>NW_020173215.1:16774504-16860897 GCF_003031525.2 Neophocaena asiaeorientalis asiaeorientalis
ATATATATATATATATATATATATATCAACATATATTTAGGAAAAGAAAATGTACAGTAAAGAAAGAACGAAAGATTCTCCTTGTTTTTAGATACATATTTGTAGTTTGCTGGTTTAAACATCCCGTTTGAGGGTATTTTGGGGGTGAGGGTTTGGTCATGTGAGAGGCAGGACATGGGATGACCACGCCCTCCCCATGCCTGTGGTCCCAGGACGCTCCACTGCCCGTGAGCACTGATACCTGGATCTGTTCCACGTCCTGGCAGACGGACCCCCTGCCCAGGGACTGTCTCCTGCCTGGTCTGTGTCTCTGGTTTCTGGCGCCCAGCCTGGCACCCACACTGGGACACAGATGCCAGGAATGAGCGTGGACCATGAAGGGGCAGGACAGATGCTCACTCACTTGGAACAGACACCAGCAGGATGCTTCTGACCCACGGAACGTAAGGGGAGGTCACAGACACACAGGATGTCCTGTCCCAGCTGGAAGAGACCTCGGTCACCAGCTAGGTTGCCCCTCATCTCACAGAGAGGGATCTGGGCCCCCAGACCAAGTCTCTGGGCCTGAAACAGCGAGTGGATCCAAGACCGAGTAAGAGGCCCCTCAGCTTCTGGCCTGGCACTCTTCCTAAAACAGGATTGTTAGCCAAATAGGAAAGTGGAAATGAGATAAGAGACCATATGCCACTTGTTAAACCAAAAACGTAAGACAGAAAAAAAAAAAGTATAGGTAAAATATACATAACAGAAATGTCACCCTCTTAACGTTTCTTTAAATATTTTATTTATTTATTTATTCTTTTGGCTGCCCCGGGTCTTAGCTGCGGCACGTGGGATCTAGTTCCCCGACCAGGGATCAAACCCCAGCGCCCCGCATTGGGAGTGCGAAGTCTTAACCACTGGGCCACCAAGGAGGTCCCTACCGTCTTAACCGCTTTTAAGTGTACAGGTCTGGGGCACTAAGTACATTCACACGTTGTACAGCCGTCACCACCACCCACCTCCCAAGCCTGTCATCTTCCCCAAGAGCTGAAGCGCTGTCTCCCCCGCCACCGGCACTCGCACCCAGCACCCCACTTCCCGCCTCTGTGGATTTGCCTACTCTGGTACCTCACCTAAGTGGATCACCCAGTATGTGCCCTCTTGTGTCTGGCTTATTTCACTTAGCGTTAATACCTTCAAGGTTCAGTCACGTTTTCAGGAAATAGACTTTAGAATAAAACCTCCCAGGGATCCAGATGAGAGGGTGACTCAAGGTGAAGGTTTCCTGTCAGTCTGCCTGCTCCCCTCTCTGTGTCCACACTGATCTACCGCTTTTATCACCATCAATGTTGTCACAGCTTTCTTATGGGGTTCCAACCCAGCACGACTTGAAAAGAGTTCCAGAAGAAACTTTCAGAATATTTGCCCTGTATCATATCATCTATATACATCTCATTTAAAAACAGGCCGCAGGAAAGCATGTTTCAAATGCTTACCATTATTAACACTCTTAAACAGACCACTTTTTACATGACTATTATTTCTTTTACTGTCCTCTTCCCAAAATACACCATTGACCTTTCTCCCTCAGACATAATCCAATGTACACAAATTTCCCCTAATAACCCTGAGAAGATTCATTAACTGGCTGACAATTTACATAAAGGCAAAAATTAATTCAACCTCAGATTATTTATCACATTGGCAAGCTACCATATTTTATAGTTTGAACGCTGTTTCCTTGTTAAATCTCTTCTCTCAATTTTTACAGAAGGTTTGGCAGAAAACTAATAAATAAAAATAAACTTTATTGCTAAGTGACATCTCCTATAAAGGTTTTTCCTATAAAGGTTTTAATGGGGTAGCAAAGACTCCTGCAGCCACAAACTCATTACATGCATACTTTTAATAAATCCGTTTTCAGAATTGCAATCTACACTCCTTTCTCGAAAATGTGACCTTCCCACGTTTGGTTTAGATGAATATTCCACACTCATTTGTGCTCTAGGGGAAATATTTTTAGTCAGGGTTTCTCTTAGACGTGGTCATCAGTTTGCTCATTATCGCTGAAGTTACACGTGGACTTAGGAGAGGCTTTTTGGAAACTAATAAGGTCCAAAATAGTACGGTTAACAACCATAAGCTCCTTTCTCTTATGTCACTCTAGATGGGTAGATTTTGCAAAACTGGACTTAAGGATATTACATTTCTTAAAAAGCTACTTTAAATGTGCTTTACTTACTGCACGATTGGGAGTTTCACTGCGATTTACCTACACCTTGCTGATTAGATAGAATGTTATTATGGAAAAAATAACGAGGATGAACAGTCAGCACTTGACTGTGTCACCCTGGTTTTCACACAAAAGAACAGTAGCGAGAATAAGCAGTTTGTGCTTCAGAAGTCCTCCAGCATTACTGGAGGTTTCTCAGTAAAGTCGTACAAGATTAATTCATTTTCTCAAGGCTATTTACCTCAATTGGGTGTAACATGGTGGCTTGATTCCTAAGATGGGCAAACGTTATCTTCGTTTTACTCAACCCCAGGATGTCCCAGGCAATCATTAGATAAACATTCATTCAAGATACAAAGGAAGAACGCTCCAATCTCCCATAAACACCACTTGGGTGGAAAAACTAGATGGCGCTGTTCTTATTAAATAGGCAAATGATAGCGTAAACATTTGAGTTTATCTTCTTCCTACTCAAAGGGTAGGAAGTTGATAGAACGTTTATCATCACCTGCTGATTGTGTAACTCCATCACCTGCTCTGTTTCAATCTGCCTCTCCTCAGCCCCAATCCAGACTCTCTAAAGACGAAGGAAACAGAAGGGGGAATCAAGGGATCAGAGCTATGGCAGCTAGAAGTTTCAGACATCATGTCGCCTAAACTCTGTTTTCACGCAAGGAAGCTGGAACACTAACAGCTTAGGAATGACTTGCCCAGACTTTCCATTTAGTAACTACTGCAGCAGGACCAGAACCCGATTTCCTTCCTCCAGCCCAGTGCGTCCCCTCGTAATCCCCCGGGCACGGCTTTATACCAAGGATCAGCAAACTCCTGCCGAGCATGGCCACGTCTGCTGGTTTCAGGACCGTCCTGCTGCTTTTGCCTGGCCATGCGGAGCTGAACGTGGCGACAGAGAGGGGTCGTCACGGTGGAGAACATGGGGTCTGCAAAGCTGAAAATGTTCACCATCTTGCCCTTCACAGAAAAGTATGACCAACCCCTGCTTTAGACAGTGGACAGCATGAAATAGGAACCAGCCACTTCTTAATTTCACAGATCCATTCCTACACATCAGCAATCCTCAAGTGTTTTTAGTCTTTACATCCTTCGAAGTTACTGAAGACTCCCAAAGAGCTTTGGTTTATGTGGGTGTTTGCTATCAGTGTTCACTGTACTTGAAATTGAAACTCAGAAATGTATTCATTTTTATTCATTTAAAAATAATGGGAATAAATCCACCACATTTAAACATATTTCTATAAAAATTAACTATATTTTCCAAAATAAAAGAAAATGAGTGAGAAAAGTGGTAGTTATACATGTTTGTAAATCTATTCAATGTTTGGCTTAAGAGAAGACAGCTGGATTCTCACACGTGCTTCAACATTCAACTGGTTGCAACAAGTTGCTTTGGTTGAAGCATACGAAGAAAATCTAGCCTCCCGCAGATATCTAGTGGTAAAAGTGAGGTGTATTTTCATAGCTTTTCCAGGTCATGGTAGATATTCTTTGATGCTACACCAAAACTCGACAAGTAGTAATTTCTTAATGATTCATTGCCATGTAGAATCTTCACTATACTGTATCAAAAATACCACACTCAACATCACCACCAATCTTATCAGAAAAGTCTGAGTACGGGGAAGCTGTCAGCTCACAGTGGCAGATACAAATCTCCCCAGATTCTCATTTCTGAGTGCAAGCTCAACCCCATTGCAGGCGACAAACACTGCCAACCGTTTTCCTCGAGGGGAGAGGCTCACTCGGTTCATTTCTGAAAAAGTGTCTGCAAATACTTAACGTCTGAATAACCATAGTTCACCCGTTAATTGTTCTTTCAAGTAAAAGTGAAAAAATGGTGGTGTGGTTAGGGAGCGGCTAGTTGAGTTAGCAACTCGGTCTTACGAGAGCGTCTCCTCAAGACAACATGACAGTTCAGTCAATGTAAGTGCTTTGTGTGTCCTGCCCACTACGTAAATGTTAAAAAGACACGTACTCGAGAGATTTCATAAAAATATCTACTATCTGGCCCTTCACAGAAAAAGTAATCATTGTACTGCTTCATCACAGACATCTTTTTTTTTTTTTTTTTTTTCCCTCTGGCTGCGCTGCATGGCTTGCAGGATCTTAGTTTCCTGGCCAGGGATCAAACCCGTACCCCCTGCAGTGAAAGCATGGAGTCTTAACCACTGGACCGCCAGGGAAGTCCCCATCACGGACATCTTAAGTGAACACAGCATATCCTTTTACTACAAGCGAGTGGCAATGGTCACGGCACAGTGTGGAGTGACCACTGATGGTCCTAAGGCACCTGCCAATCTATCCCCCACCACCGCCCTGCTGTTGCTTTTGCACCATCGATGCAAATGTCACTACAGCGAAGAAGAAAAATAATTTCTTAGCATTATTATGAGAATAGTTTTGACCTCTGGGACTGACTGAAAGGGTCTTGAATACCCCCAGGGGTCTGTGGACCATACTTTGAGGACTGCTGCTATAATTTTCTTTGCCGTCATTATGTTAAGGAAATATTCATAGTTTGAAAGGACGTTTTTGTACATAACAGCACTTTAAAAACAATCACATTTAAGTTTTAAAAGTATATGATTGATGGCTCTGAAAACTCAGTCGTCACTACAGCAATATGTCGAATTATTTATGCTTTATAGAACTGTTCCCCTAATACAGGGGTCAGCAAACTACAGCCCATGGGTCAAATCTGGCCCACTGCCTGTGTTTGCAAATAAAGTTTTATTGGCACATGTCCATTCATTTACGTGTGTGACTGCAGTGGCGGAGCTGAGTAGTTTTAACAGGGAACATTTGGTCCACAAAGCCAAAAATATTACTATCTTGCCTTTTGCAGAAAAAGTTTCCCAACCCCTGTTCTAACAGAAAACACAGATGGTTGAAATGACAAACATTTCAGCAAACTTTGGGTTAATATTATACAAAAAGGAGAGTCTTCAGCTGTTTCCCCCCCCCCCCCTTGAAGGCTATACACTTACATAAAAGGAAAAGAAAATTAGGGAAAAAATAAAGTTGTTTAATTTCAGTGCCGCTTCGCACGGCGGTGGATCTTACCAGAAGGTTTGCTTGGCCGTCTGAATGACATTGGCCGACATCTCCACGTCTATGTAATCATAGTGCAGGGCCCCAGGGTCTGTGGAGGACCCCGTCTCAGCCAGCAAAATCCCAATCCACCTGCCCATGTCTTCAGAAGAAGATGCCTGTTGAAGTGAAGGGGGGAAAAGTGCATTTTACTTAAGTAACAGTAAAGAGTTTTAACATTTTCATTAAAATGTCAAAAAAGAGACAACATAACAGGAAAGGCGGTGGAACACGAAGCACCTGAGGATGTAGACAAGGAGGCAGCCACTACCTGAGCCACGGGATTAACACTGCGTCCACTCCAAGCCTTAACGCGGAAGCTGCATAATGGTTATTCCCAAGGAAATAAAAACCCGAGGTCCTAAGATGCCTCCCAATTATTTTGGGGAAAGGCACTAGGGTGGAAGACATGGAAATTAATGGAATCATTTAAATCTCGGCTAAAAGAAGCCGTTTAGAAAGGCTCCTTAATTTGGCAACAAAATCTGGAAAGCAGAAAGGCCCCTCTAACCACAGCCGCTTAACCTGGAAACCACACCAGGCCACGGCCCCTGTAGGTCACCGACTCTGGTGACCAGTAGCCCTTGCTGTGGTCTCCTGAATGGGCCTGGAAGGGCAATTTTATTTCCCTGATTAGATGGTACAGAATATTAACCGACTTTCACTTTCGTATTAGCTGTGATATAGGGGTAATGTTTATAATCATTGCGCTGCTTTGTGCATGTCATTCTTTAAGATGTTTGAAATGCTCCCCGGATGTCATCTGCCTAATTTGCAAGTCTGAAACATATCTTTAAGATTGGCTTCATTAAAATTTTAAGCCGTCCTTCTTATGTGATTTAGAAAATCAATTACATTACATTCATAATGGTATTTCAAATGTCTAAATACTATTGGCTAATCAACTGTATAAGTCATATTTAAAGTTTAGGGGAAACTGAGCTATCAAATGTGTGAGTTAACTGAATGTCAAAGAAAAAATAAATATTTAGCTTTTTGCAAAAATTACAAATTTTTTATATAAAGAAAGATCTGTAAGTTTAGCTTTAAGACTTAAAGAAAACTGGGTTTCATCATTATAACCTTGATGAGTTGAACACTGATCAGAATACAAGTAATCATATATACCCCATGGCAGGCTCTCGGGAGGAAGAGCCATTGACAAGGAAGGAGTTGTTTTTTGTGTGCTGATAGAATTGGCTACTGATACTGTACAAGCAACAGTATCATATGCGGCCATGGACAAAGTGAATGGATTCCAATTACATGCCTTACGGGGAGTAAGAATGTAATCAATGTTTGCTAAATTGAAATGAATTGATTTGAGTGCTTGGATAATAAAAAAATCACAAATATGCTCTCTTCACTGGTCTTTTGTCCTCCCCCAAACGAAATCTAAGTCAAGAATGTATCTACGACTGAATCTATATCCATGTATCTATAACTATTTCATTTAAGCATTTTTAAAAGTATGTTAACATAATATCTAAGATGTTATTGATACTATTACACTGTTAACTATTTTCTTCATTGTTTAAGAAATTTCCTCGTAGGCTTTTAAAAAATAATAACTCTGTGGTGTTGGACTAAAATTAGAAGTATTAGTTACAATCTTGTGGCTTTTAGTATATAAACAGGTATACATGCAGGTATACACATGTATATATGCACATACATGTGTGTAATATGTATAACACAGAAACATGCCTGAATATACGTATGTACAAACATACACATACACACAATTTCCTATGACTACTGAAAAGGCCAGGCGCAATGACACCCCAGTAACTCTGAGCACACCTTCTACCCAGATCCTGGTTTCTAAACACCATTACCCACTAGGAGCTGTCCACTAAGAGCTCTTCGGAACACGGCTGATTCCAAGAGGCCTGGGGCAGAGAAGAATACAAGATGAGCCCGGAACATCTTGTTGCATCATAACATAAGGAAAGAGCTCAAAGAAAGAAGGGTACCGCGGACTGTGGTGTCTTTATTACAGGGACATAGCAAAGGCCACGTGGCTCGAAGGGCTTTCTGCTGACCAACTCTGTTCATTTGACCAGGATAAATCATGACAATAAAGGATAATAATCACTGATTAAAACAATAATCTACGAACCCCTGCTGATATACATATATATATAAATGAATGAATAATTAATTGAGAGAAAGGGAAATCTTCCTTATAGTAGATACTAACTAATAAGTGTAGAAGGAATAATGGAATTAGAAAGTCCCCATTTAGCAGCTGTCATTTTAATAACTGTATCAGGCAAGAGTCATTCACGGATGCTAAAAATTAGTGGGTGAAATTGTGAGTGAGAGGATATTGAAAGAGTCTCAAAGAATCTCCCCACATGAAGCTTATTAAAGACAAACGGGAAACACAGTAACTTTGCAGTGGGGAAGCCATGCAGACATCCCACCTGAGAGATCAAAGTTAACATCACCAGTTGTGGGACAAACTGATGGGCGTACCTGCTTAAGTGATGCAGTGTCAAACACACCACTGCTTCCACGTGCCCCTGCCAAGCATGCCTACCCCAGATTCGAATTTCAAGGAAATGGCAGATATGCCCAAACTGAGGGACCGTCTACACAATAATGGTCTGTACCCGTCCAAAGTATCAATGTCGTGAAACCAGACAGAGAAAGCCAAAGAGACTGCAGCTGAATGCAACACACCACCTGGGGTTTTCTTCCGCTGACAAGGGACATCATTGGGATAACTGGGAAAATCTGATTAAAATCTGTAAGTCAGATAATTGTATTGCATGAGTGTGAATTTCCTGATTTTGATAATTATACAGTGGTTTTAGTAAAGAAATACCCTCATTTTGAGCAACTTCACACTGAAGTGTTTAGGGATAAAGGGGCAACACGTCTGTAAAAGGTTCTGAAAAAATTTACACAGAGATAGAGAGAGAGAGAAAGAGAGAGAGGGAGAGAGAGGGGAAGAGACCATGCAAGAGATATCAAACATGGTAAAATGTTAGTATTTGGGGAATATGGGTGAAGGGTATATGGAATTATTTGTACTAGTTTCACAACTTTTCTGTAATTCTGAAATTATCTCAAAAGTTAAGATAAAATGGTCTTAGAAAAAGTACAGAATACAACTTTACTGGTCAGATCACTGCATTTCCTAACTGATTCAGGCAAACTCTTTGCTTATGTTGGAATACTGAGTGTGGTTACGTGTGTGTGTGTGTGTGTGTGTGTGTATCTGTGTTTGATTCAATAACTGGAATAGGGAAAAGGCAATGAAACACACCCCCCATTTTTTGGGGACATGAGGCTGCACCTACAGGGATGGGAGCAAAGACAGGACAGGGCCCTTCTCACCCAGCTCCTCCCCTGCCCCTGCCCCTGCCCTCCCCACGGGGGCTCCTGTCACCACCCGGTGTCCAGGCCAACGTCTCACTTTTCACCCCCGAATCCAGCGTGTGCCAACCCACAGCGTGTGCCTTCCTGTCCTCGCAGCCTCTCTCAGATCTGCTGCCAGAGCTCTCACGTGACACCTCAGTTGTTTGCATCAAGTGTACAGTTTCCTCATTTACGTTTTTGGCTTTTTTCCACCCTCATCCACCCTACAGCTTTCAGCCCTCATAAATGATTACAAAGCACACCGACTCTAGCCCAATGCTCTGTTTTACAGACAAATAAAGAAGCCGAGAGAGAAAAACAGACTGGGTTGTGATCAAAGTCTGCAACAGAACTAGGACTGGGGCCCAGATATCCTGATCCCAGCCAGGCCTGGCCTCCCGTCTGGGAAGTCAGCCACAAGGGCAGGCTTGGCCCTTCGACCTGTTATCTCAAACCATCCAAACCATCGGGCAAGGAGCCCTGTGTGAGAAAGAACTATGTTGTTAATCTCTTTTTGTCCCCACCAAAAGAAAGCAGTCTCTGAAACTAACTCCTATCTCCTACCAAGACCTTCTAGGTTGGCTAACGGGGCCCCTTTGATCTTGGTCACAAGCCCACGCCCTTTCCTTCACTGGTCAGTGACACTGCATTTAGATTAGGCCCTGCATCTGATTAATTCAAAACACACATCAGCCATGCCACCAAACCCAAAATATCCTCATTTCTACCAACTGTATAGCATAAATATACTTACACGTACTCCAGAAATTCTACACTCTGATATTTGTGTATGCGTGGATATACATATGTATGCGTGTGTGTCTTTGTATCTTAATCATGATAATGCTAAGTGAAAAAAAAAAGACAAAGGAAAAAAGGTCTGAATTAATACTGGGTAGAAATAAATTAATAACAGACGATAAATAAAAATTTTTAATTTCAAAAGTGAAAGTTTTAAGTGTGTAGCTAAGAAATTTGTTTGAATTGCCTTTTTTTGCTTTCGTGAATAAGGAGGTCTGAAAAAGCAACCAAACAATAAAACGCATGCAAAGCCAAGGGTTCTTAAAAACCAAAGGTGTTCTTTTTCTTCTTTTGTAATCTGGCTCTCTGGCCACTGTCGATAGGCAACTGGTAGTCAAAAAACACCTGCTCCATCGGTGAAGAAGCCCAGAACATTCCAAAGGACAGCTTGAAGGAAATGCCACCAATTCAGAGGCAGACCACGGTTAGGGGAGAAGTTTTACTGGAAATTTTAAAACAAGTCGTTTTGTGGCCACTTTTAGAAAGCAATCTACTGCCTGGAACTGTGTACTGAACTTCCACGCAAACACGAACAGAGAGGATATCAGACAAGGAGGTGACCTGGCAGGCAGTCTACCGTGGACATTGTGCAGAGAACTGGTTGTGCCGTCCACACAGCTGGGGCCCCTCGGAGAAGAAAAGCAGGACACGTGGGACAGGACAGAACCAAAGCTGCCATCAGCTGGCTGTGAGGACCTGACGGGGTGTCCAGGCCGGACCCTAGAAGGCAAACCACCGCGAGCAAATGCCCTGTGGCTCCCACCTCCAACACGGCCACCTCCTGGCCGTTGCGAAGCAGCCGGAATGTCAGGGGGTGTTTGGAGTCCAGCCCTGGGATGACCTCGCAGCCACGGAGCGGGATGGAGACGATGTGGGTCTTCAGGTCGGCCCTGTCCTTGTGGAGGATGAGCTTATTTTCCTTGACGCGGCACCAGCGCTCCCGCCAGCGGCTGTTGGAGAGCACGTTCAGGTAGCCTGCAACGAGAGCAGGCCCGTCAGCCTCCCCAGGAAGGATGCGCCCCAGGAGGCCACGAAGACGGAACGAACCCTGCACATAGCACGTCTGCAAGTGCAGGCTCCTGGGAGCCACAAGAGCCACCACTGCAAGATGACTGACCTCCATCAGCTCTGGGGGCTGAGACAGGAGCCCGAATGCACTGTGTGGTGCGTGCTGAGGACCATGGAGGGAACCCGGAGCTTGCCCGGCGTATGAGAGGTCACTGCGCCATCAGTGGCTGGCAGGAGAGAGGCTATGAGGACACACTGCCGTCCTCAAATAGCTGAAGGGACCTCACCCCGGAAAGGGTTCGGGTTCATTCCGAGTAGCTGCAAATGACGCCACCAGGGCAAAAGTGACAAGACAGCAGATTTTGGCTTAACATGAGGAATAAGACTACCTGAAAATGAAAGCTTCCCACAAAACAGGCAGCCCTGGGAGGTGACAAGCTCCCCACCCCCGGAAGTATTCCAGCAAATGACGGCAAGTCCTCAGGATGCGATTCCTGCCCAGAGGCCAGAGATGCCCTTCCTCAGTGCCCTCCGACGGGAGGATGCTGTCTGACTGCTGAAGTCTAAAGGCCTGAGTCTGACGCATGTGGAGTTTTGTCATCCATGTCTCTGAGGCTGCACTACATCTCAGCGCATTACGGATGGAATGTGATGGAATTACAAGAAGAGCTGTCCTCATTTTCTTTTTTTTTTTTTTGCGGTACGCGGGCCTCTCACTGCTGTGGCCTCTCCCGTTGTGGGGCACAGGCTCTGGACGCGCAGGCTCAGCGGCCATGGCTCCGGGCCCAGCCGCTCCGCAGCATGTGGGATCCTCCCGGACCGGGGCACGAACCCGCGTCCCCCGCGTCGGCAGGCGGACTCTCAACCACCGTGCCAACACGGAAGCCCTGCCCTCATTTTTAAAAAAAGGAAATCACCTCAAATACAAGAAACTGATCATTTTCACCTGTCACAAACATACAGTGCATTTTTCTGGAAATAACAAGGCAGGACAAACAGACTTCACGGGGTGACTTCTGAGCAGTCCATAACGCTAGGAAGACGGAGGAAGTGAGTGGAACAGCATATAGAGTCCAGGTCAACAAGGAAGAAGTGAAACAAGGATTCCTTAAGTCATTCGGCTGCTCTTTCGATTCACACATACACACACACACACACGTGTGCACACACGCACACGCACAGCTCAATAAATAAATAAATAAAATCCTCTCTGATCTTGATTTTTCTAAATGTCTTTTTCCAAAAGGGATCTGGACAACGCCTTTTGCTCCTTTATTAGCAATGGATAAATGCTATAAAGGCTAAAACTAAATGAAAACAAAACCCCAAACAGGGGTGTTAGAGGTTCCAGAATGATGCTATTTTATGCATAGACATTACTATACATAATAGCTCAATGAATTCACTAGGAAAATGCTTATAATACTTAAATGTACGTTCAGGGCTTCCCTGGTGGCACAGTGTTTGGGAGTCCGCCTGCCGATGCAGGGGATGCAGGTTCGTGCCCCGGTCCGGGAAGATCCCACATGCCGCGGAGCGGCTGGGCCCGTGAGCCGTGGCCGCTGAGCCTGCGCGTCCGGAGCCTGTGCTCCGCAACGGGAGAGGCCGCAACAGTGAGAGGCCCGTGTACCGCAAAAAACAAAAACAAACCAAAAAAAAAAAATGTACGTTCAGTTGAATGTAAATCAGTTCTACCAATATATCCTAAAGGGTACCTGGGACTAAAACTTCCGTTTGGGACACAAGTTGCCATATTTGTAAAATTACAGAGAAAATGGAGAAGTGAGCCCATGAGCTCAAGTGCCTGGGACCTGAAGCTCCTTGCGCTTTGCACAATTAGGAGGGACTGGAGGGAGGCGAAGACAGGCTGGAGAAGCAGAGTTCAGAAAAAAAAGGAGGCTCACACCCTGATCTCCTTCCTTCTTGTTCACGGCTATGCAGCGAAGACCGACCTGAAGCCCTTTGGACAGTTAAAGATGGAAGAGAAAGAACTGCTGTTTTCATTCTGGGAAATACTATTTGGAAATGACATAGTTCTTCTGATCCACTTATTCTTTTTTTTTAAGCTCTACTTAAAACATATA
This sequence comes from Neophocaena asiaeorientalis asiaeorientalis, assembly GCF_003031525.2. Lineage (NCBI taxonomy): Eukaryota > Metazoa > Chordata > Mammalia > Artiodactyla > Phocoenidae > Neophocaena > Neophocaena asiaeorientalis. Next base: position 16,787,090 of record NW_020173215.1, read on the forward strand.
GTCAAATGTAATATCTGAACATCTGAGTAACAGCTATTAGAACTATTTAATATCTCCGTCTATAAGTCATTAATCACGCTGAAGGCCCACATCTTTGGATTTTTTGGAAGTAGCTGGCAACCAGATCCATCGTAAATACGTTCTGAGCACGAATGGACACACGTGGTCTATGGACAGTATGATGGCGTACAATTAAGAAGAAACAAATGGAAGCGTGGACGGCTTTCCACGAACTTAGTCTTCTTGGGCACACAAGGTCGACAGGCGAGTGAACAGTTTGTAGAAGGAAGCACTAAGGCCCAGGGCACTGATGGACGTGACCACTGGGGCTGGCAGAGTGGAGGCTTACGTGTGCTCCGGGGCGGGTCCTCAGCTGGGCCTTAAGGGGTGGGAGGATCCCTTCAGGCCTGGAGAAGCGGGGAGCGTGGTGAACTAAGACTTGAGACGTCTAGCGACCTGGTCACAGAAAACCTCAGAAGCTACTGTAGGGGCCTGTCCTTGTTGCAGAAGATGGCGGGGGTCACAGTGGGGAAGGAGATGCCAAGATGTGTATTGAGGAATTTAAGCACACCTGCCTCCTCAGTAACAGTGAGGGGATTCCTCTAAACTTCCACAGGACTTCTGGCTCTTAGAATTCACCATGTGGGTGCATCTGTCCCCAGCGCAGGGGGGCCGCAGCTTCTGAGTACGGCTTGGCCAGCCACGCGAATGACACATCTCCTGAAGAGGGGAAGGTGCTCATCAGGTTTTCTTCCCTGACCAAGTCACCAAATGCCATGGGTTTCTTGACATGTGAGTCACAAAAGGAATGATTACATTGGACAGATCCACACTTTAGTTAGAGCATGACTTCAAAGGAAATTACCATATTTTAACGCCTTCCTCATAATGAGTTACAGTTGCCCAAAAGGGAAAAGCAAAACGAGAATCACAGTGGGTAACAGGCCTGTTTCTGTAAAGAGCAAACGCCACGGAAACAAGCCCACATCTGGCATTTGGCCTCCCCCCGCAGGCTCACCGCCTTCTCCAAAGAGGTGGCCGAAGTTCCTACTTTCTGGGTAGGGACCCCGGATGAGGGAGAGACCACGCAGGGACATGGCAGGCAGCTCACCGAAGTACCCGGGAGTCAGAGGGCAGGTCCCATATCCCCTAATATTCTTTCTCCCCGCCACGACGGCTAGGCTGTGATGGCTAGGCTGTGATGGGATCCCTGCCGGCACAGGACCCCGTCAGCCCCGAGACGATCAGCCTGAGCAGACACCCACCACCAGGTGGCACCAAAGAGCAGCCGGGCCCCTTCGCAGGCTCGCCTGGGTCAGGTCAGCGCCCTGCTAATAAGGCGATTCCAATATCATTTGATTTTTTGTTTGTCTGTTCCCACCTATCATGTTACGGTGAGATGTTACGGTATCGTAACCATCTGGGAATTTCGGTTTGATGTTCTGAGGTTATCTTTGCTCCGAATTCTAAAGCAAGAACTCTAAGGCCTCTTGCAAAAGCTTGGTGACAAGTGCGTATGAGGTTTCATGAGGACGGCCTGAGGCTGACCAAACACACACAACCACAGGAGGAGGGGACAGATGTGAACGCTCCCGCGGTCAGCTGCGTGGGGACCTGGCGCCTCTGGTCCAGCAGCTGCGGACGAGCAGACAGGGCCGCCTGGCCGAAGGGGGGCCCGCGTCCACTGACTTCTTCTCTAGGACGGGAAGGGCAGCGTCTCCTGTGCTCTGGTCACACTTTTGTGAGGACTTTCACTGAATTGCCCATCTCATCTTAGCCAGCCTCAGACTGTGACCGGCTGAGAGGAAAGGGGCTGCTCAGAGAGCTGACCCCCGCCCTGCGACGCCGAAACCCTCCCTTCCACCAGAGGCACGCGCCCTCCAGCGGGCACCCAAAGAACCCGAGACACCCTTGACATCAAGAACGTGTCCTCCCCCTCGATTAAATGTCACCTGACCTTTTGTCGGGTGGATTACGACAGAAAGTGAGAGGCATATAACTTTCCTGCACATCCACCAAAAATCCTACTGCTGAAAACGTCACAAAGTCACTGACCATTAGAGCCAGAAGGGGCCCCAGAGATAACCAGAAGGTCCTTCCAACTAGCCCAGGTTACCCTGCCTCGGGAAGCCCTCCATCCTAACAACTGGGGACCACGCCTTTCACTCAGCTTCTGTATTTCTATTATCGGTATTTTCAGCGCCACTCATCGGCATTGCCCTCATGGCCGCTTGACTATGTCTGGTACGCTTAGGTTTTTTTCAGGTGAACAAATGAATGATAATAGCGACCATTTACGGAGCATAAATTATGAAGTAGGCAATGAGCTAAATGTTTCATGATTTTATCCTCAATTCTAAGGAAAAGAAAGTAGTTTAAGTATAAGCCTATTTCATAGGTGGGGAACCTGAGGCTCAGAGAAGTGTGTGTGACTTGCTTAAGTTAATTCATTCAATTAACAAGTGTTTACTGAGCTGCTATTATCCACCAGGCTGTGTGCTCGGTGCTGGGAACACAACTGGTGGGTGAATTCGACCTCCATCTTAATCCAGTAATGAGAGGAACAAGAAATTGGAAAATTCAGTGAGACGAAATTGTTAGAGGCCCTGAACTGACTGAGCACAGGAGGATACGATTAATCCAAGGTTTCCAAACTCCCACGGGGTAGCCTGCAGGGATCCAGAGGAGAAGAAGGTGGACAGTCGCGAGGCTTGCGGACGAGTCCAAACAACAGACGGAAACGGGCTGGGGAAGACAGAAAAACGTGAAAGGCATCTCCTGATGCCCTTATACGGTGACGATACTTCCGGAACTCCTGAGCACTGGAGATGGGAAAATAAAGGACCCATCTTTGCTCAGGGGTTTGTGTGCAAGTCTCAGGTCATCCTGTGAAAGTGGCTGTTTGTGGAGTGGACCCGGCTGCTGCTGAGGGCAGCACCCGCTGGCTGAGGGCCCGAGAGAGGGGTGAGAGCCAGGCGGGACAGGCGGAGTGGGGGGCTGGTGTGGGCGCCTCTTCCCACCCCGCCTGCGGGAAACCTGCAGAGAGCCCTCTCCTACCTGCCGGCATTTCTCCTGCACACCCAGAGCCCCAGCTGGCCGGGCTGCATCTCCCAGAAGAGCTGGGATTTGGACTCAGCTCCCAGTTGCCCTGGGGACGCTCTCGTCTGTGCCCCGTCCGCGTGGCACCCTGGGCAGGATGGGGGTCTTGGGCCTTCATCCAGCTACTTTTCCTGCCTGAGACTTTGCAGCTGTCCTAACGTAACTGAAGACAGTCATTCTCCCCCTCGATTTCTCCACAGGCTCCTCCCCTGTCCCCCGGCCCAGCAAAGAACTAGATGACAATTTTAAAACCTTGTGCACAGAGGATGTTCTCTTCGTGGAGGCGAAAGACGTCCACGGAGAGCCTGGCAGAAACCCTCAGGTGAGGATGCGGGGCTGCAGCTCCACCAGGCCTGCTCTCTGAGCAATTCCACTGTGCTTTTAGGCCAAGTGCCCACACAGCTGTTCATTAGGAGTCACGAGGGTGGCGAGCCCTGGGGGACGGAAGGGGGACGGGGGAGACCTGTGCTTCAGGACAGCGACAGGGTTGGCCGGCGGGCCTGGCCCTGTCCCCGGCTGGCCGTGTGACTCAGGGCAAGTCCCACGACCTTCCCGAGTTCTCGGTGTCCTCATTGTAAAATGAGGGGTCTGGACCACAGTTGCTAAGTTGTCTTCCATATGAATGTTTACTTGTTTTTCATGAAAGAACCTCTATTTCCTTTGCTGATCTGGGGCAGTTTTAAGAAAAAAAACCCCAAAAAACTAAAAAAGGAGTTCCCTTTTTGTTGGCTAATTCCCTCTTTCCATTTCTAACCCCTGACTCCTATCTCCTCTCCAGGGCTAATGACAGCGGGAAACAACCGCAGATCACCCAGTGCTGTGAGCCGCCCCAGGAAAGGCAGAGGGCCACAGGCCCCCGGCATCCACAGCCCCCCTGCAGCTGCCCTCCCGCCAGGGCTCTGTCCAGCTGGCTCAGCTTCCGCAGGGCGGTTGTTCTCAGTGGAAAGAGCATCAGTCAGCGTGCTTCTGTGACCCCACTGCCGTCGGACCAGGGGCAAGTTCACGACCTCTGCAAGCACGGGGGCTCCCAGACCGCTGGCCTCCATTTGCGGCCACCATCTCCCCTCCCAGTTCAACCCACAGGCGGCCCGCCCAGCCATCTTCCACTCCACACGCACTTCTGCACAGCACCCCAGGGGGGTTACCGTGTCACCAAAAGTCTATCACGACTTCCTAGGATCACACCTGTGGGGAGCTGGGAGTCCACCCTGCCCTTCCCTCGGGAGGCCCCCCATCCCAAGTCTACCTGCGCTGCACTCCACAACCGACCCTTCCTGCCCACCCACACAGCTCTGAGCTCACGGCGCTCTTTCAGCACAAGCCACACCCTGGGACGTGATATCGGCTGAACAAATGCATTTTTGCATGTGTGGCCCAACTTAGGCACTAACGGGCAGCATCTAAATGCTGCTGTCTTTTGGCATCCTCAGTAACCCAGAACCGTGGACAGAAGAGATGCTCAACGAGAGAGGGAACAAAGAGAGAGAGAGAGGTAAACAGCGGGCACGCATAAAAGGCATTACGGGACTGACGTGTGATGCGCCCTGTGGTCCGCAAGGGAAAGTACAGCCCATTCTTATTTTTCTTAAAGGCTAAATATCCATCTTTCAGCCTCTAAAGCGTTTTTCCTTAAAGGGGTCGCACGGTTCTCGTAAACGTGGTTGCCTAGGAAACACCGCGCACGTATGGTCTAACTTCTCCAGGGAGGTGTTCCCTGAGGCGCCTCCGTGTAAGTCACGTCCCCGCCAGACTCTCCCGCTGCCCCTCTCGTATCCCCGCCGTGTTCGTGATCAGAGTCAGTCACCACACGTTTGTCTCTGTGACCCCCTGCCTCAGGCCGCCCTTCGGGGGCTAGACTGGATGCAGTGGGATCGCAGGAGTCATCTGGTCGTCGCGTCCCCTGCCCCGCTGACGCAGCCCCACTGCCAGCAGCTGCCCAGAGAACACTTACTGGACGAAGACCCACGAGGGGAGGGGTCAGCCGGCCCGACTGCACTTGAGGAGGAAGCTTGAGAAGTGGAGCAGCCCCAGAAAGGTGAGTCGTGTGACGTCAGGCCAAGGGAAGGGGCTGCCAGGGACCCTGTAAACGCTCTTACACGTGTTACACACCCGCCTCCGCTGGCCAACCGCCCATGCGTACGTTTCCCTTTAAAGACGCTTAAAAGGAATTTGGGGGCTTCCGTGGCGGTCCGGTGGTGAAGACTCCGTGCTCCCAAGGCAGGGGGCCCGGCTTTGATCCCTGGTCCGGGAACTAGATCCCGCATGCATGCCGCGACCAAGAGTTCCCATGCCGCAACTAAGGAGCCCTTGAGCCACAACTAAGGAGCCCGCCTGCCGCAACTAAGACCCGGTGCAACTAACTAACTAAATAAATAAATAAATATACAACAAAAGATAAAGTTAAAAAAAGAAAAAGGGATTTGGAAGAACCTCATGGGATCAAAGAGAGAATTTGTTTTTTGTTTTGAGAGAACTTCAGAGATCATCTCAAACGCCTGCAAGGCCTTCACTAATAAGCAGTGAAATGTAATCCATTCTCCACAATTTAACTGATCACAAGCCCAACGTCAAAGAGCCCAATCAGTAAGACTTAGAAGAACATGATACAGAGGTGTCCCCGGAGAGGGTCTCCGCGTGCTCGGGGAGAGGGTGCAGACCTGGCAACCCCACGCACCCCCGTCTTACCACAAGTAGGCACATCTTCCTCCGCTGAGGAGGTCTGTTCATCTGTCGATGGCTTTTTCTTTCCCAAACCGATGATCTTGGTGATTTTTTTCCCAGTGACTTTAGACACAGTTCCCTTGGCCTCTGATTTGGAACTTTTTTTCCTCTTAACTGTGAAGAAAGGTGACGACAAAAAAGCATGTTTCAACGATAGACTTTAACTGAAAAGAAACATCAAAATAAAGCATGACTCATGGCCGATTTTCTTTCCCCAAATTTCTACTTACTGAGCACCTGCCGTGCATCAGCTACTCGTCTAGATACAAGAGGACAAAGCAGAAAACAGGCACTCCCAGGAAGCTTGTGTTCCACAGCAGGCTGAGAACACACGCACACACATGTACACATGTGCTCGCACGCGCACGCACACACACACACACACACACACACACACACACACACCCCTGAAGGAGGTCGGATGATGGAAAGGCCTTTGTAGACCTAAACTAGGGTTACGTGGTACAGTGACCGGGCCGTCAGGAAGCAGAGGAGCTAAGTATCAGTACAAGGCAGCATCTGTGCAGAAACCTGAGGGAAGAGCCGTCCGGGCAAGAAAAGCATCAGCTAACACAGAGCCTGTGATGCTGGAAGGAGCCGGACACGTCTAGAAACACAAGACAGGCTTGGGCAGCTGCAACCTGGCCTGCACAGGGAGGGGTCCGGCAGGTGAGGGGGCAGGGGGACTCAGCGAGCCTCCACCAGCCCCTCACTGACCTGTCAGACTCACGTGGGATTCCGCCCCATCCAGAGCTGTTAGACCAGCAGCCTGCATTCCAGCCCCGTGTGTTCTGTTTGGCCTGCAGTGCTAAACCATATGCACAAAACTCATGAATGTTCTGCATGAAGATGAATGACTTCTGGCTCCCCTTGGAGAACGGGAAAGTCTGGCAACTCTGAACCCACATTTTGGTAAGCGACAGCAGGCGGGGACAGGGCCTGAGAAGCCACAGCCGTGCACAAGGACTTACGTGCCCAGCTGACGACAGTCCGGGGACCCCAGCTGACAGCGTCAGCGGCCGGCTGCTATCCTGTACCTGACCCGTGGCGGCAATCTGCTCTCTCCAGCTCCTGCGGGCTTTGTCTACGACCTCCGACAGAATCACGGGGGTGGGGACCGGGTGCAGAACCACAGTGGGTGCTAAGGATGGTCCAGGACTGAGGGACAAGACCCTTCCCGCCAGAGCACTTCTGGGCAGGCGAGCTGTCACCTGAGGGCTGTTCTGTGCCTGGTGCTGGGGCCAAGGGCCTCGCTCAGTGTGGATGGGCTGGGAGGGCCCTGGAGGGACCCACAGCATCACGGCCAGACACCATCACCTGAACCCCCGAGACCCGCAACGGCCCCTGCTCGGTCCTCTCCAGGAGGACCCCTCACCCCTCTGTAACTCAGAGGGTGGCACGGACCTTTTGGAAAATGTAATGAAAGTCAAGAATTCCTTCCCCACCCCTCTCCCTGTGGACACAGAACATGCACGAACATCACACAGGATAACTTCAGAGGAAGAGGATTCAAGGATGTGAGATTGTAAACTATGGGCCTCATTCCTAAACCTACCCTCTAAAAGCGTACGCCCTCCCCCCTCCTTTCTACCACATCAGCTGCTCTCAGTGGGGGGCGGGGAAGCCGTCCCCTTCTCTAGCTCCACTCTGCCAGCCACCCCGCGCCCAGGGAACGAGGCCAGCATGCATCCACCCTCACCCGGGTCTGCCTCATCTGGGCTCTGCAGGTCTTCTTCCCCCCACCCCACCCCACGGACACAGTGAGGTCCCGTGAGGCCAGTCACTGTGCTTGAACACTTATTTCCTCTCTAGAAAGAAACGACAGTTAACAATGTCTGAGGCAGGAGGTGCTACATTATAGTTTTAAAAAGAAGCCGCACTAAACTTCAGGGTAATCAGCACTACGGACTGAATGTTTGCATCTCCCCAGAATTCACATGCTGAAGCCCTAACCCCATAGTGTGGCTGTATTTGGAGATGGGGTCCCTAAGGAAGCACTGAAGGTTAAATGAGGTCTTAAGGGTGGGGCCCTGATCCGACAGGATTGGTGTACTCGTGGGGAAAGGCCACATGAGGACACAGTGAGGGGTGGCCGTCTGCAAGCCAGGAAGGGAGCCCTCACCAGCACCCGACACTGACGGTACCTTTAAACAAATCAGGTCATATTAGAAACACAGGACTGTCACTCCCACCCGCTCCTGACACTCTCCCACCACACGCAACCCCTTGTAAAATAACGCACCAAGAAACCACTTTAATCTCTTGGTCTGAAGGCACATCTCCTCCCCAGCTGCCATCAGACATGGAGTCCAAGGTTGGAATACCTGTATCATTGACTTCAGTTCAACCAAACCCATAGTGAAAGCAGCAGTGGATGACCTTTCTTAGCTGTTTCTAAAGAGCCTGAAGTTGATCTTTGACCAGAACCCCACTCAAGCTAATAAGCTTTAAGAAAAGAAGATCCTCTCAACGAGGACACTCAGTGCCCAGAAGGGACCTTCTGCAAAGCTCAGCAGCACGAATCAGTCCTTCCCTGCATCTCAAAGTGACAAGTGAGAAAGCCAGGTTGTTAGATTTACTTCCAATTTTACTAGGATTTGCTCCTGTTGGGAAAGTACTTGCTGGACTCTGGCTACAAAGAAAGGACATGATGAAGACTTTTAATTCCTTGAGTGTCCACTGCTTTTTTGCAAAAGCGAAAAGTGAGGCTGTCCTTGGAAGAAAAAGCCAAAGGATGTAGGAACGTGAGAAAGAAATCACAAGAATATGTTGATGCCATTCAATAAACAAAAGTCAAAACTTAGCACATATAATAGAATTATGAAGGAAAACCTAAAAACTCAGAACTCTCAACTCACTGAAGTGTACAACAGAAAGGCTGCAGAGTTTAAATGGCATCACTGTCAACGTGGCGCGCTGGGGTGGGGGCGGTGTTGACAGGCACTGAAGCAAAGCTAATTCGCAGCATTTAAAGCCGTAAATGTCATAAACCCAGATGGTTCCCTCTTATCCTACATAAATGGGAGTCTAGGTGTTTTGGTATTTAGGCAGGTGGGAGGAATACCATCGAACTACTGATATGCTATGTCTACCAACAGACCTGTTAACCTGCGATTAAATGGTACACGTGCTCAATGCTAGTTGGGGACAGCTGTCACTTCCACACAGATCAGCCCTAGGGACTCAATGTTCTTTGCTCATGTCAGCTGCAGTACCCGTAGCAGCTCTACTAAATTCACCCCAAATCACACCATACTGGCTCATTACGTGCCAGGGCCTGACACCTTGATAGAAGAAACCAGAGTTTTAGAGTCATTGCCTGTGGCTTTGGTCACAGAATCTGGATCGTGTCCATGTACAGTTGACAGTCTAACATTTAGGAGAAACTGCAGGAGTTGGGGATTTCTTCCATGTAGCCAGCAGAGAAATCTGTCTGAGTCACGACATGGCTGGGATCAAGGGAACATTACTAGAACTTCTCAAGTGCAAACTAATCAAGACAGCACAGCAAGGATAAAAGCTACGGTAGACGGTCGGAATGTATTTAAGCTGTTAGCTTCCTTCAGTGACTATTCACTGGGGGTCTACTATAGGCAAAGCACCATTGCCAGGCAAAAAGTGTCTGAACCAAGGTCACCTTTACAAAGCACAGAAGGCTGCTCTTGTTAAAAGGAAACAGAAGAATATCAGACATGTTCACTTACCTGTATATCTAGACATATATATATCATTCTGTAGGACCTAATTTCATGCAGGGACACTGGGAGAGGAAATCACAAACAAGAAAAGAGACCAGCCAAAGCAATGCCCGCTGAGCCTCAGCGTCTGAGCAGGAACCCTCAGATTGTATGTTGTTCTGTTTCAGGGCAAAACTTAAAGATAGCTTTCCTGGCTTTGATTACACATAATGTGCCCTGTGAAGACACAGATGATACCTTCCACTGAATAACTTCCGATGGAAAGAACTAAAATTACGCTCAAGATACAACCGAGTTAGAGAATCGCATGGGCCAAGGCAGAGATCACAACCCTCTGGCGTGAACCTTGAAATATCACAATAGCCCAGATGATTTAGGCTCCAAGGTTCTTCGTGGCCGAGATTGCTATTCGGTTTAAGGCCAGGAGACCTCTGTGTGTCTCTGAGGTAGAAGACACCTGCCGGGGGAGGGAAGAATGGGGAGCTAGTGTTTCGTGGGGACAGAGCTGCAGTTTACAAGATGAGAAAGTTCTAGAGGCCCATGGTGGGGACGGCTGCACAACACTGAAGACACTTAATGTTGCTGAACTGGGCTTAAAAATGGTTAAGACAGTAAATTTCATGTTATCTGCATTTTACCACAATTAAAAAAGAGGTTTTTTAAAATGAAGGTGAAATAAAGATATTTTCAGACAATTTTTTTTTTTTTTTTTTTTTTGCGGTACGCGGGCCTCTCACCGTTGTGGCCTCTCCCGTTGCGGAGCACGGGCTCCGGACGCGCAGGCTCAGCGGCCATGGCTCACGGGCCCAGCCGCTCCACGGCATGTGGGATCTTCCCGGACCGGGGCACGAACCCGTGTCCCCTGCATCTGCAGGCGGACTCCCAACCACTGTGCAACCAGGGAAGCCCCAGACAATCTTTTTTAAAAAGATCAGAAATCTGTGAGTCTGGCCTCCTCATTTTAAGGATGGGGAAACTGAGGCTCACCAAAGAGGAAAAACTTGCTCACAATCTCGCTCTCCAGCAAAGGCAGCGTTGGGATGGGCACGGGGGTTCCCGGTCTCATCATCCAAAGCTCTTTTCCCTGAAAATCACGTCTCCCAGCAAGATGCTGGCGGCCCTCCAGTGCAAATTTGTCTCAGTGATAAATCAGGTGAGGAAGTAACCTGCTGTAAGTCATAAATTAAAATACATGCAGGTCCCATATCAAAACAGTAGGGAGAAAACCTAGGCCAACGTTTGGTAGGACTGAAAGAAAGACATGGAGGAGTAGTATCAACCAAACGGGTTTCTCTGGATTTCTGCAAGTGTAACACGGAATGATAACATCTGCATAACTGAACTACCGAGGACGTTTTCCATACAGAGTTTACAGACCTGGCTGCAGTGCTTTTGTTTGGGGTTTTTTTGTTGTTGTTGTTTTGTTTTGTTTTATATATTTTTGGCACAAACAGAACTCACCTTGTTCTTTTCCATTACACACAGCAATTCCATTTTCTGTAACACCCTCCCCATCTGAGCTTGGTCTCTCTGAAGACAGTTTCTGTGAGGATCAAAAGATTAAGTTATTCTTACAATGGCCACACTGACCAAGTGTTGAATCATGGATCAATCAAACATCATCTCAAAAGTGAAAGAAAATGTGGGCCACATTCCTAATAATCTGGAGACAGGGCCCAACTATAACACGGACTACCTGGTTGGTTTGCTACAACAGCTTTAAAAACATCGAAAGAGCAAAGAAAAAAGCCTCTGAGGTTATACTAACACACGCTATGGTACCAAGCTTGTTTCAATCAAATCACTTTTTCTTGCAAATAATTTTGAAAAAAATATCGCGTTGGTCAAAAAATTTGTTCGGGTTTTTCCGTAACATCTTACGGAAAAACCCGAACTAACTTTTCTGGCCAACCAAATATTAGGAGTACATAAAAGATTCCCCCTCACCAAGCCACGTTATCCTTCCAGAAATAAATCCTACACCATTCATTTAATTTCCTCCCAGCATTCACCAATAACTGGGCGAGTGTCAAGTATCTGCTCACAACAATACAGTCAGAATATACACAGAGAGATGAGTTACTATCAAAGCCATCAAAGGGCACAGGGATACCCGTAATTATTTTAATCCTAATATATGGGTTTGAGGAGCCTAGTTAGGATTCCAGGTTAGTTTCAGGAGAAGAAACATAGTTCTGAGCAGAACCTCTTCCATTCCAACCAGAGACCCTGTGGAGTCACAGTGAAGGAAGTGGCTCCAGAACACCCCTCCTCAGAACCTCAAATTACACCCCAGGGTCACAGAGACTGGCCAGCGGGGAGACAATCAAAGTATCCGGATGATACCAGAACACAGGGACACACGCGCTCACCTCGTGATAAGAGGTCCAGGCAGTGCTGGGCCAAGATGGCAGGCAGGTGCCAGTAACCCCCAGTGGTACCGGCAAGAGACAAAGTAAAAGAATTATGGCTTTAGCGGGATCCTAGTGTGTGCCACATTCCAGTGACAGAAGGACTAAAAGCCCAGCTCTCAGGCCAGGAAGCGCCCCTGGGATCTGGGTCAACAGGTCCGGCCAGGCACTAACAGTGCCACCTTAGAAACCAAGACAGTAAAAGAGAACTGCCAACTCCCGCGTGAGTGGGTGAAAGGAGCCCCGACGTGTTGCTGATGAGAAAGAGAACAGGATCAAACTTTTCGAAAGAAACTTGCTTAGTCCCATGAATCAAAATCTTTAAAAATTCTATCCTTTGGTCTAGTAAGCCAGCTTCTAGGAATCTCTTCTCAGGTCATAGTCAGAGAAGCAGCAAAGATTTACACAAAAGTGTCAGGTTATTTTACACGACTCAAAAAAGAAAAAAGAGAGCCTAGTGGGGGGGTATATAAATAACAGAGTTATATGAGTTTGATATTATTCAGGTGATGAAAATGCAAACATGCTCGTTGCATGTTATGTGTTTTCAAAAACCTGGAAAACTAATAGTATAAAGGTTAACTGAAAAGAAAAAAAGGAAAAAGCAGCATAAGAAAATTTATGCATCAGATTATCCAAACTGTAAAAGAAACACATGAATAGAAGAAAACTGGTTTAAAAACATGCAGAGCTTTGAGAGGAGCTCTAGACTCCTAAGTGACTTTATCCATCCTATTTCTGGTTCTTTACTTTCTAAATTCTCTGCAGTGAACAGGCATTAGTTTTGTAATCAGGAAAAAAGAGAAATAGGCCTACTATGTCACAATATCAGGGTGAGGGTTGTGAGGTTAACTTTATACGTCAACTTGGAGGGTGTTTGTGGATGAAACTAACATTTGAACTGGTGAACTTTGGGGCTTCCCTGGTGGTGCAGTGGTTAAGAATCCACCTACCAATGCAGGGGGCATGGGTTCGAGCCCTGGTCCAGGAAGATCTCACATGCCGTGGAGCAACTAAGCCCGTGCACCCCAACTACTGAGTCTGCGCTCTAGAGCCCGCAAGCCACAACTACTGAGCCCACGTGCCACAACTACTGAAGCCCACGTGCCTAGAGCCCGTGCTCCGCAACAAGAGAAGCCACTGCAATGAGAAGCCCGCACACCGCAACAAAGAGTAGCCCTGGCTCGCGCAACTAGAGAAAGCCTGCACGCCTCAACAAAGACCCAACACAACCAAAACTAAATAAATAGATAAATAAATAAAATAAATTTTAAAAAATAAAAAAATAAATTGGTGAACTTTGAATAAGCAGATTGCCCTCCACAGTATAGGTGGGTCTCACCCAAGCAGCTGAATGTCTGAATTAAAAAAATAAAAAACGGGCCTCCCAAGCAAGGGGTGGTGGGGGGCAGTCCTCCAAAAGACTTCACCTGCGCCATCAGCTCTCCTAGGTCTCCAGCCTAAGGCCCCATGATGCAGATTTTGGACTCACCTGTCTCCATAACCTTGTGAGCCAATTCCTCATAATAAATCTCTCAGTATGCATATAATTGTATATGTGGAATTTTATCTTTCTTGAAATTTCATGTATATTTTATAATATATATAAAATTTGTGTACACACACATACATACATACCCCACTGGTTCTGTTTCTCTGGAGAACCCTGCCTAAAACAAGAATAGACAAAGAAGGATCTGTTCACCAGTAGGGCAGGGGCCAAACAGGGAGCGCTCAGAAAGTTCCTGAGACAGAGGCTACCGACAGAACACGGTGGGGCACAAAGCCAGGGATCTCCATGGAAGCGAGATCTCTGCACATACAGGCAACAGAGCTCCATCAGAGGCAGACAGCAGGAGTGGCGGGTTCACGTGCTCTGGCAGGAGGGCTAGCCCTACCCACCTGCTGCGTGCTCACGGCGCCCAAGTACAGAGCAGAGAAGGACAGGAAGTGTTACCCGTCTGCTGGGAATAAACCTCTGGGAAGGTGCACTGACGAAGCACCTGCTGTATTCCAGAAGAACACAGAGCTGCCTGTGTAACAGCAGGTGACCTTGATCACCTTAGATCCTGTGCCACGTTTACAGCCATTCCTGCATCTACAGCTGGGAAGAATAAAACTAACCATGCAGTCCGTAAAACAGCCAGCGTGAGCTTCGTACAGAGCAGGCAGAGAGGAAGCAGGGCTGCATTACCTTTTTCCTTTTTTCAACCAGAAGTGCTGAAGTATCAGAGGTGTTATGTAAACTCCGAGGAAGGCCCAAGTTAACTGCAAGGTTAATTCCTAGAAAGAAACACGCCCCTTACCTTCTCCAGTTCTGCCTTGTGCACCGGGGAGCTGGAGGGGGGAGGACATTCCGAGTCTGCCGGCCCGCTGCAGCCGCTGTAGATCTCTCTGACCACCTGTGGTGAGTGCACAAGGGCAGAGATGGTTACACAAGGGTCCAAGCAGAGGCAGGAGGTGCGGTAGGAAAGTTCCGAGGGGTCAGAGGCATCTGGATTTAAGCTCCAGGATGCCAGGCACTCGTTTGTTCATTCTTTCACTCATCATTCACCAAATGTCTATCCCGTCCTGGTACTGACAGAGGTTCTGGGATACGGAAGGGAACGGTGTACGTGAGAGTCCTGCCCTCATGGGGCTTCCGCTCCAGTAAAAGTTAGGTACCACGATAAACAACGAATATCACCAAAAACTGGAGGTAAGACAGCAGTCAGCGCTACAAAGAATAGAAGAGAGTCTTTAACAAAAAGGGGTGGCTGACTTATATCAAGAGAGGCCTTCCTGGGATGACATGTAAGCTGAAAGCTGAGCTCAATGACCAGAAGGATGCAGCCACGTGAAGAACCGGCGGAAAGGGCTGTAGGCAGAGGGGACAAGGTGCAAGGCCCTGTGGTGGATGTGAAGAGTTTACGGAAGACCCAGAGTACCAGGGGCCAGGAGATGGGCTGGGAGAGGCCAGCGGGAGCCAGGGGATCACTGTCAACAGGCTGGTGCTCATGGCCATGGATGGAATGAGCCAACGGGGGGAGGGTGAGACAAAGCAGGACAGAGACCCAGGAGGAGACCTCGAGCCAGTCAGTACATGGGGTGGGGCCAAAGGAGAGAAGCAGCTGGAAGGGTCTGAGCTGCGATGGACAGGGAAGCCAGAAGCAAACCAGAAGAGCTCACCTCCAAGAAGAGGGAGCAGGAGGGAGGGAGGCGGTGGGCATGGCCGGAGGGGACACCTAGGGAGGAGCTGAGCAGAGGAAGGACTCTGCAGAGACGGGGCGGGCTGGGCTCTAGAGAAGCAGGGGAGGGCGCAGGAAGGCCGGCGCGGGCGGGCGGCAGTAGGAGTCTGAGAAGGCGCCTGACTGCTCTGTGAGGTAGGCACAGCAGTACTGGCTGAGAGGCGTCACCTCTCTCACCTCAGCATCCTCACTAGCAAAGGAAGGCGCATCAACATGACTTGCCTTGTATTTATGGCTGAGTGAAGAGAGAACGTGACCCTGCCTGCAAGATGCCTCAGCCAGCACCTGCACGTGTACACTGTCACCAGCACCATCGCTGCCAGCACCTGTACGGTTTACGCTGAGAGCTCAGAAAGGGATCCTGGCCCAGACCCGCAGGTGTCAGGACCATCTTGCGGCACTACTGGCAAGCACGGCCACCTCTGCGGCCACCCACTGTCCCTCCCGTCCTTCCTGAGCTCCTGCAAGGAGCTGGGCATGGTTCTGATCACTGGGGACGTGCAGCAAACAAGACAGACAAGCTCCCGGGTTGGTGCAGCTTACACTCTGGTGAATGAAGAGCTAGCAGGCAAAGCTTTCAAAATGTCTTCTATTCTTTTTGGAACTAAGCTGCAATTTGGGTTCAACCCAAGTGCCTTCTGAGAAAAAAATAAAAAAGCAATGCCAAAGCCCCAGCTATCTGTGTAGTAACTTTGCAATACGATCTCAGCAGACACATCCAGATTCCCTTGGCTTGCTCTGGGATTGGGATGGGAGCCAGGAACGGACGGGAGGCTGGCACAGCATTTCCAGCCATCCTGCTGCCCAGCTGCTTTACGAAAAAGCAATGGAGTGAGGTCCACGTTGCAGAATAAAACAGGAGAAAAAGGAAAAGAAGAAACCCAGAGAGCTTGCTGCAATGTTTTTCTCCTTGTTGAGTCTGAGGTGTGAAAACGTAAGCAAAGGTGACACCAACCAGGTGACCTGCACCTCCTGAATGTCTCCGAGCAGAAAAGGTTCCCTCAGTTTTGCGTTTCATGCTAATTTCACTGCTGCTTTTTCTGCAGCAGGTCTTTATTCCCTCACCTCCCCTGTGTTTATCAAGCCTTCAGCTGACAAGGCACACTTTTATCTGACCTAAGGATGAGACGTTTTCTTCCCTCTTGGGAAAGGGTATACTGCAATGGAAAACTCCTGGGCTTCTGCATCTGACGGGAGCTGGGGCTGAAGCCTCAGTGCCACCACCAGCTCCAGAGGCACGGCTGAGCCACCCAGGCTGTGAGCCTCCATCTCTGCCCACAACGTGTGAAAGTGACGCCCACTGGGACAGCTCAACGAGGATGCCAACGTGTGCTCTCTTCCCGCGAAAATGCATTCAATTGTACACACGCTGTTAAGGGTCTCGAGGTCCTTGTTTCAGACTAGAAGGCTAAACCCCACAAAACACTACCTGCAGAAACCTATCTCTGGCAAAAGCTTTTATGCAAAACACAGTTGTCTGTTTTCTTTCCTTTTTTTTTTTCTTTTTTTCAAAGGGGGAAGGATCTATGAAGCTCCAGTCAGATCTCAGGTATCTCCTGGAGAAGGTGTGCTCCCTTCTCGGCTGGACAGGACTCATCCTTCATGAGCAGCCTGGGTCCCCCGTGACCAGGAAGCCTGCTCGGACCCTCCCGCATGGAACACAATGCAGCTGCCCCTCCACGGGCCACGCATTGCACTCAGGCCCTGGTCACGGGCATCCTGGACCCGCAGGTCTGCTTTTTCTATCAAGCCAGGTTCATTTTGAGAGAAGGGGCTCCGTCTCACTTAGGCTGGCATTCCCAATGTCTAGCACATAACAGCGACTAAAAAAAAGTTTGATGAAAGAAAAAGAGGAGGGAATGAAGAGATAAATTCGACCTGAAATTCCCTATGAGAAAAAAAAAAAAAAAAGCTGTGAATGAAAAACAGCAGGAAAGAGACTAGGCCGTCACATGAGAAAAGTAAAGCCTTGTAACAAAGTTTCCCTAGTCCTCTGCATAGATTCCTAAAATCCTCAGGGATGGGGAGGTTTTAAAAAATAAAAGAGAGAGAGGGCTTCCCTGGTGGTGCAGTGGTTAAGAATCCGCCTGCCGATGCAGGGGATACGGATTAGAGCCCTGTCCGGGAAGATCCCACATGCCGTGGAGCAACTAAGCCCGTGCGCCGTAACTACTGACTGAGCCTGCGCTCTAGCGCTCGAGAGCCACAGCTAATGAGCCCACACACCTGGAGCCCGTGCTCCGCAACGAGAAGCCACCGCAATGAGGAGCCCACACGCAGCAACGAGGAGTAGCCCCCGCTCGCCACAACTGGAGAAAGCCAGCGCTCAGCAACGAAGACCCAATGCAGCCAAAAATTTAATGAATTAATTAATTTAAAAAAGAAAGAGAGAGAGAGAAAGAAAAAGAGCATCAGCTAAAAGCCATGCCTGCAGCACAGCACACCCCAGCCTCACCAACTTCCTCCCACTCCTGGCGCTGGGCTGTCCCCTCCACTCTCCCCTGGCCCATACCAGGTCCTGTTTTTCCCGCAAACAAACGTTTGGGGAACCGAGGAATCTCTGAAGCTCCGAAGCCAGGGGAGCTCACCGAGCCTTCAAAGCCAGCTCACGAAATGCAGTCAACCCTCTGAGAAGCCTT
The DNA here is from genome assembly GCF_003031525.2 of Neophocaena asiaeorientalis asiaeorientalis. Classification (NCBI taxonomy): domain Eukaryota; kingdom Metazoa; phylum Chordata; class Mammalia; order Artiodactyla; family Phocoenidae; genus Neophocaena; species Neophocaena asiaeorientalis. The sequence continues at coordinate 16,804,885 of NW_020173215.1, forward strand.
TCCCGATGAAGCCAACCCAAATACCCGCATGCTTACAATGCTGTACATAGATAAACTATACCCCTTCCTCCCTACTAGTTTCTCCCTTCTAGAACTTGAATTCCTCGTGGAGAGAACAGAATGAGGTGGATTCGGTAGACCAGAGGAGACCCAGCACGCCTGGGGCCAGGTGGGGTTATTCGTGGTATCCCAGCAACATGAGACTGTTTAATAACAGTAGTTACATCCCAGGTACAGAGAAAGGCACTGCTGAAAAGATCAATGAGAGAAACCAGTCTTTCTTTCCATGGGTTTTATCAAACGGTTGGATTATTTCAGGTTATCTTCACGGAACTGTCTTTCTTCTCTGATTGCTGTTTATTGCCATATTGCCCCTGCAGAGTTCATTCGGAAGTAGTAAATAAAAGGTTTATCACCCGATTTCTCAAATAGCTGCAAATGAGGTTTTTACACTAATATACTTCTTTTGAAAGAGCCATGTTCTGTGAGAAGTTTAATACGTATTAAAGAGAACTGGATCCAAATTCAGAATCACAAATCCCTCAAAATACAAATTGTTATATGTTCTGTGGTATTTTTGTTTGCTTTTAACTTGAGCCTGCATCTCCAGAAACACAATCTCTGCACATTTTTTAAGGAAATCTGACCGCTCCATTTCTGGGAATATTGACTCTTGTCTTCCGAGTGACCCCAACAAGATGGTTCATGTTTGCAGCATGTGCATACACACACCGAGGGGGAACTCTGGCAAGAGCTGCTGGTAATGGAAGCTGCAGACCAAAAGGACAGAAACAAATTTGGTAACGATCCTTGAAGAAGCGTCTGTCAAGTCCTGTACTGGCCCAACAAAGGCCCCAGGCTTCTCACACCTGACAGAGGGAGCGCGTGTGACCCAAAAAGGTCTTTAATTGTTACGCTGAGGCCACGTTTCGAAATACTGAACACCTGGATAATAGGGTTAGGACAGTACGGGAGAAGAGGAGTTTAAATGAATAAAAGACTTGGCATCTGTTTTACAAGGCAATTCATGACAGAGAGTTGTCAGAATTTTCACAGAAGGAATCCTAAGACGTGATACTAATAAATCACCAATTTCAAGTGTTTTTACAGTTCTAAGAGTGCGTTTATATAACTTTTTCATTCTAGCTTTTTGACCATTCTGATCAGTATTATTTCCACTTGATAGATAAAGGGGAAAGAGTTTGCTGACCAAAAATATTATAATGAGTTAAAGGCATTCTCAGAATCTACTCCAGATTTCCAGACGTTTCATTCAATCTTCTGTCACTCTAACACGCTATCATCAAGATAAAGAAGGGTTGTTTCTTTTACGATAGTTCTTTAAGAAGAAGAGTCTACTTCAATCATAAAGATGTGGCCTTGACAAGGTGAAATAAAAAAAACATGACGACAGCATTGACTTCTTACACATAAAACGATGATTTCAAAGTTTTTAATCATTTAGGGAAAAAAAGTTGGAAGCCACATACTAGCGGGTTTCAAGGCTCTCTCTAAAGCTGCAGCAGTCAAGACAACGTGGCATTGACATGAGAATATACAAACAGACGAATAAACAGAACAAGGAGCCCAGAAAGGACGCACACATAACACAATCAACTGATTTCCAATTGTGGCAATTAAGTCCATTTCAATGGTACTAAAACAACCGACTATGCATACGGAAGGAAATGAATCTTGACTCCCGTATGTCATCCTGTACATGGAAACCAATATGCATGAATCAGAGACCTAAATGTAAGACTGAGCCAGTAAAATTCTGGAAGAAAATACAGGTTCTATCTTGGTAACCTGGAATATGCTAAAATTGGGGGGTGGGCAGGATGCAAAAAGTACTGACTACAGAAGTAAAGACTGATACACTAGATTTCAGATTTAACAATTCCTGTTCATCAAAAGGTACCATTAAGGAAGATAATTAATCTAGAGACTAATCAGAGAGTAATTCTTTAAGGCAAGAAACACTGAGAGGAAGAGGGACATTTCAGGTTTTAACTACCAGTAAATATAACCATTTAAATTTTGTATGCAACAAATAACATAGCCTCAAAAATACTAAGCAAAAACTAACAGAAATAAAAAAGACATAGATAAATTCATAATCAAAGTGGTAGATATTCCCACATCTCTCTCTCTCTGAGTAACTGATAAAACAAATAAATAAATTAGTAAGGATATAGAAGATTTGAACACGACAATTAATGACTGTGATCTAACAACCATATATGGAAGAGTACACCAAGCAAATGCATAATACACATCCCTTACAAGTAGACACTGAACACTTACCAAAACCGACTACATGCTGAGCAATACATCAAGTCTATAAATTTCTACTTTGTGAAACCATATAAAGTTCTGTGACTAGAGTGGAATTAAACTAGAAATGTAAAACAATCAGGTAATTTTTTAAAAAATCACTGAATACTTGGAAACTAAGCAATATATTCCCAAATAAACCATTAGTAAAAAAGGGAATCAAAACAGATATTAGGAAATATTTTAAATTGAATGATAGGGGACTTCCCTGGTGGTGCAGTGGTTAAGAACCTGCCTGCCAGTGCAGGGGACACGGATTCGATTCCTGGTCTGGGAAGATCCCATGTGCTGTGGAGCAACTAAGCCTGTGTGCCACAGCTACTGCACCTATGCTCTAGAGCCCACGTGCCACAACTACTGAAGCCCACGCGCCTAGAGCCCGTGCTCTGCAATAAGAGAAGCCGCTACAATGAGAAGCCCACACACCGCAACAAAGAGTAGTCCCCACTCGCTGCAACTAGAGAAAGCCCACGCTCCATAACAAAGACCCACTGCAGTCAAAAAACAAAACAAAAAAACCATTAAACTGAATGATAAAAACACACACACAAAAAAATCAAAATAGAGGATGCAGCTAAAACTGTACTTAGAGGGAAATGCATAGCTTTAAATCCATATACACACACACACACACACACACACACACACACATATGGAAAGGGCTAACAATCAATTATCTAAGTACACAATTCAAGAAGTTGGGATAATTACAGAAAATTAAGGCAAAACAAAATGAAAGAAGAGGAGAACTTAATAAAATAGAAAACAATAGTACTACAGAGAAAAATCAACAGAGAAAAATTTTTTTTTTTTTTTTTTTTTTTTTTTTTGCTGTACGTGGGCCTCTCACTGTTGTGGCCTCTCCCGTTGCGGAGCACAGGCTCCAGACGCACTGGCTCAGCCACTTTGAGGCATGTGGGATCTTCCCGGACCGGGGCACGAACCCGTGTCCCCTGCATCGGCAGGCAGACTCTCAACCACTGTGCCACCAGGGAAGCCCAAATTTGGTTTTTTTGAAAGAACTAATAAGATAGATAAACTTCTGGCAAGACTGATGAAGAAAAAGGGGCAGCACATGGTATCTTGACTTCTGGTTGCCACATAGAAAGGCACGCAGGCCACCACTCTCACCTTGACAATGAGAACAAGGTGGTTGAGCTCTAAAAAAATTCAGAGAGAATTTTTCAGAGAGAACAGAGAGAATACCCCAGCAAACCAAAGAGCTGGCCAGCATCAGGCCAAAAAGAAAACCAAGCTGGTCCAGAAAGCTAGCATGTGTCTGTAGCACACAGAGACCTCCAGACTTCCACCATAGCTCAGAACCTAAGCCACGCTGATGGAAAATTCCAGATCCAGCTCTGAAACCATGTGAAGGCAATAGCAAAGTGAATCAAAGTAAAGCTGCAGCCCAGTCCAGATCTGCCTCAACTAGTGAGATGGAGGCAGCCCACCTATGAGCAGCAGACGGGAGAAGGGGCACACCCTTTTCTGGAGGGAACAGTAATTACTTCAGTCTCTACTGCTCTTTTACACAAAGCAGATGGAATACAATGTAAACTCATGAGACAAATTCAATAGGAACAGTCCTAGAGATGATTCAGAATTACAAAACACTTTAAAATAACTATGATAGGAAGTCAAAACGGATCGTGAAAAAGGCATTAAGACATGTGTGAAGAGATACAGAATTTCAGAAGAGAGATGGAAACTTTTTTTTAAAAAAAGCAAAAGAAAAATGCTAGAAATGAAAAATAGGATGTCACAAAAGAATAATTCATAAGATGGGCTTAAGGGCACACTGGACACAGAAGAGGAAAGGACAGTAAACTTGAGGATGGGTAAATCTAAAGTATCCACCCAAACTGAAACACACAGAAGAGTGAAGAAAAACAGAACAGAGAATCCAAAATCCATGGGATATTCCAAATGACCTAACATGTACCAACAAATTTTAAAAGGAGAGGAGAGAAAAAATGAGCCAGAAAAATATTTGAAAAGATAATGGCCAAAAACGGTCCAAAACCAATGAAAGACATCAACCCACAGACCAAAAAAAAGCTCTGAGAAAGATAAAAACCTATAGAGCCACACCCAGACACCTCACAGTCAAGTGCTGAAAACCAAAGATTAAAAAAGCAAATCTTAAAGGGAGCCACGAAAAAAAAAAAATGACATATCACATTCAAAGGCACAATTGATACAAGTGATGGCTAACTTCTCACCTAAAGTTAAGGTGAAATAAAGACATTTCTAGTCAAAGCTGAAAGGAGAAGAAAAAACCAAACAAACAAAAAGCTGAAAGGAGTTATCTCCAGAAGGTCTGCTCTATAAGAAATCATTTTATTTTATTAATTTCTTTAGGGTGAAAGGAAATGATGACACTACATGGAGGCCCTTCTTCAGGAAGAAACAAAGTAAAGTAAGGGGAGATGCCTGGGAGAGTACGAAAGACCTTTCTTGGGACTTCCCTGGCAGTCCAGTGGTTAAGGCTCTTCCACTGCAGGGGGCGCAGGTTTGATCTCTGGTCGGGGAACTAAGATCAACCTTTCTTCAAGGACACACAGGGTCAGGTTCTATGAGCTAAAGTATACAATAAACTTGTTTGTGATCCTCCTTGAGAAGTCTGGCAAAACCACGACGATAGTCTCCTAGCACATTAAATCATGCTGAAAACTCTTTTCAACTGTATTCCTCTAAAAGTGCTTGAAACCAGGAGGTGCTGTAAAACCCCTACATTACCCAGCAGGGAATGGGCGAAAAAAGCAAGAAAAGGACGGATGCAGTTTACCAAGGTCAGCATTAGGGCTCTCACGGATTCTCATTAGAAAAGGACAGTGGTGTCTACAGCACAGCCAATTTCCCTTAAACATTCTCTTTGGTATAGACCTTTAAGAGTTGTTTTGGGATGTTTATTAATTTATTTGCAGTAGGGGATACGGCAGATGATTGGCACATGGCTTCCTCCCTATGGGCACACAGGAAGATGTTTCCCAGACTCCCTGCAGGTCTGGGCAAAGGAGGGTGGGAGGAAGGGCTGTGAACACTCGTAGCTCTGGCCCCTAAAAACATCCTGCTGTCATCCTGATTTCCAAACAGATTTCAACAGGAGCTCGTATGTTTATTAACACCACCAATAACAGCAGCTTGCACCTACATACGTGCTCATACAGGCGAGGTGCTCTTCTAAACACTTTATATCTTAACATGGTCGCAGCCTCGCAACCCTACAAAGCAGACACTACTTTCAACCCCTCGCATTTTCATAGATGAGAAAACAGGCACGGAGAAGTCGAGCAGCTCATCTAAGACACTCAGCGAGTGACGGCGGGGCTGAGGTCAGAACTCAGCGTCGGACTCCAGTCTGCGCTCTAGCGACACTGTCTTTCTACACAGTGCTGGCTCACCACCTTCTCCTTCCCGGCTCCTTTATATTTATTATAATGAATTTCAGAAGCAGTTATAAGAGTCAAATAAAACTTTAGTGAAAATGGCTGTGGAATGCCATTTGCCTTAACAGCCTATATCTGCCTGCAGAAACACTTACTTGCTCTCAAATGCTCTCTTCCATGAGGACTTTTATCCAAGTGGAAATGAGTAGGCTGAGCTAGAGCTGTGATTACCAAACCTGGCTTGGCCTCGGGCATCGGGAGGTTCCTTAAAAATAGATTTCTGAGCAGAATATCTACAAAAAGGGCAAAGGATATAGACAGACAGTTCACGGAAACAGTAATACAGCCATAGGCTCTTGAACCGTATAAAAAGATGCTCAATGTCACTCATAATGAGAGAAATGCAGATTAAAACTAGATGAGATATCATTTTCCCTTATCAGGCTGGCAAAAATTCAAAAGTTGATAACGCAGGCTGCTGGCAGGACAGTAGCGGGAAAAGGCACTCACATGCTTTTGGGAGGAAAAGGCACTCACACTCGTGGGGGGAAACGCACTGTTGGTGGGAAGGGAAACTGGTAAACCTACGAAGTGATTCAACTGTATCTCAAAATTCCAATAGCTTATAACCTTCATGCAAACAATTCCTCTGTTTGGAAATACAGTCTACAGACTAGCAAAACTGTGAGACGATGTGGGTACAGGATTAACATTATAGAGCTCCCTGTCACACCAAAAGAATGACAACAGCCCCATCTCCACAAAGAGAAGATAAGATTTTTTTTAAGTATATTCTATTTATAAAATGAAATGCTATGTATTGTAAAAGGGAAAAAGTGCTCTATCCTCTAACTTGGAGAAAAAAAGTCTCCAAGATACTCTATTTAGGAAAAAAAACCAAGGTGCAGAACCTTGTTTCTGCACCCTTTTTATGAGGGTGGGGGGACGGGTATTGAAATTTGCATTTCTATTTGCTGCATAGGTACAAAGAAACTCAAAGGAGACATACAAAGTGATTGCTCTCACACACTGCTGGTAGAACGACAACTGTACAAACGACCCTGGAGGACAATTTGCGAGGCTCTGGTAATGCTGAAGGTGTGCACATATCAACACCAGCCATTCCAACATACGGTCTCCATCCTAGAGAAACCAGGACACCGAGACCAGGTGACCCGCACGAGAACGCTCACCGAACACTGCCCGTGACAGTGAGAGGGTGCAAGCAAATGAGGGAAAACAGCTGGCTGCAGAACACGTGCAGTTTGAAGCCATTTCCGTGGAAATTTTAAACATGAAAAATAACGTCATTTTTTCTTGTTTATGAGGACAGACATTGTAAGTAAAAAGTATTTCTAAAGTATACCTAGATAATAATCAAGACCAAATTCAAGATACAAGTAACCTTGGAAGACGGAGAGAATTTTTATTTTTAATGATTAACATCTTTACTAATGATAAAGCCCTTATAAATGGTTCAAAAAGAATAAAAAGACACAATCGAGGGAGAGAGAATTAATAGGGCAGGCATGTTTCAATTACACCTGTGGCTTTTTGGATCTTAAAAAGGGTAAAAGATATAGAGTAAAAAGAAAAAAAGTTCTTAGGTCCCAAATGAATCTAATCATTAGGGATTAGGATTGTTTTTTTGTTTATTGGGTTTTTTTTTTTTTTAATTTCCAGTTGATTCTGATAAGGCAGCCAATCTAACAACAATATCTGGATGAAACTAAACGAAAACGTCTCAGGTCTCTGCTGATTTTAAAAAATTAAAATTCTGTAACTGATTGATTGAAAGCAGTTTTGTCATCAGACTTCCATTTCTCATCAAGACTTCTTAGGTTCTTATATTACAATATGCGATGGAAGTAAAGCACAAACATTAAGTGGAGTAATTAATCAAGTTAAACCCTTTAGAAAAAGATAATTTACCAAGTATTTACTTCTTTTTAAAGCAATATCAGCAAATGCTAAAAAGTTTTTGCAGTTAAGCTCCCATTGACAGAGTCATCATTCTATAATTAGCTAAGGGCCTGTGACCTGTATCTCACATCTGCTGAAATAAGGTGTAAGACTATTTCACCCCGTCAGCACCTGACATCTTGAAAAAGTTTTGTCTTTGTCTATTTGTGAGCTGCACTGTCCGCTCATTCCTATTTCCCAGTGAAACAGTAAAACCCAGTGAACGCTAGATGACTTCATGTTAGACCAATATCATTAACAAGGGAGCTGCTCTTTAGTACGCATAAAATACTCAACAGACTGTGAGAACAGATGGAAAAGAGAAGAAAGCTTAGGTTTCAGAGTGTCCCTTCTTGGGTTCTCTACTAGGGAACAGGTAAACACAAAAATGCAGAAGGCCGGATACAGGTAACCAAGACTGGGACCAGGTGAAGAAAACAGAATCACATATAAGGCTCCTCGTTTACTTCCTCATTCTCTCCCTCCTTACTGAAGGAATGGTGCTAAGAACCTAGAAGTGAGGAATAAAAAGAGAGAATGGCAAATTGTCAAGACGGCCCAGCAGAATGAAAATGAAAATGACGCCAGGCAATTCAGAGGTCAACTCCTGGCCCCATCACTGGCTGATCACTGTGACATCCCGTCTACCTGGGACTTGGTATCTCACCTGTGAGATGAAATGGCCAATAGTAACACCTTTTTCAGGCAGCGGTTTTGAGGATTAAGAGATAATAATGATGGAAAAGTACTTTGGTAACACCAGTGGTTGACATGTAACGTATTAAGATTCTGTGTCTGGAAGGCTAAACCAATTCAGCAGCAGAAACTCCTGATCACAGGACTCCCATTAAAAAAAAAAAAAATGCTCTGCTCCATCTCCCAAATTACAGGGATGAGAAAAGCCACATCTATGTGCTCTGCCCCAACAGAAACCATCATTGCTGTCATCACAGAGTCTGACCCTTATACTTTCCTGGGGGACGAGAGGGAAGTGAGGCTCAAAGTTTAAAGGATGCTGGCATGTTACAAGAACCATTGTTATAAAATGTCTCATCGGGCTTTCCCACCCACTCCCAACCGGTTTTTCAAAGCAAGTACTAGCAGGCAATGATGGACTAGAAGGTTTGGACCAATTCTCCTGATAAAGACAATGAGGAAAGCAAGATGAAATAAACACAGCGTCTTCCTAAGAGCGAGAAAGAGCTATTATCATAGTGTGGAATTAGCCGGTCATGATCCAGAAGTATATGGGAATCCGGAGAAGTAGCCCGGCAGCCGGGACTGCCTTTGATACCCCCCAGAGGAGGTAGCCAAGAAGCTAGGTAGCACTCTGACAGCTCTGGCGGAATAGGGACCGAAAGCTGGAGTCCAGGGCTCGCCAAGGATGAGGCCCCTGGCAAAACCCTCACGCTTAATATTAGGGCCCCAAGATTAGTAGCTGGAGTAAGACTGTAATAAAAATAAGCCTGCCTGGGCTTCCCTGATAGCGCAGTGTTGAGAGTCCGCCTGCCGATGCAGGGGACACAGGTTCATGCCCCGGTCCGGGGAGATCCCACATGCCGCGGAGCGGCTGGGCCCGTGAGCCATGGCCGCTGAGCCTGCGCGTCCGGAGCCTGTGCTCCGCAACGGGAGAGGCCACAACAGTGAGAGGCCCGTGTACCGCAAAAAAAATAAATAAATAAGGCTGCCCTTGAATGGACTGCAGGCTGACTTCAAGTCACCTGGATGGCTCTGAAAATCTCAAGCTCTGAAATTAAATTAAACTGATTTTGGAGACCTACTGCCCCCTCAAGCATGTGGCACAGGCAAATGCTCTTGGATAGAAAAAACCACTGTGCTGAGAATCAAATTATTTCTATAAGGACAACTAGACACCCACAAGAAAAAGAATGAAATTGGACCCCTACCTCACACTACAAGCAAACACTACATCAAAATGGATCACAGACTATAGTTATGAGCTAACACTATACGGCTATTACAAGAAAATACAGGTGTAAATCTTAAGGCCTAGGATTAAACAATGGCTTCTTAGAAATGACACAAAAAGCAATTAAAAGGAATGAGATACTAATCCATATACAACATGGATGAACCTTGAGAACATTATGCTAAGTAAAAGAAGACAGTCACCAAAGGACATATGTTGTATGAGTGCATTGGCAAATCTGCAGGGACAGAAAGCAGATGAGTGGTTGTCTGGGGCTGGGGCTGGGGGAAATGACTGCTAGCATAGTGAGGACAGCTCTTCTCTTTGGGTTCACGAAAATGTGCTGAAATTAGATTATGGTGATAGTTGTACAACTCCGTGAATATACTAAAAACCACTGAATCATATGTTAAAAGGATGAATTGCATGAAATGTGAATTATACTTCAATAAGCTGTTATTAAAAATGATTATAATATTTTTTTCCAAATATAATGCCCAGCATGATCGTTAGATAACCTGGCATGCAAGAAGACAAAATGACATGAACAAGAAAAGGCACAACAGATAACAGAACCAGGTCCAAACTCAACCAAAACCACTGTCAAAACAATTATGTCTGTTATGTGCTTGTTATTGGAGAGAAAAGCCAAACAAACATTCCTAAAAAGAAACAACCAGAAATTCAAGAACTGGAAACTACCATAAACAAAATTAAGAATCCAGTGAATGGGAACAAACTTAATAGCAGATTAGATCCAGCTAAAGAGAGACATAGTGAGCAGGAAAGTAACAAGAAAAAATTAACCAGACTAAAGGGAAAAAAAGGATAGTAAAACACAAAGAGAAGGTAAAAGTGGAATATAGTGAAAAAGTCTAACACATATTTAAATTAGTTGGGGGAGAGGAGGAAATGCGCAAAGTTATATTTTAAGGGAAATGGCTGAAAATTTTTTCTAAAACAGAAAAATACCAATCCACAGATTTAAAAATCCCAGGGAATCCCAAGCAGAATAAATAAAAAAGAACTGACATCCAGACACAGTAAAGTGAAACCAGAAAATCAAAGTAAAAGGGAAAGCTCTATCCTCCTTGGAGAGATGTCTGTTTAGGTCTTCTGCCCATTTTTGGACTGGGTTGTTTGTTTTTTGGATATTGAGCTGCATGAGCCGCTTGTATACTTTGGAGATTAATCCTTTGTCAGCTGCTTCGTTTGCAAATATTTCCTCCCATTCTGAGGGTTGTCTTTTCGTCTTGGTTATGGTTTCCTTTGCTGTGCAAAAGCTTTTAAGTTTCATTAGGTTCCATTTGTTTATTTTTGGTTTTATTTCCATTTCTCTAGGAGGTGGATCAAAAAGGATCTTGCTGTGATTTATGTCATAGAGTGTTCTGCCTGTGTCATCCTCTAAGAGTTTTATAGTGTCTTGCCTTACATTTAGGCCTTCAATCCATTTTGAGTTTATTTTTGTGTATGGTGTTAGGGAGTGTTCTAACTTCATTCTTTCACATGTAGCTGTCCAGTTTTCCCAGCATCACTTATTGAAGAGGCTGTCTTTTCTCTATTGTATATTCTTGCCTCCTTTATCAAAGATAAGGTGACCATATGTGCGTGGGTTTATCTCTGGGCTTTCTATCCTGTTCCATTGATCTATATTTCTGTTTTTGTGCCAGTACCATACTGTCTTGATTACTGTAGCTTTGTAGACATTTCTCCAAAGAAGATATACAGATTGCCAACAAACACATGAAAGGATGCTCAACATCACTAATCATTAGAGAAATGCAAATCAAAACTACAATGAGGTATCACCTCACACTGGCCAGAATGGCCATCATCAAAATATCTACAAACAATAAATGCTGGAGAGGGTGTGGAGAAAAGGGAACCCTCTTGCACTGGGAATGTAAACTGATACAGCCACTATGGAGAACAGTATGTAGGTTCCTTACACAACTAAAAATAGGGCTTCCCTGGTGGCGCAGTGGTTGAGAGTCCGCCTGCCGATGCAGGGGACGTAGGGTCGTTCCCCCGTCCAGGAAGACCCCACATGCCACGGAGCGGCTGGGCCCGTGAGCCATGGCCACTGAGCCTGCGCGTCCGGAGCCTGTGCCCCACAACGGGAGAGGCCACAACAGTGAGAGGCCCACGTAACGCAAAGAAAAAAAAAAACTAAAAATAGAACTACCATATTACCCAGCAATGCCACTACTGGGCATATACCATGAGAAAACCATAATTTAAAAAGTCATGTACCACAATGTTCATTGTAGCTCTATTTACAATAGCCAGGACATGGAAGCAACCTATGTGTCCATCGACAGGTGAATGGATAAAGAGGATGTGGCACGCATATACAATGGAATATTACTCAGCCATAAAAAGAAATGAAACTGAGTTATTTGTAGTGAGGTGGATAGACCTAGAGTCTGTCATACACAGTGAAGTAAGTGAGAAGGAGAAAGACAGATACCGTATGCTAACACATATATATGGAATCTAAAAAAAAAAAAAGGTTCTGAAGAACCTAGGGGCCGGACAGGAATAAAGAAACAGACGTAGAGAACAGACTTGAGGACTCAGGGAGGAGGAAGGGTAAGCTGTGACAATGTGAGAGAGTGGCATGGACATATATACACTACCAAACCTAAAAGAGATAGCTAGTGGGAAGCAGCCGCATAGCACAGGGAGATCAACTCGGTGCTTTGTGACCACCTAGAGGGGTGGGATAGGGAGGGTGGGAGGGAGACACAAGAGGGAGGAGATATGGGGATATATGTATACGTACAGCTGATTCACTTTGTTATACAGCAGCAACTAACACAACAATGTAAAGCAATTATACTCCAATAAAGATGTTAAAAAGAAAAAAAAGAAACCTCTAGAAGCAGCCTGTAAACAGGGGGTATATTGCCTTTTGAAGACAAAATTTAAAGTGATTAACCTCAAAGTAATCAGAATATTCCACTATCAAAGGCAAAACTATTCAGGTTAATCCACTGTTCACCTACGCTTGGCAAAAAGTACAAATTCAATAAAACAGATCTCAGAAAGAGGTTTGGGAAAGAAAACGTCTCAGAAACAAAAGCAACAAGTTACCTTCAGCCACTGTTCGGCCTGCTCCTTGCTCTGGACAGCAAGAACAAGTGGGTCTGTTCCCTGCTGAGTAATTTTCAATTCGTGCTTCTTCTTTTTGCTGTCTTTTGGGATGTATGTAATGTTGCAACCTTGAAGCAGCAGTTCCATCTGGGGCTGCTGGTCCTTGGAACTTTTGTAGCACTGCATTGGACAGGAGAAATCAAAGTTAGGCTGTAAGGAAGTCCAAGCAGAAACACTGATAAAACTCTGGCACAATGAAAACAGGAGTACTGGCGAAGCACCTGGAGGTCCGACTGAAGGGTGGAGATACTCAGAGATTGGAAGAGCGACCTGCAGACACTGGGACTCACATAGAGAGCACCGCTCCACACCAGCATCTCCCCTCCATGTGCGTGCAAAAACATCTGCTCATTAATTCAGCAGAATTTACCAAACACCCAGGAGATGACTCGGTGGGAAACAAAGTCCCTGCTCTGATGGAGCTTATGTTCTAGTGGAGCTTCCCCATTAAGCGACACGAAGATACTAGATTTGCTGAAATGGCGCTGCCGCCCTATTGGCAGACAGGACCTCGGATACTTTACTCCACAGCCTATGTTGTTTGGTGTCCTCCTATCCCATCCCTATCCTCCTTCTGAAAGACAGGTGAATGATTTTATGAAGAGTATACATATCAACATATAACGGACAAAAATGTCTGCAAAGCTGTGCTTTCTGGTTGAGTAGAGGGTCCAAAACGCACGCTGCTCCGTCTGCATCACTGACATTCGCCCTAGAGCTTTCAGTGCTGTGGGGACACGGACACTGAGTTCCCATCACTCTCGCTTGATCTAGACCTCTCAAACCAGATCTTTGTCCAAAGGCTTCCCCTCCTGCCCAGGGTTCACTGCATTACTGGGGACCAAAAGCACAGCCCGTAATGGCAATACGTGCTCTAAGAGTTCAGGCATCTGGGTCCCAGCTCTGCTACTAATTTAATCTGGGTTCCCACAAGTCGTTTAAGCTTTCTGAGCCTGCTTCCTTTTTTGTGAAATGATTTATTGCTGTTTTTATTATTATTTTATTGAATTACATTATTATTAAATAATTAGCAATAATAACAGTGGCTACCAAATATTGAGTGTCTACCTTATGTGAGGCATTTCATACATCTCATTTAATTGTCACGTTTGTCCATTTTGCAGATTAGGAAATTGAGGTTCTGGTGGTTGGGAAACTAGTCCAAAATCAGGCATCCCGAACAGTGGCAGAGGCAGGGCTCTAGCCCCAAACTTTGTGAGTGCAGAGCCTGCACCCAGGACCCTAATCCATCTACTGACGAAGGAATGAATGAACAGATACTTCTTTTCAGAAATGATTTCTAGAGCCCTTTCCTGTTTTACAGTTCTAAGACCTTGGCTCCTAAATGGCACAGGTATGGAAGATACCCACTTTTTTAAGAAGTAAAACTGATGGCCACCCTGCCTAAAAAGGAAGAAAAAAATACACCAAAAACAACTAATCTCAGGTTGCTATGAATGTTTACCATTTACCAGACTTTTCACATTCTCGGTATGTGCAAAAAAAAAAGTGAAAAGGAAACTAACAGTAGAAGGAATTGGAAAGGAAATTTTTTTTTTAATTAAATGAATTTATTTATTTATTTTTGGCTGTGTTGGGTCTTCGTTGCTGCGCGCGGGCTTTCTCTAGCTGCGGCGAGCAGGGACTCCTCTTCGTTGTGGTGCGCGGGCTTCTCATTGCGGTGGCTTCTCTTGTTGGGGCGCACGGGCTCTAGGCCCGCGGGCTTCAATAGTTGTGGCGCTTGGGCCTCAGTAGTTGTGGCTCGCGGGCTCTAGAGCACAGGCTCAGTAGTTGTGGCGCACGGGCTTAGTTGCTCCGTGGCATGTGGGATCTTCCCGGACCAGGGCTCGAACCCGTGTCTCCTGAATTGGCAGGCGGATTCTTAACTACTGTACCACCAGGGGAGTCCCAGGAAATTTTATAGCTTGTATTTTTGCTTAAGTTAAACACTTCAAAATGGACATGTTATCAGTAATACCATACAGTAACGTCTGGAGCTCCCTGCAGGTTGGATTCCCAGGGAAGATGACTGTAAAACAGAGCAGCACACGGGATATTTATTAAGGGGCATTTATTTAAGAGCTATACCTGTATGAGGACAGGGACTGGGTAGAGGAAGAAGGTAAGCTTCATTCAGTGCAGTCCAAATACAAGGCCCTGAAGAACCGCACGGGAGCTCTGGAGCTGGACCGTGCCTGCAGGCTGGTCCCACGAGGCAGGGCATTCACACTCAGGCATCACAGGGGATGCAGACGCCCTGGGAAGGGACGTGACCTTGGGAAGCTGTCTGCCGGCAGCCGTCCCCACAAGTGAGGGAACTGAAGGGGTCTGGGCACACGATAGCGTCCACCAGAGAGCTGCCTGGGCATAGAAACGAACAGGTTCTGGAAGGCTACTCAAAACAGCTGGTCATGGTGGTGCCTGTGTGAAGACAGGCCAGGAGCACTTAGGGGAAGAGGCCGGCTTTCTGTTCTGTCGATTTTTTTTTTCACCATCAACAGGGGTCATTTGGGCGGTTGGATCATAGGTCATTTTTGAACGAAAAACTGCTTCGTAATGAAACTTTGATTCTGCATTTCATCAAAGACGGTGCTTTCATGTGGTTCTCCATTAATCTCTTCTTAAATATTTACGACTCCTCTAAATGGCAGGCATTATCATCCCGGTTTGGAAGATGGGAAACCCGGTAGGTGATGCAAGAAACAGAAGATGAGGAGGCAGGGAGGGAGGAGACGAGAGCGGGGGTGGTGGAGTGGGGGCCGGGCAGAGGGTCCGATGTCCGCTGACCCTACCCTCCACCACAAGCTGCCCACAGCGCGTTTTACATGAGAGTCGACTGTATAGTTTTAAAATGTTTATATAATATATCCACTTCTTGCAGCCATTATGTCAGATTGTAAATACGGACCATATTAATCTTTCTCATCTTTTTTTTCTTTCGTTCTTTACTTTAAAATTCCCCCATGGCATCATCACTTTTGGCATATTCTAAATTTGGGAGAAATTCAGGCCACACATGTGGAAAAAACATGTACTTGCACTGCTCAAAAAAAAAAATTTTTTTTAACAAAACAATTAATTAAAAAACATACAATGTCCTAAGAATCTAGTAAATCAGATTCCCATAATTCACAGATGAGACTATTTTTTTAAAAGGGGGTTATCTGCTCCACTGAAAAGTGAGGTACAGAATCATACATTCTCATGTGTTCTGTTTTAATATACTTTTGAGTGATTTTTTTTCCCCAAGGTTAATTTGAAGGGAAAACAAAATACAATAACACACTCTTAACATTCACAATGCCAATAACCAGCCATGGTTTCTACAGCTGGGAAGGAAGGAGGAGGGACAGACGGTGTGTCTCAAAGGCTCTTGCTTCCTTACTGGGTTCCCTGGTAGACTAACGCCTACAGCAAAGGGTCTCTGTCCTCCTGTTTCCGTTCCTCTGTTACTTACTCTGTCTTTCTATTCTGCCTCTCTGAGTTACAAGAAAAGAAAAAAAAGAGTCAGCCTTTTGCTTTCCAAAAGAATTTCCTTCCCTGGGCACTCTCCCCCAGACCTCGCCTGGCCTGCCCGGCCCACTTGGATGACCTGGCTTTGAGGAATTCACTGACTCACTACAAATGAGAAAATCCACCCTGCGACCTCCGGCAAGTTAAAGCAGCGTGCATTTCCACTGACATGAACCGCAGACGCTGGCTCCAGATGGGGATGGTTTTGCCCGCTGGTTGCTTCAGGGGGGCTGGCGAAACCAACAGCGTTAAAGCCATGGTAGCCCCGGCCAGGGCTCACTGACGGCCCATCACGGGCCAGCCCTTGACCGCTGTTCCTTCTCCCTCCCGCCGATGTTACCACCACCCGCCTGGGTGTACATTCCACCCAGTGAGACGGCCGGCCACATCTTACCGACTCTACACAAGAGCAACCAAGTCGCAAGGCCTTACCAGTAGTTTGGTGTCTTTGATGACGCAGAGTAACTTGGTCCACTGCCCGAAGCGTTTCTTCCGCAGCAGGAAGGCACAGATCTTGGCGTCCTTTACCAGGTCCATGGAGGCCTCCTCCGAGGGCCACTGGTGCCGCGTTTTCTTCCCCTTTCCGTCTTCCTCCTCTTCGTCGTATGATTCGTAAGAGCTACTCATTGCATCTGAGTCATAATCTGTCAAAAGTAAGAAATAAAAGTAAAAAACCTGGTTACAAAAGCCTCATCTTGAGGACCACCTACGGGCTGCAGGGTACATTATTATATTCATAAACGAGAAAGAGGCTTCTGCCTTCGAGTAACTGGGGAAACGTTAGTTAGTAAAAACAGGGAAAAATAACTACGGCTTGGGCAGCGGAAACTCAACGAAGAGTTTTCAACTGAAGTGACTAAGAATGCCATATTTACAAAAACCACTTCTGGACTCTTCTATACAGGCCCAGCACCTGCAGACCCTACGTTGTCGAATCCTTGCTGCGTTCTTGCCGGGCACCATGACCCCCATCTCGCAGAGAGTTTCGCCAAAGAAAACTCCCACCCACACCTTCATGTTAAAGTCCTTTCAAGTCTGCAATGTGCTCTTCCTTCCTGGCATCGCCACACGCACAAGCCCTTCCTAAGGTTCGAGATCCAACCCAAGGCCACCCCTCTCCTTCAGGTCATCCGTGGGATTTTCAGAAAGGTTCACACCTCCTTCTGGCTCTGCCACGCACCAACACTTAAATACCAGGTTGTCTGTAGTCTCCCAGCTAGATCCCACTTTCCCTTACCTCGGAGTCTCACACGCTGCTCTCACCCAGGCTTCGCACTCATCCCACTCAGACTCCTGCCTTTGCCTGGACACGTGCTCTCATCACTCGGGACTTAACTTACAGCACCTCCTCCCTGAAATTCTCTCTGGATCACCAGCACTGACTGCTATAGACTGAATTGGGTGCCCCCCAAATTCACGTGTTGAAGCTCAAACCCCAGTGTGACTGCATTTGGCAACAGGACTTTTAGGAGGTAATTATGGTTAAATGAGGTCGTAATCCCCTTAGAAGAAAAGAAAGAGGGAGATCCCGCACTCTCTCCCTGCCGTGTGAGGACACGGGGCGAAGGTGGATGTACATAAGCCAGGAAGAGAGCCCTCACCACAGGCCGACCACGCCAGAGACCTGATTGTGGGCTTCCAGCCTCTAGAACTCTGAGAAAATAAATGCCTACTGTTTTATCACCCAGTCTATGCTATTTTGTTACGGCAGCCAGAGCTAAGACAGCAGGTGAAATGCCCCTGCCCTCTGCTTCCACACTACCCAACACAAAACTTATCTCACTGTATTGTCACCTCTGTCTGTCTGCCTGTCCCACATCAGGCTGTTAAGTCCCCTGCAGGAAGGGAGGCCACCCCGTTGGATGTGATTGTCCCGGCACTTAACAAACTACCTGGCACAGGGCCAGTAACAAATATTTATAGAAGGGAGGACTGTTAGATCGACTGAAATTCAATGCAAAGCCCTCAGAAGGACGGCTGGCTTCTTAAAAGTGATGAATAAATACTAGTGACTATGAGTGATCTTATTAATTTCAGCCCTGCTGGATCATAAGGTCCTGGAGGCCGTGTCTGATTCATCTCTGCACTCCCCTCAACCCCCGGACACATCTGGAATACATCTGCTTTCATAACACACGTGAGGAATGAACACCTAGACGAGGAATGAGCGACAGATAAGGAGAAACCACGGATGAAGTAGCCGGCTGCACGCGACGGGAGAAGGGGCAGAAAAGGCTGACCTTGCACAGAGCAGAACTCCTGGAAACCGGGCTGTGATCTGTACTCCGTGGTCACACTTGCATGTTAATCTCCCCACAAAGAATTATTTACGGAGGGGGGGGAATGGAAAGACTGGTAGTTTAGATCGAATTTTAAATCCTGATAAAGTAGTCAAGGAAAGATTTTAAGCAAGAGACTAGGACGACCGAAGAGGTAACTCTGGCAAGTCATATCTTATGCACTTTTTGATAAATATATTTTATAATAAAAGGTTTTTTAAGTTCAGCACAGTGGGCACGTAGCACATGGGGAGGGAAGTATGCAACTGTGAAAGACCACGTGCTACTCCACGGCCCAGGGTTCACTGAGAGATTTCAGACGGGCGGTGGAGCAAGTCCTAATTTATCCTGGAAAGATGCTGCTCACAACAGCTTGGGGGGCCGTGAACCCCTCAGCGCTCAGCTCATTTTCTAGAACATCAAATTCAGTAAACATTGAATGAACAAAAGAATTAATGACTAAATCAGTGAGAAACGGGAACACTTCATTTCATTCATGCAACAAGTACTTATTGAGCGCTCACTATGTGTCAGGCAGTATTTTTTATACTTGTGTCTGTACGCTGTGGGATAAGGCTGTGAAAAGAGGAAGCCAGCTCTGCACTTACACCCTCTGCCTTGCTGGCCGTCTTAGCCGCCCGGAGGAGGGCACAGAGCAGTATCCTTATCTCAGGGGAAAGGAACGAGGATGCTGAGAGATCAGGTGACTCATCCGAGACCCCATCCGGATGAAGGATGAAGTGAAAACCTGATTCTGAACTGAAAAAGTAGACCGTGCCCCTGGCTACCCAGGGGTTGAGATCCACGCCTTGAAAAGACAGGAGGTTCATGGCCCACCTTCTTCTGAGAGAGCAGGACTGATGGAATCGCGTTACAAGAACGTCAGCCAACTGAGCAGCAAGCCAAGCAGTCGAGGGCCACAGTCTGAGCCCACAGGACGACCCGCTCACTGGCAAGTCTCTTGGGACCAACAGAGTCCAGGGTTCCTCCTGGGGGCTGTAACAGGATGTCAAGGGGTCCGGTGTCAGGGCTGGGGTCGGGATTTCGTTAGGAGGTAACGAGGGCCCCGTGGAAAGCTAAGACAGACACAGAGCTGGGGAGGAGAGCAGAGAATCACCGACGGCGTGTCCTTATCTCCTCTAGCTCTCCTTCCCGATGGCCGTTCTGACCAGGTGCTCGGGCATGCCTTCAACAGCTCCGCCATCGTGTGAGGTCGAACCCCTGGAGTCAATCTCCCATTCCACCTCGTGGTGCTTCTTCTCCTCTGCTCAAACCCTGCTCTAGAAATTGGAAACAGAAGCCTCTGGCAGGCTCTCACAGGTGAAGCTCAGTGCCAACCCGCAGGATCTCAGGGCTCAGCGTTGGCAGCCTCTGCTGAGAACCACTTCATTTTGAGAGATGACCTTAGGCGCGCCGCCACCGCCCTAGCACAGTCTGAACACTTGATCGCGGAGCACCAGGTTACCATCAACCTGAGCTGCCCCGCAAGGGCTCCGGGTCATCCAACCCACCGAGGAGCAAGTGGCATCGCATCGAAGCAGGCGTGTGTCCGCTGGGCTCCATCGGGCCCTGAAGACGTAAGCGAGGGGCATAAGCGAGTGGCTCGGAAGCCTGTGCCCCTATTCTCTCTGCACTGGTTCGTGGGCACGCCTTGGCATTTGCTTGGACGGTCAAGACTCGAGAGGGACTGGCAGCAAGGAGGTCTGCGGAAGGGGCTGTGAGTCAGGCTCCCGAGGTGAGCACCTGCACATCGGGTGGGTGCTTAGCAAAGGGCAACCTCGCCAGAATCACCATCAGGTAACCACACGACCCACTACATAGACGTCAGTGAGCTTCTTTGCCCAGATTTCTTGTGCGAATGGACTCCTGCACAGGCAGCTGGTGTCAGGGGCGGAGGTGACACGTGGAACTCGGCAACAGGGACTTCCTCTCAGCAAGGGCCGTCTGACTCCTGGCACTTGTGAGTGTCCTGCCTGCACACGACACTGTTCCCTGGGCTGTCAGCCAGCCGCCTACTCACAGGTTATCCCTGGACCACGTGCACCATGGAAGGGGCAGTGCTTTATTCTCACTGGAGGGGATAAAGTAAACCCGCTGTCTACGGTGCTCCTGCAGAAAGCGCCATCCGTGGGCTTGAAACCTTGCTTCTGACCAAGGCAGTCATTTTACAGCAACTGAAGTTGACGGCAATGGGTTTGCGCTCACGAAGCTCACTGGTCTTGCCTTGTCTTCGTCACCCACAAGCAGCCAACGCAGCAGAGACCAGCGCAGTCCCGTCAGAATATTCCGTTTCAGGCCCGGCCTGATTGGTCACACCTGTGGGACTGGGGGTGGGATCTTCCAGAATATCTCCAAGCACAGGTCTGGGAACCCAGGGGTGAAATGGTAGTGACTCCACTCACTATTACCCCTAGACATCCGCTCACTAAAATTCTGCTTCCATTCCTGGAAATTTTGGCTCTGCTGGCCACAGGTCTTACTCTCTAGGGGCAGAATGTCCCCTCTAAGGGACACAGCAATGGCTCCACTGGCCCAGAAGTGGAGACAACAGACAAACTAGTGGTCCCTGCAGTGACTGGGTGACTGGTCCCGCCCACCAAGAAGCTGTGACCACACATGGGGAGAAGAGCACGTCCAGGTCCAGGAGATCCCTGGGATGTCCTTAGCACTCGAGTCAGCGGGACACAGCCACTGTCCGGTACAGGTAGTCCTGCTGGAGCCCAGACCTTTCAGGAAGGAAAGCTGAGCCACTGTATTGGACCATCAACCAAGGTGCTTGCTGAAGGCAAAGGGGACATGCAGGAAGTTATAAATACCAGCTAGGACCACGGACCGTTTGTGGAAATGAGGACTGAACCCTTTACGAGGTTCTTGTCCATATTTTGATCTATCTGTGTACGTATAATCGAATCCTTTTCTTCCCCTCTCACATCCCCTACCATCTAACAGAGAAGTGCTAACAGCAGTTGACCCTGGCTTCATCTTCTAGTGGCAGGCTCCCAAAGGGGAGAGTGTGACTTGGCCAAAAGAGAACGAGGTCACCCCAAAGTGGACAGAGGACGTCATACCCTCTGGGGAGTCGGGGAGTTTCCGTCACACCAGTCATAGTTGAACCGTGTTACGCTGAACCACAACTCTGCCCCCGTCTTCGTTTGCAAATCCACTGCGGGTAAAGAGAGGTGCATGGATGTCAAGCCGACCCAGGAGCAATGGTGGTGCTTTTACGCTGTATCCACTCGGCAAGGCTGGGATGCATCCCCCCAGGCTCCCTTTGCTGGATGCTTCTGGGTTAGGACTGGCCACAAGAGAAGTCTGTGAGCAACCTGGACATCGGGAGGGTGCCAGGCGCTGCAGCTTGCGCTCGCGAGTGCTGGGCTGCAGGGCTTCCTCGTCGGCGCTCCCACAGGGTCCCCTGCCCGGCCGCCTCTGGGTCCTGGCCAGGCGCGTGCGGCTCCACGGAGCCGCGGTCCGGCCTCCCGCACGGGGCCCCGCGTCGGGGAGTGAGAGGCAGGGGGGTTCCCAGCATCCTTCCTCGCCCCCGGGCCTCGTGCAGCTTCCCTTGATGCCGGCCAGACCCCCGGCACGCGTCTGCCCCAGTTCCCACGACCCCACAGGGTCTCGCGTCTACAACGCGCCCCTGCCCCACGACGTGGTTCTGCTTCTCCAGTAAACCGGGCCTGACTCGGGGCTCGACAAAGCTGCCAGAAACCCATGAGTAAGCGAAGGCGGCGCGACCCTGGCCCGACCCGGCCGCAGACCCTGCCACGGCTCCCCACGCTGAGGGTCCTGGCCGGCAGCCGAGGCTCAGGCACAGACGTCTGAGTGAAGTGCTGGCACTGCGGACCCACTGTCCCTCCCCAGGCAGCAGTCCTTCCATGGCCCTCCCTCTGGGCTTAGCTCAACCAAAGGGGCCCGACCTCAGCAGTTAAGGACACGACACACCGGTCGCGTGGGCCTTCTCGGACCGAAGATGACCAAAGGTCCCCGCAAGTCAAACAGAATTACTCTTGGTCTCTAGTCTTGAAAGTATGTTGGAGCGGGACAAGGAAGGTGGGAGAAGGCTGGGACCCAACGTTCCCAACGGTGGGAAATACCCTCATCAGCAACTGGTTTCCTTTATTCATTGTTTTCAGAAAGACAGGAATCCACTGAAGTTTTGAATTATATCAAGCCGTTTAATTTTCCGTGTTTTCTCATTAATTTACTATCTTCTGAAACAGTGGACACTTAGAAATTACTTGAATGCATTTTTCCCAAATGGTTCTAAAATGAAAGAGAAATTTAAATATTTAATATTCGGATCTCAAAACCCAGTATTTCATAGTCTCCTTGTCAGAACTGTCCCTTCTCTCATTCAGAATTCACTAAGAGGCCCTCAAGTATCTACTGATGCTGGGTCGAGGCTGTGTCGGCCTGCTCCAGAGCAAACAGGCACGAGTGAGCGGGAAAGGCCACTGCCCTCCAGGGCCTAAGGTCCCGCTCGCCTGGCTTCTGTGTGTCCCTCTTCACGGTCAGAAAATATCCTGGGGGTATTTCCTGGAACGATCAAGTTAGATTCCGCTTTGCTGAAATGGCCCTGCTTGTTTGCTGCCAGGGGAGAGAAAGATCAGAAAACTCCAAGTCTGCACGAAGCAGAGACTTCAGGGGAGGCCGACGGCGACAACGGAGAGCGCTTCCGTGAGCAGAGGGAGGAGGTGGGAGAACGGGACATAAGATGCGGAGACACGGAGGCCTCTCCGTGACACGAGCAGATCACGCTTTCCCTCCCCATTTCACGCATGTGTTACAGGAAAGGCAAGCTGGATTCCCTAAGGCAGCCCACTCAGATATACCACATCTGCCTCATGGCGAGACAAAGCACGCTGCCTGCTGCCAGAGTATCGGGAGCAAAAGCAAAGGCAAGGATCTGAAAACAAACTCCAGACGTAGTTGCAACAGGTGCTCAACGCCACTGCCCTTCTGTGCCTGTGAAGGCCGGCTGCCTACAAAGGGGCACTTCTGAGTGCCGGCAGGCAGCTAACGATCACGTCATGACGGCCCTAACGTAGGCCAAAGCATTCTTGTAAAACCTGTATGAATGGGGAACCAAAAAACAGGAAACAACCTAAATGTCCGTCGACAGATGAAGGGGTAAAGGAGATGTGGTGCACATATGCAGTGGAACATGACTCGGCCATAAAAAAGGGCAAAATAACGCCATTTGCAGCAACGTGGATGCAACTAGAGATGATCCTACTAACTGAAGTGAGTCAGACAGAGAAAGACAAACACCATGTGACATCACTTACATGTAGAATCTAAAACAGGACACAGATGAACCTGTCTGTGAAACAGAAACAGGGACGTAGAGAACAGACTGGTTGCCAAGGGGGAGGGGGGTGGGGGAGGGTTGCAGTGGGGTTTTGTGATTAGTAGATGGAACACAAGGTCCTACTGTACAGCACAGGGAACTAGGTTCAATACCCTGGGATAAACCCTAATGGAAAAGAATAGGAAAAAGGATGTATATATACGTATAACTGAGTCACTTTGCTGTACAGCAGGAAGTCATTTTGCTGTACAGCAGAAATTAACACAACATTGTAATTCAACTACGCTTCAATAAAAAATAAATTGAAAACAAACAAACAGCTACGATGAGATGCCTGCTTGCTCTGTATTTATTTTATAGACACGCTTTCTCGGTGGCACCACGAATGCAGCCTAAGAGGGACGTGCCCTGGTCACGGTGGTGGGGAGGGACCCCATGAAAACATGCCTCAGAAAGTCATTCTCTTCTGACCACAGGGAACACGTTTCACTGGCTGACGCATGCTCCCACAGCAACAAGATTTCACAAGAAATCTGAGTCACAAGAAAGACAACAATCTGAAATTACCGAAGGTACTTGGTGGACACCTTAGACTTTTCAAAACCCTTTCTGTAGCCCCCTCTCCTTGGGTTCAGAATTTCCTGAAGTCCACATTTCCATGGTGTTGTGTAACGCCCCTACCCCCCTTCACCCGAAAAGCGGGAGGGCTCCCCAACAGCCCGGCAGGTCGGGGGGCCACTCACTTGAAGTGATGTATTCCGGAGCCTTCCCGGGACTCAGCGGCACGGCCTCCTCGTAGTAGCCTTCCGGGAGCGAGGATGTCGGTAGTGGTGGTGGCCCGCTGTCAGGCGGCTGAACGAAGAAAGGGGGAAACAACAGAGCACGATCATTAGGGGGAAATTCTGGGTCTGCACCTAACAGGTGTCGATGGGCGTTTTCCTCCCTCCTTTGTAAAGTCCCTGGGGAAAAAGAACATGATCCACAGAGCTCCCAAAGTTCCGCTCTTGGCGGGATCTCCACTGCTCGCCCGCTCACGGCCACCCTCAACCCGGCCCTGGCCACGCCACTCGACCCACACGACCCGCCGGCTGTCACCAGACGCGCGCTGGCCCTTGCAGACCCCTCTCCCAGAGCAGAGACAGGCGTCTCTCCTCCCCTCTGCCCCACGCCACCGCCCTCCCAGATGCCCAAGCTGACTTTCCCCTTCACGGCCTGCATCCCACACCGGAGACCCCCGAGGGGCACAGAGACGGCTCAGGTCCGCCCATGCTCATCACAGGGCAAGCACCAGGGACACAGCGGCTGAACACGTGAGTATGTTTCCCCACAATCTCACCACACTCCTCGTGTGTGCCAGGGAAACTTTTCAAAAAAGAGAAGAGGAAATCACCTATGAGCCCACCTCTAAAAGAAACTGGAAATTATTCTCTGGAGAAGGAATCTGACAGACTCTGAGACGGAGGCACCCTGATTTTGAAGCCGTAACTTCAGAGCATGGAGAGCTGGCAGGCTCAGGACCACCCAGATTCGAGCAAGACGGGCTGAAGCACCACTCTCTCCGAAGTCCCTGATGACTCGAAAGCAGACCCACCTCTTCTTCCCGTGAACACGTATGGGATCTGCTCGTTCCATCCCTCACTGGTCCTTAGGTCAACAGAAACAGGTGAAGGGCACGAAAGCCAACATCCTCCAAACGCCTGCTATCTTCCCGTCACTGCCCTAAGCAGCCTCTGCACTGGTTACAAGCTACATCAGTCATCCACCCAGGGATCCTTCAAGGTCGATATTACATCACCCGATGTTTTACAGATATGGGAAGTGAGGCGCGGAGTCCAAAGCCTCACGCTCAAGATCAGACACGGGCCCATGACCAGCTGGGGTTCTCGAGCACCAGATCTGTCCAGTAAAGAGCTTTTTCATATTCATATTCTGTTTCTCGCTCTCTTTCCCTTTCATAACTAGTTCACACCACCTATATCCTATAAGCTAACGGGAAAGATGTCGCTGAGAGTGGAAGAGAACAGAGGCCCCAAACTGAGGATCGACCACGTGCAGTTTCCAAGAACAATGCTCCATAGAATGTGAAACTCCACCACTTTTCCTGTAACTCAAGTCTGAAGCCAAGAAGTCCTCTGCGAATGACTAATCATCGCTGTGCACTCAACCCACTCCTTCCTCTCGCCAGATGAAGGAAGATAATTGACTCCAGGTCATCTGCGCAGTATTCCTTCCCATCCTCGAAGGCAGTTATCTCCCTTCCACCCCCGGGCCCTGATCCCCTTGCACTCCCCTCCCCAGGCTGAGGCCCACCCGCCATCACCCTGTGCTCTCACGCTGGACCACATCCACTCCTATCATCTGGAGAGGAGAGGTGGTGCCTACAATGTAACCTGACACACTGTCCTCCCCGGGTGAGGTCTGAACAGGAGTCCAGGCCAGGGTTAAAGCCTCCGCGTGGTGCTTTTGGGAAGGGGGCTGTTTGATTCCCTGAGTGTTTTTACTCATGAAATGAGGGTGTTTCAACTTCCCCTTAGTATGTTGAAACAGTCGGATAGTCACGTTTCTAGAAAAGCATTACAAGTGGCTGGATCGAACAAACGTTTATGAATTAGCACAGGCCCCTTCCTAGTGCTGCAAAGGTGTATAAGGCAGGCGCTGACTCTCAGCTGATGGGACGTAGCAGACTTTCAGACCCTGCTGGTGGTCATGCATTCGACACACCCACTCGATACGTATGCCCTTAAATCCACAATTCCACTTCTAGAAATATATGCCAAGAAGGTGAACTGGTCATACAAGCAAAAACGTATAAGGGTGTTCAATAGAAGTTTTTCCCTCCCAAGTTAAAAACAATCTAAACATTCCCTGAGAGAAGAATGCTTAGGTACCCTGACACAGCCAGGGGCAGACATGTAAAAGGATAGTGTACATCTGCAGTCATTTACTTGAAAAATCTCTACTAGATACTGCCAAGTGAAAGAAAACAGGTACACTATTAGCCTTTCTATCAGAGCTGCGCTTACACTCACGTCTATACAAGGGCAGGTCACTCACCAAAATGTTAACACAAGGTTACTGCTTTCTCATGCACATCCATATAGCTTGCATTTTCTACATAATATTGTTTTTAAAATCAGGAAAAAAAATGACTTTCATTTGAAGGAATACCCCTCAAAAAATAATACTTATAGAGAAGCACTCTCTTTCTCCAAAAAGGATCTCACACTCCACGCCCAAATACCATTTGCCCTTGAAATTCTGCCACAGGGGTTCCAGACAACGGGCAGAGATCTGATGGTCTGTTAAAGGGCAAATGAAGGAGAGACAGAAAAAATGTTTTCCCTTTCCTAACTAGTTCACACCACCTATATCCTATAAACGAATAGGAAAGATGTCGCTGAGAACGGAAGAGAACAGAGGCCATGGGTGGATCAGAACCGCTATTTAGCACCATTGCTTTCAGAGGGAAAAACTTCTGTCAGATCCCTTCCAGTAGGTCAGAATTCGCTGAAATCACAATTCACAGGAATCTTAAACAGTACAAAATGAGGAAGGCAAGTTTCCAGAGGGGGTCATGGAAACCAGGGCACAGGCAGGAAACTAGCGTGTAGGGTGAAGACCTATGTTCCAATACTTGGCACGTGGCAGGCCTAGCTCCAGCCTCGGCCTTGGTTATGCAGCCTTCCTCTGTATCTGGGTACCAATCTCCTGCCTGTACATGAGGGCGTGGGATCATATAACCTCTGATGTCCATCCCGGCCCTAAGATTCCAACTGTAGTATCCTTGTAAGGTTGCCGGTCATCAGTCAACAAAGCCAACTTTACACATTTCTAAACTGTAGTGAGAGTTGACTTTGGGTCCCTGCTACCTGATTGATGACACTGTCATCTCTGGCCAGAGCACGTACTCAGATGTACCTTCTGACAGCAAGGCTACACACCCACGTGGCGCCACTCTACTTTGGATCTGACAGCTTCCCTTCAATGCTAGAAGAGACCCAGTCCGCGCACAAAGCTCGGCACCGTCTGGCACTGGTCACCAGAGTCTTCCCGGACTGGCTCTCAGAAAACACATGCTCACAGAATACGGGACTCAAGTCTAACCCTCACAGCCTTCTCAGGTACTGACAAAGAAGGATGAGAAACTGTTTTCCTCAAGGGATGACTGATCTGTGCTGAGCCCTAGACAGGAAAGTAGAAACGGCATGGTACCGGTTACTAGATAACCTTTATTCACTGAAATATTTCTCCCACGAATGAATGCTTACGTGAATGTGACTTTTTTTTTCAGGAAATCTTATCTGCCTTAGGCATTGTAAATTTCTCTTTTAAGGTATCAGCGTCTTATTAGAGAAGACCAACACTTACAACTGGATAGGAATATAATCGACAGGCTTGCTTGGCTCACAACATTGGCCATAATTTAATTTCTACCTTTTTGGAAAGAAAAGCCCATTAGTATTGGGTTGGCCAAAAAAGTTCGTTCACGTAACCCAAACGAACTTTTTGGCCAACACAATATTTGTCTTTGCTACTTTAAGGAAAAGCCTCATAGAAAATTTTTTCCATTAGTAATAATAAATATTAAGATATAATTATATGGCATAAATACAATGACTGTTATTGCTATTATTCCAACAAAATAATAATAATGACTGTTTACGGTCTGCCTTCCGTGTGTCACGCATTGTTCTGGAACACTTTACATATTGTTTCTCTTGTTGAGAAAACAACGCTGAGAGACTGGTATTTTGATTCTGATTTTACAAACGAGGAGACTGAGGGGGATGCAAGACCCTGCCCAGCACCCCCGTGCTGCAGAGCTTCTTAGTGGAGAAGCCAGGAGTCGGCCGGGTGGGCACAGACGAGCGCTTACTGCTGCGGCGGCCGAGCCAGACAGGATGCAGGGAAGGAACCATGCAACCCACCAAGGCCACTGGATCCAACCCGATGCTCCCGGCTCCCGCAGCACGACGGGATCCGTGAGTTCTTCAGGAAGGCACGTCCACACCGGCTCTACCTCCATGCCCACTCTGCCCTTCCTCCCTCTCCTCTCTGCTGCTGCCCCCCACCTTCCCCTCCTCCGGCCCCCATTAATCACTCAGTCCTTTGCACCAGACACACCAATGAACCTGAGACCTAATTTTAGTGGAGAAAAATGCCAGCCTAGAATTTGGAATCGCTTTCTGACTTTAATTCTGTACATACAGTGACACATCCAGATTCTATCTTTCTGGTTACAGTGATTAAAATCTGTTAAGAGTAGCAGCTAAAAACGATATGATCTGACAGAAGACAGGGAGGGTTCACGCTCTAGCTCTGCCACGTATCGGCAAAGCCCTTTGTGGCTGAGAGAATACGGTAGCAGCACTCCACAGCATCACCTAAGCTTCCCGAGGACGGGAGGGAGGGATTGTCAACAGATAACAAAAGCTTACGGCCTCAAGTGCAAAACATGGTTTCAATCCTAACGTCCAGAATTTTGAGCAGATACTCTTCTTGGCAAAATAAAAGTTTTTATCCAAATGACACCCCCTTCCATTCTGATCACTATTTAATTTGCATTCCAACAGCACTTGAGTAAACACTGGGAAATTATTCACACATATTTTCTCAAGTTTTATTTATACACGACTAAGAATGAGAGCCCATGGGGCACATGTTCTTCCCTTCCTTCTCTACCCGGAGGCGGGCTCCCACAGGGAAGGCAGGACAGTGCAACAGCAGTGGCAATGGGACACGGAATAAATCCAAGATGAAGATGCCACGGGAATGAGACGCGACACTAAACTCTGCGATCGAAAGACAAGGAGAAAAGGAACAGGATGGTTCACAGCCACTAAAAGGATCACATCTGACTTCTCCGGGATGGTTTTGTTGTTTTAAATCTCGAGCTTTAGTCGAAACTCTGCAACTGATAAAATACCTGATTTTGTCATTCAATCTCAAAGAATCTCATAATCCCATCTGTCAAATAGAGATAATGAAGTTGCTGTGAAAGTACTTTAGGAAGGATAAAATGCCATCAGCAGGCAGGTGGTAAGGGCTGGGACCAAAACATCATTGTTTCCTAGAGACAGGAAGTAGGATGCTGGTTACCAGGGGCTACGGGGGTGCGAGGCATTGCTTACTGCGGACAGAGTTTCAGTTTGGAAAGATGAAAAGTTGTGGAGATGGATCGTGGCAATGGTTGCACAACAACGTACGTACTTTACACCACTAAACTGGATACTTACAAGTGGTTAAAATGGTAAAGTCTGTGTTATGTGTATTTTACCACAATAAAAAAATGACCTGGGACTTCCCTGGTGCAGTGGGTAAGACTCTGCACTCCCGGTGCAAGGGGTCTGGGTTCGATCCTTAGTCGGGGAAGTAGATCCCACATGCATGCCGCAGCTAAGGAGTCTGTGTGCTGCAACTAAGAGTCCGCATGCCGCAACTAAGACCTGGCACAGCCTAAAGAAATAAATATTTTTTAAAACACGACCTTGCTGCTACCTGCTGATATAATAAGGCGTCGCGTTTACATAGGCCTAGCCTTAAAACAGCCAAACACTAAACTGTGTCTTCTACCCCACTTAAACACAGTGCAACCGTCTGCCGTTTAAATGATCAAAGATATTTCCAGAAAATGCCTTGCTGGGCTATCATACAGAGCATATACAGCCCCCAAAGGGGTCTCCCTGCTCTCTTCTCTCAGCCAGGAAGGTCTGAAGTCTCCCTGTCCCGTAGACCCACTGTTCCCCTAAGCGGAGGAGGGGAGGGCAGGAAGCACAATTCCCGACTGTCTGGATCGGAGCCGGCTGGTGGGCTGGGCGGTGGGGCCTGGCAGCCAATGTCAACACAGATGGGACCCATTTCCGGATGAACCGGCCGCCTTCGCAAATGCTCCCTCAGCACGGGCTGCATGCTAACTCAGTACCGTCCCTTTGATAGCTGCACAGCTCTCGGTGTGAAACAAAACCCAAAATCTGTCGAGAAGCACAGCCCTTCCCGGAAATGTTTTCATTATGCATACGCATATTTTGGCCCGCTCCAATCTCCCCTGGAAAGCAAGGGAGGCGGATGGGTCTGTAAACACGCTGCACACTGTACCTCGCTCTCAAAGGTCAAGGGAAGTTCTGAATTCCACGGAGCGCACACCCACACTCCCGCTGCCCGGCCCAAGCTCCACCGGCCACACTGCAGCGGTCGCCGGTTCGCCCGGGACCCTGGGCTGCAGCCGCATTGACTCCAAGAGCAAAACAGAAACACGCCCTATTCCCTTCCTGTACAGAAGCGTCATCAACGTTACAAGACGGACTTTTTGACGTGGCTCCTGACCTTGAGCGGCTGTCGGCACCTTCTGCTTTGTCACGAGGAACACAAAGGAGGAGAGAAGCAAGCATCATCTCCAAAAGGTTAAAGTTTAGTTTAATTAAGAGAATGTCAAAATGAGGCATTGCTGATCAATGGGTATAAAGTTTCAGTTATGCAAAACGGACACATTTTAGAGATCCACTGGATCCCTTTTTTTTTTTCTTTTACTGCTACCACCTGAGTGTAATTCACCAGCCAACCGGGGCACAGAGACCTGTCCAGTCTCCGCCACACCTGTGTGGGGGGCCCGCCTGGGTGTCAGCCAGCAAGAGGGGAGCACTGATGCCTGAGAGCGCCGCAGAGAGCCGGGTGAGGGCTCTCAGCCAGGGGTGCGCCAGGCCCGAGATGGGGGGTGAAGGGTGCCGAGCGCACTCGGGAAAGCGGCCAGTGTGACCCCACCCTCCTGCCCAGCCTCTCGAGGGTCCAGAAGAAAAAAAGGATGTCAAGAGATAGTTAACAATAACTGCATAAAGCACTGTTCAGCACTAAAAGGGATAAAAAGATAGAAGCGGACTCATTTCTTGGAGACTGTAACACACATGGCTGTGATAAAAGGCAGTATTCCTTCAATACATGCCATGGAAGAGTAAAAAATGCAATCGTGGTTCAAATGAGTAAGAAATAATACCCGGTTGGAGCATCCTAAGTCTTACACCAAAGACAAATCCTTCGGTCACTCACAGTTGCCTTGAGGACCATTCCAAACTGCTCTGCAGGCCCACGGCCCCTCGAGGTTTAACCCCTGCGGCGCGTTCCGGCCTCACCCGCGGACGGCGCACCCACATCCTGTTATTCAGCCACGCAGAGGGGCCTGTAATGCTCTAGTCGTCGGGGTCTTTCTCGGGTCTGTGCCTTAATTTGTGGTACGCCCTCTGCCTGGCATAGCCTCCTACCCAATCCCACTTCTTGTCCACTACCGGCTAATTCCCCTGGAAGTCAACATGCCAGCAGCGAGTGACCAACTGGACAAAAGCCACCTCATCAAAGGCAATTTACTGAATGACAGGCTTACTTGCTGAATAACGAAATCCCTGATAAACTACCAGGAAAACACAGCAGAGCTGTCTTAACCCCTCTCCACTTCACTGACTCACTGAGCTGACAGACGTTCTTCATTCTGTCTGTAGGACGCCCTGACGGGTATCCATAAAATGCTAACCCTTCGTGGCCAACGGGCTCCTCTCCAGAGTGCCTACGAAACAGTGCCGTCGGCTGAGTCTGCACTATCGCCAACTGTCAGCTTTGTTCTTTACATTCTTACACTTGTAATTATTTATTTTACTTTATTTGGTTAGCTACTACATAAATAAATCAGTGAAAAAACAAGTGCAAAAGGAGAGCTGATGATTCTCTGAGATGCCTCAGAAAGGTTCAGTCAAGACAAACTGCAAAAAAAGAAAACACACAGTTATTCAATTAGGAGTGGCCAAGTCAGCTATAAAAGAGCGGCCCTGGTAAAATTCTAGGGACTCTAAAGACCAGATCGTTTCGCAAGTGTCTGAATTTAACTCCACTTTAAGGAAACAAAAACTGGGAATTATTAGTCCTGTATCACAGGTATGGATTATGCAGAAAAGACAACCCACAGCCCCACACTCAAAGGACGCAGCTCTTGGCCCTACATCAAGGTCTTAGGAGTTTTATATCAAGAAACAGCATTGGCTTAGAGGCTGAGTTTGGAAAACTCTCTTGACACCCATGTCGGGCACCAGTAGGGAGGAATTACCCACTGGTCAAACTCCTACTCAAAAATGATTAGTTTAAATCTGAAATGTTTAAAGCACACGATACCCCTTTTAGAATTCCTCACTTGAACCAACATTTTTAATTAACCAGCTACCAGTTCCGACTCCACTGGTAGGACGGCTTCTCGTCCACCTTAAAACCACAGCAGTTTGCCACGCTGCAGCCAAAGATGGGCAGGAGACAAGGAGAGAAGAGGGAGAGAAAATAGTGGATGAAGAATAAACTACATTCGAGGAAAAATCCATAGAATGGAATTGACTATTCAACCGTCAAAAATGGTACAAGATGTTGACCATCCAATGAGTACTCTGTTTGAAACTGGCATTGAAACTGAGATTCACTCCTCCTGGCCTGGCACATCAAAGACAAGCATTTTAGTCCAGGCCGGCTGGATGGCACTTCATGTACCACTAAAGAACAGTCCATGAAATTCCTATAACCATCGCTACTGTTCCGGCTGCTTCGAGAGGTTTGCATTTCACCTTCAGTCTTGAAACACCTTTCCCAACCTGCATTGCGCTGATGAAATACGAGACACAGCGTATTGAGACAGATCATGAAGTCAGTTTAGAAAGAAAAATAAAAGTAAACCAGAGCACAAAAACCAGGAGCTTCACGAACCACCGGTTTCTCACATCTCGTTCTTTACCTTGTAGACAAACAATATATCAGTAAACAGGATTAATACTATGATTCTGTATTATATCTAAAAACATCAAATGAGACAATGAAAAAGAGCTATAATTGAGTCACAGTTTCTACAAGAAACAGGAAGAATTTCTTAAAAATGGAAAGCAATTATTAAAAATAAGTTTATAAAGGAAAAATAATGTTAAAAAAATAAAAACAGCATATAAAAATCATATATTCAATATGCTTTCCACAGTGGAAAGATTAAATGTATAAAACAAAAGAATAAAGCAAGCTACATATGTGAGCTACATACGTAATTTAAATTTTTCTAGTACCATAGAAACGGATGAAATTGGTCTTATTAATACATCTTCTTTAACTCAATATATCTAAGATATAATTCACGTTACCAGCATATCAGAATGTCCATTTTCAACACGCTCCCCGGAAGTCTGAGAAGCACAGCCCCACAAAGTAAGAGCTGGCTCTCGCATGGGGCTTAACAGACGCAAGGCATCTATCCCAAGCACCGGAGGCCCATCAACCCTTTTCATCGCCACAAGAATCGCACTAAGTGGGCACTATTATTACACTCGTTTCAGAATGAGGCATCTCAGGCACAGAGACGTGAAAGCCGCGGTCTGAACTCACACAGTAAGTGTCAGAGCTGGTGCCTGGACGCAGGAACCGTGCTCCCATCCACACCCTGGACCCCGCGGCCTCCCCAGAGCCCAGCTCGGGAACAGGCTTAGGTTCCTAAGAAAACCTTCTCCCGTCGGTGAGTCACGTTGGCATCGGCGTTGCTGCCATACCTCCCCAAATAGTATTGCTGAGAAAAGGCTGGATTTGAAGTCAAAAGAATACGTTACAAAAAATCGTATTTTTGCCTTTCCTACTGCCCGTGAGCAATCACATCTTCACTGGACCCACACTTCCTTTTCTGGAAAATGGAAATACACACTATTCACACGTTTAGGGGTATTTTAGGGGTTCCCTGAGGTCAGGTTGTAAGGATTAAATGAAATTATAAGTGAAAAAAAGAGCAAACATGATCTGTGACAGGTGGTAGGGACCCAGTAAGCACTGATTCCCTTCTATCTCCTTTACAATGATAATTACTGAGTCCTCGCTGGACATCAGCCATGTGCTGGGGCCCAGGCAGAACAGAAACAAATGAGATGGGGCCCTGCTTTCCTGCAGTTCCTTTCCTGGTAGAGAGAAAATCAGATGATTCATAGAGAAAGCAAATGTTAAGAAGAGAGTTGCTAAGTAACTGATTTTGCTCTGATTTTGAATAAAAGCCTAATTTCCCTGAGTAAGCAAATTAGAAAATAGCAGAAGGCAGAAAAAGCTGAATGGTCCATGAAGAGTGGCGTACGTGAGTATCCCCATATTGCAAAAATAGTAAAAGAACTCCAAAACCAATTGTGGATGCAGAAAATCAAATAAAACACACACTCCTGGACCATGGACATATTTTTCTTCTTGGGGGGAAGAAAAGATATTTAATCCCAGAAGAAGCATAGCAGTGAGCGTTAAAGTTTCAGGCTAAGGTATTCAAATTCAGAGTTAACCCAGAAGGAGGGGCAAGTCCCTACGCTCTACTGTCACTGTTTTGCCTGCTAAATCATCTGAGTTTTTTAAAATCCAACTTAACACCAGATTTCCATGGACCTGTAGCTCCAGCGATTTTCAGAGAGCCATCAGCCTCCTAAGAGAAGGTACGTTTACAGCCTCCCACTTAGCCATTACTAGCATCCAAAACACACACTCAAAGGAGTGCCTTGGGCAACACGTGGCCTCCTTTCTTCCAGAATTGGGCTTTTATCACCTGCCCCTGGAACCAAAAGTAACACAGACATCTGGCGATTCTTGTGATGGCGGGACTTGAACTCACCAGCCACGGCTGCGGGATCTCTGGCAGAGGCATCTGGGGAGGGGCCGGCAGGCTGTTGGGGGTCTCTGGCTTCGCAGTATGATCTTTCACTTCAAAACCTGTACCAACCAAAACCACAGAACTGGATGAGGAGAAGAAGGAAGATAAAGGTGGCGACGGCTGGCAGCTATCACCTCCTTGGCCCCATACTGAATACATCGCAAATACGTCTTTATTTTCTCTAATCCTTTACAACAATCCTGCAAGGTAGGTATTCTTCTTCTCCATTCTACAGGTGAAGGATCTATGCTGGAACAAAAGGCTGAAGTACTTAATTGGAACACGGACAGGTAGAAATGACGGAGCAGGCACCAAGGTCGACATCCTTTCCAACGCCAGGCAGCCTCTCAAAGGCGAGCTGCCTCTCCTGAACGTCCACTCAGGTTAGTACTGATACTTACCCACGTACTAAGGGGGCAGACGCTTTCCTGGGAATCAGTAAATCTGCATCAAGTACCCTCCTAAGGTCCGATGCTGTAACAGACACGCTTATTGTTGACAAGGCTGATAATAAGCTCATACCCTCAGGGCATCATATTCAAGTTGGGAAGACAAACAAACATACAACAGACTCTCAGAAACCGTGGTGAGCACTGTACCAGTGAAGGCAGGAAAGGGGAGGAAACTACTTTAATCTGGGCACAGTGTTATTTACATGCCAAGGACTCACCTTTCTAGATCTAGAAAAATAACTGCTCAACAGTGACCACCTATTATGGGGTCAAGCACGACGCTGCAGGCTGGGAAAAGACAAAGACCCTGACCTGCAGAAGCGACAGCAAGACCGGAATTTTGGCAGAGGCCTGGAAACAATAAAAAAGAGAGAAGAAAGAAAGAAAAAGAACAAATGGGAACTCTACCATCAAACAATCCATGGCTGAGTTTTAAGCAAATTAAAGAGCTGAAGAGACAAATCAGTGAATTGGAAAATAACATCCAGAACAAAGCACGGAGAGAAAAGGGGTCGGAACTCACTGGGCAGAGCAAGAGCGGAAGGGAAGTCACGAGAAAGCAAACGGCAACGCCGGAGGTAGGAGGCCCAAACTGCAGTGTTCCCAAACTCCTGGCTGGGAAACAGGTGTACGCAGAGGAGATGAGGTCGCAAGAAATGCTCCTTCTACCAGTAAAGTCAACAGGAGGAGAGAGCAGTCAATAGCTGCTGAGCGTCTGCCGTGCGTCAGGCACCGCTTGGAAATGTTCTATATGATCTCATCAATCCTACAACATCCCTCGGAGGTGGGTGCTACTGTCCGCCCTTCTTACAGGTGAGGAGGTTGAAGCATCGAGGGATTAAGTAACCTGCTTGCGGTCACAGACTGGGTAACAGGCAGAGACAGAAAGCAAAGCCCCTTTGACTGTACAGTAGACAGGCGTGACCACGCGTCACAGGGGCCTGGGGTTCAGCCACGGGCAACGGAAGATACTGAAAGGGTCCAGGCAGGGAAGCGGCAACATCATTTCAAAGCGAACTTTCATCTCCGTCTTTATCTTTATCTCTATCTCTGTTACTGTCTCTATCTATCCTACTGCCCCTCAGACATGGTCCTCATCCTGCACTCCTAGCTCAGGGATTGGTCCCACCATCCACCCGGGGCCTCACATAGCTCTCGTTCCATCTGCAGCCGGATCTTTGAACCCACTGCCCAGACTGACAAGGTGAGCTTTCTGGAAGGCAAATCTACCGTGTCAAATCATGGCTTCGTACGCTAAAAATCAACGAATTGTACATTCAAATGGGTGAAGTGCGTGGTATGTGAATTACATCTCAGTGAAGCTGTTTACAATAAACCTCTACATCTCATCCAGGTATCTGCTACCCAGCCGTCAGGATTCTAACACCATATCCTCCAAGAACTGCCCCCAGCCGCCCCCCTCCCCGCTCTCTCTCTCACTAAACTGGTTTGGACACTCCTCTTGGGTGTTCTCTTAACACTGATGCCCTCTCCCTGCTATTCTGTCTTACCCACTGTGCACAGAAGAGTTAACACAGCAGGCCTGAGGCTGCTGTCTTTACAAGGGCTGGCATCTGGGAATGTGGCTTTCAGAAGTGTTCCCACCATCCCCTAATCGATAAGGTTGGTCTACTCTGCCTAGACTGTTTGGGCAAACAACATGATCTCACGCCAAACACCTGCTGTGATGGCGAATTCTGTGTGCCAACCTGACCGGGCTCAGGGATGCTCAGAGAGCTGGTAGAACGTTATTTCTGGGTGTATCTGTGAGAATGTTTCTGGAAGAGATTAGCATTTGCATTACTCAAAAGGGGATGGTCCTCCCCAGTGTGGGTGGACATCATCCAACCTGTTGAGGACCTGGACAGAACAATCAGGCCCAGGAAGGGCGGGTGCACTCTCTCTGCTTGAGCCAAGTCGCCCATCTTCTCCTGCCCTCGGACGCTGGCGTTCTTAGTTCTCTGGCCAGCACTTGAACCATCAGTCCCCCTGACGCTCAGGCCTTTGGGCTCGAACTGAATCACAGAACTGGCTTTCCTCAGTCTCGAGTTTGCAGAGGGCAGACCGTGGGACTTCTGAGCCTCTGTAATCACAGAAGCTGATCCCTACAACAAATCTCCTCTTTATCTCTATTTCTATCCCTCTATCCTATCAGTTCTCTTTCTCTGGGGAACCCTGACTAATACACCTGCTTTCCTGGGTGTCTGGGATTTTGGTACGTGCCAGGGGGAGGGTGCCTATGTGACCCGCCCCCAGTAAAGTCCTTGGGCGCTGAGTCTCCAGGGAGCTTCCCTGAACAGAAACCTTGCACGCAGGCTGCTGCATTTTTGTTGCTGAGGGAAGAGTGTGATCTGTGTGACCCTCGTGGGAGAAGGAACATGAGTGGCCTCCACATGGGCCCCTCCAGGCTTGGCCTGAGTCTCTTCCCCTTATAATCTTTTCTTGAATCCTTACTACCCGTGATGAATCCCAGGCACGAGAAAGTACAACTCCATGCTGAGTCCTGCTAGCAAATCCCCCAGTGTTGGGGCGCTCTTAGGGACCCGCCCAACACACCTACTTTAAGCCTAACCCCTTAAGGTCTTTATCTTTCTAAACGCAGAGACTAACACAGTACCTGGCACATTCATGAATGTGTTTTGGAAAGATGAGAATTAAAGATGGCTTCGAGGCAAAAAGAGACTGGAAGAAGAAAGGCTTGCGGTTTGAATGAGACGTACCTTTGGATGACTGTATCCTCAGCAGAATGTCTGTGATAACTGCCTTTTTCTCCCTGACAGTTGAGGTTAGATATTCATGGTCCAGGAGTTCGAGAAAGAGACGAAGTTCAACGATTAACTCTTCCATTGCTGAAAACAAAGGAGAGAGGGAAGGTTCTATGAGACCCACCAATTTGCAAATGTCGAAACGGGAATGCTAAATTTCACTCGAAGTATTTCGTTTTTAGCTTGACGGCTGAATATTGTTTTCCAACAGGAAACACGAGTTAGCTGAAACCGGGGCGTCTAAAAGATTCACGCGTCATCTTCTAGACAAACGGGCTCCTCCATCACTTCTGCTCTGAGGCAGAGGTGTTCGGCTGGGAGAAGCCCCAGAGCCACACCGCCAACAGATGGAGTCACGACCCAAGAGCCTGACAGCATCAACTGCTGTCAACTGCGTGATATTAAATTTCAGTGTCAGGAAGGAGACGGGAGTTTAAAATGCCAAAGAGGCTTCAGATAACTACTATAGGACGTGGGAACGCGACACCCCACTCTGTGCTTTTGCAGGGCTGGCGCCCTCCCCAGGAAGAGTGTGAGCGCTTTACAGTTACCACGTGACGCTGGGTGCCGGGGGGGACCTCGATGTAAGTTCAGACCCTGACTTCCATCGTGTCTTTTCTTTCTGGGATTACAGCAGACTTCCCCTCTGACACCCACAAGACTGCACCAGGGGGCTGGCGTCAGCAATTTTTACCCCAAGATGTGAACCTCTGAGTGATGCCAACGCCGTTTCAGGGTGTCCGCGAGGTCAAACTATTTTCATAACATATGACATTATTCACTTTTTCCTGCGCTAATGGTGCAAATGAAGGGGTGGTTAAACTTCTGGCATCTTAGCGCAAGTCAAAGCAGTGACACCAAACTATGCTATACTGTATCCTTCACTTACACACTCGCAGTAAAAATAAGTAAATAAATAAAAGTTTTAAAATGCTACTTTCACTTAAGAGTGTCTTTGATGAAGCAGTAAAAATCACTGCTTTCATTAGATCTCAACCCTGGAGGATACACCTCTATCACGTGCTGTGTGGTGAGGTGGGAAGCACGCATGAAACACTTCTCTTGCGGACTCAAGTACCGCGGTCGTCTAGAGAAGAAGCACGTGTACAACCTTCTGAGCTGTGAGTTACACTAAGCCACTGTTTTCATGCAGCACCAAAGAAGAAATGATAGACCGCGATTATTCAGAGTTGAGTATGTGAGCGACATTTTCTCAAAAATGAACAAAGTAAGCTTATCACGTCCAGGTAAACAATGACAGCATTTGTTGCCAATGGCACAATTTGAGCTTCCGCGGGAAAAGAGAATTTTGAACACGTGTATCCACCACTAGGAACATGACAGCTTCTCAACAGAGACTTTTCCAATGA
Source organism: Neophocaena asiaeorientalis asiaeorientalis (assembly GCF_003031525.2). Classification (NCBI taxonomy): domain Eukaryota; kingdom Metazoa; phylum Chordata; class Mammalia; order Artiodactyla; family Phocoenidae; genus Neophocaena; species Neophocaena asiaeorientalis. Next base: position 16,845,023 of record NW_020173215.1, read on the forward strand.
GATCAGAAACGACACTGGGTACCTGATCTCCTGGTGCATAAAGCAGTGTGTTGACATTTGGAAGCTCTACACAACTCAGGAAACCATGATGTCATAAAAGCCCACGTGGGTAAAGGTCCATCTAATGTGTAAAATAAGCTGAAATATCCTCATGTAACAGAAAATGAAGTGTTCTTTGATACAGCGCCAGATTCCACGTTGCAATTAACCTTAAGAAACTACCACTTGTTGAGTTTTGGTGTAGTATCAAAGAATATTCACAATTTTCTGAAAAGGCACTAAAATACTCTTCTCTTTTCCAAGTACGTAGCTTTGTGAGGCCAGATCGTCTTTCTCTACCTCCACCAAAACAGCGGTTCATCACAATCAGAATGCAGAAATAGATATGAGAATCCAGCTTTCTTCTGTTAAGCCGGATACTGAAGATACTTGTAGAAATATAAACAATGCCACTCTTTCACAGATTATCTCGTAATGCAGTTACTTTTCATAAATATATTAATAAATATCTTAAAAATCTGTCAGGTTTAAATTCTAATAGGATAACCATCTAGAGATATAACCACATAAATAAAAGCTCTTGGGGTCCTCAATATATATTTTGAGGCCAAAAAGTCCTAAGCAAAAAAGTTCAAGAACCACTGGTCTATGGAATTCTTCCCAAATTTACAATTCCACAAGTCTACAACACACTGCAGAACACAAGATCCTAACTGAGGCCACCCTTTTATAGCTACCAAAGCTCTCATAATTTTAGACAAGTGGGCAGAGAAACTGCAAATGAGTTCAAAGTAGGCGAGATGTGTCCGAGGCCGTTCACTTTTCCTAATTGGGCAATCTCCTAATTTCCCCTCTATGAAATGAAGGGGCTGGATTAAGTTAGCCTTTAAGGTCTTTTTCATTAGGAGAACAATTTCCCGATGACTCTAAGTGGAAAACAATCTCATCTATACTTTAAAAATGATGGGCTGCTAGCGTTACTCGTAATAGCCAAAATGTGGAAACAACCCAAATGTCCACTGATGGATGAGTGGATAAACGAAATGTGGTCCATCCATACAGTGATATATTATTCGGTCTTAAAAAGGAAGAAAATCCTGACACATGCCACACCATGGATGAACCTTGAGGGCATTCCGCTGAGTGAAATAAGCCCGACACAGAAGGACAAATCCTGTGTGCTTCCACTTCTATGAGGTCCCTAGAGTCACCAAACTCATGGAGGAAGTAGAACGGTAGGTGCCAGGTGCTGGGGCAGGGCGGGGAATGGGGAGTGAGCGTTTGCCAGGGACAGAGTTGCAGCTAGGGACGATAAAAGTTCTGGTGACGGATGGTGGTGATGTGAATGTACTTAGTGACACTGAATTGTATACTCAAAAAGGTTTAAAATGGTAAATTTTATGCTATGTATATTTTACCACAATAAAAACAAAATCAACCTTGTCCAGAAATGGAAGGGCTGCTGAAAGCTATAAGCAAAAACGTTAAAAATGCTTATGGGTCTATGTTAAACTTCCAGAATCCATTCTCCATCCGCATTCGTATACTCATCAAAAATGCTTCTCTTGCATGTAGCCAAATCATGTTTATCCTGCAGGATTTCACCTGGGTTTCACCTAGCAGCATCAAAATATCTGAAGAGGACCAAAGACTGCATGCATCTGTCCTATCTTGTCTTCAACCTGAGCTTCCCTTACAGAGCTCCCATCGGGGATTTTACGGAGACCCCTCTGGGCTGGGAGTTTATCATAACCATAGTCAGCTTCCTGCCCGGCCCACGCTCCTCAGAGAGCAGCGCCCTCAGCTATAAGCTGGACCCTTGGCAGCTACATCTACACCACCGGGCCCTGCAGGCCACCTCCTGCTCCCAGGTCATAAGTGGACCACCTTAACCCAAACTGGTCCATCAGAGTCTCCTTCCTGTATATACTGCCTGGGACAGGAACTCTTAGTCAGTTGCGATCTCTTGAACTGAAGACGAGTAAACTCAGGAGCTACGGAGCTGCCACGTTTCGGCATGTATGTGCCAGCAGGGGAAAGTCATTAATAGAGGAAGAAAGAACGAAGTTAACACCCTCAGGAGCACACACAGATACTCAGAGGCAAGAGAGAGGAAGCGCCGCACAGACAGGGCACTGGAAGGATTCCTGAGACCTTCCTGGACTTTTCTCAGTTACCTGTGAACCGGGGCTGCACTGAATTCCCTGAGGTATTCTGCATCCTTCTAATGAATTTTCACTTCATTGTTTATTAAGCTACTGTGTGGTTTTCTTTTCACCTGAAACTGCACCCAAAAGATTGTCAAACAAAGCTCTTTGCACCTCAGAAAGCAAAACATCCCCAAATCAGAGAGATGCTGTTGTTAGAAAAGTTCCTCCTTTCTAGGACCTGCATGGACTAAACAAACCACATTTTACCCTCAACAGGCCCTTCAAACACCTAAACTCACATCCCCTCTCTTCTAGCCTTCTCTAATTCAACATCCTTCACAAGCTCCTCCCCAAAAAAATCCTCCCAAGTTATTGAATTCTTTTGTCTCTTACCAGCTGTACTGATAACCGGGTACTGAGTGACCTTAAGGTGTTATTTTTTTTTCTTTTCTCAATATAGCTAGTCAGCTGGTTAAGAGTAGGCTTTATGCTTTGCTTGTCTCCGAGTACCTTACAGCAGCCTAGCGGGACAAGCCACTAGAAAGCATGCAAGGATTTTTGATGAGCAAATTAATAAAGTAAGAGAATTAATAGTTTCTGAGAATCTGCTGTGTGAAAGGCATTGTCCTAGGCATCTACACATGACACTTTATTTAATTCTCACAATAATGCTGCAAAGACGTGATCGGCCCCCTACACGGGGGAATTAGAAGCCACGGCCCGTCTGTTTGCTTGTCTTTAAGCAAATGTTTACACGGCAATCACAGGCATGGGACACTTCTAGTCCCTTTACACGTGTGACTTCGTGTGTGTTCCCAACAACCCCAGGAGGTAGAAGCCGGTCTTATCCCCATTTTACAGGCGAAGAAACTGAGGCTCGGGGAGGTTGCCTAAGGTTGCTAAGCAAATAAGTGGCTGAGCCTCTCCAGGTAATAATATGCTTGCTCACAGCCACACGGCTGGAACGTCACAGAACGAATCTGAACGCAGTTCTGACTCCAAAGGCCCTGCTTTGACTATTTCATGAGAATCACTCCATGGATTACGTTGAGATAACGCTGGCCTGGTGAGTGGCTACGGCCATTTTTAAAAACTTTTTATGGAAATGTAATTATATATAGTTCCCTGTGCTATACAGTAGATCCTTGTTGGTTATCTATTTTATATATAGTAGTGTATACATTTTAATCCCCAAACTACTAATTTACCCCTCCCCCCTCCCTTTCCCCTTTGGTAACCATAAGTTTGTTTTCTCTGTCTGTGAGTCTGTTTCTATTTTGGAAGAGTGGGTAACTCCCCCAAATTATGTCATCCTTAAAATGAGATGATTATTAGGTACCTCAGGATTGTAATGAGGCTAAAATGAGCTGATATCCATACAGAGGCCAGCATTTCACAAACGGTAGCTATTACCATTATTATAGCATATGCTCATCTTATTAGAACTTTACTTTAAGCCTTGGGATCCACAAACACAGCAAGTGGACATGACCCATGACTTCTGTCTTCTAAAACTAGCAAGTCCTTAAATATCTACCTCCGCCTTAAGAAAAGTCATGAAAGACTATTCTGTACAACTCTATGCAAATACATTTGAAACTAGGTGAAACAGACAATTTCGTAGAAAAGAATATCATTTACCAAACTCTATTTACCAAATTACAGAAAGCTTACACAGAGAAAGCAAAGAAAGTTATCAAAGAATTGTCCTCACAAAAAAAGTACCAGACCCAGATGGTTTTACAGGGGAATTGTACCAAACCTTAAACATCAAGACTACTATCAATACATAAATTGTTCCAGAAGATGGAAACAGATAAACAATTTTCCAATTCTTTCTTTTTTAGGAGTAGGTATAAAAATGATGCCTAGGGGCTTCCCTGGTGGCGCAGTTGTTAAGAATCCGCCTGCCAATGCAGGGGACACGGGTTTGAGCCCTGGTCCGGGAAGATCCCACATGCCGCGGAGCAACTGCGCCCGTGCGCCACAACTACTGAGCCTGCGTGTCGCAACTACTGAAGCCCGCGCGCCTAGAGCCCGTGCTCCGCAACAAGAGAAGCCACTGCACTGAGAAGCTCGCACACCGCAATGAAGAGTAGCCCCCGCTCACTGCAACTAGAGAAAGCCTGTGCAGCAACGAAGACCCAAAGCAGCCAAAAATAAATTAAAAAAAAAAAATGATGCCTAAACCTAGTAGAGATAGCACAAAAAAGAAAACCAAAGACCAATCTTACTTATATCAAGTGCAAAACTCCTAAATAAAATATTAGCAAACAGAAACCAACACTACCTTAATAGCACACATGACCAAATGAAATTCATTCCAGGAATGCAAGGATGACTCCACATTACAAGATCTACTAATATACATCTACTAATATACATATTAATAGATCTAACAGGAAGATCATATGATTCTCATCATCCACAAATGATGAAAAAGCCTTCAAGAAAATTCAATGCCCATTCCTGATTTTTTTAAGTCAACACAATGGGAACTGATACGTACTTCTTTAGTTTGATGAAATGCATGCACTAACTGTTACAGGCTGAGTGCTTGCATCCCCTCTGCCATTCTGTTGAATCCCAACCCCCAGTGTGACGGCGTCAGGAGGGGGGCCTCTGGGAGGTGACCAGGTCATGAGGGTGCAGCCCCCATGACCAGGATCAGTGTCCTTACAAAAGAGGCCCAAGAAAGTGCTCTCACCCCTTCTACCATGTGAGGACACAACGAAAAGACAGTCGTCTGCAACGACTGTAGAAGAGGGCCTTCAACAGAACTTGGACCACGCTGGCACCCTGACCTTGGACATCCAGCCTCCAGAACCGTGAGAAATGCACTTCTGCTGTCTATAAGCCACCCTGTCTGTGGTATTTTGTTACAGCAGCCCAAACAGACTAAGACATCAACATAAAACAAAAACTGCATCTTACTTAATGAGGAAACACTGCGGGCATTCCCAGTAAGGTCGCAAACAAGTCAGGGAAGCCCATTTCCCCCACCACTTCTAACACTGCACTGGAAGTATTAGCCAATGCAATTAGAAACTTCAGAATAGAAAAGAATAAAGCTATCTCTATGTGCAGCTGATGTGAAAGTATACCTAGAAAACCCAAGAGAATCCATGATAAAACTACTGCCAAAAAATGTTAATAAAGTCGGATATATAAAAACTATTGCTTTTGCACGTGATGTTTATACCAAACAATAAACGGAAGGTATAAATGGAACAGAAAATTCCATTTAAAAAAGCAACTAAAAAAGTGAAATACTTAAAATAATTTAGCAAGAAACATGCAAAACTTACAGAAGAAAAATTTTAAGACACTCCTGAAAGACAAAGAAGGAAACTTGAACAAACGGAAAGTACCCCTTGCCTTTGAACAGAACAACTTAACATCCAAAAGATGGCAACTCTTTCCGAGGTAACAGCTAAATCTAATGCAAGTCCAATAAATATATAACAAATTTTGTTTTGTTTTGTTTTGTGTCTCGAACTAGACGAATTGATTCTAAAAGGTTCATAGGGAAAAATAAGGGATGCCTAAGAACAATGAAGAGGATCCAGCCATATCCTCTATTAAAACATAATATAAAAGTTTTATCATTTAAATGGTGTTATAGCAATACATAAATTCCCAGTAAGATCAATAGTATAGAAAAGAAAGTCCAGATATAGACCCAAATACATATAGAAATATAGCCTATGATAAAGCTAGTATCTCAAATCAGTGGGGAAAAGATGGACCTCTTGATGACTGGGGTCAGGACAACTGGTAGCCATTTGGGGGGGAAAAAAAAAGATAAAATTAAGTACATCTTACACCAGAAAAAAACACCAAAGATACCTGAGAATGTAAACGAAACCATTCCAGTCCTAGAAAAAAGAGTAGGTGAACTCCTTTGTAACCTTGGTATGGGAAAAGATTTTCTAACTCTGACTCAAAATCAGACATAAAAGACAAGACTGACTGATGAGACTATAAGAAAATAAAAGTCTGAGCGCCTAGAATAAGGACTGAATTACGGACTGCATCTCCTCCACCCGCCCTGCACAGAACTCACACAGACAGTGCATCCCATAAACTCCTGGGGCCAATGAAAACTCCCTGGCCCGCCATGCACCTGCCCTTTATGCTGACTGTCTCCAGAGGCTGGGTCCAGGGTCAGGACCCTGGAGAACTGGTTTCATAAAATCCCATCTCATCCCTCTCACTGAGGACCGCCGGGCTACGCGGCAGGCGCCTCAGAAACCTGCCCTGACTCCGACACTCATTCTTCTTTTCAATGACTTCTCCTGACCTTGGAGCGGAATCTTAACTCGCCCTTGCTTATTCTTCCAGACGCCTCTTTCCACCTCCCACCCGCAGCTCTTCTGAACGACTCAGTTTCCCACATACACCAGGCCTGCTTTTGCCCTGGACCTCGGCTCGCACTGCTGCTCTCTGCGCTGTGCCTTAACCCTGTGCGTCCCTGTCTGGTCCCTGTCAAGTCCCCAATACACCCCATGCACGTCTTTTACCAGCGACCTCTTACCTAGTTACCCTTGGAGACTCTAGGCCACCTGCATCGCCGTCCTCACCTCATGCTGTAACGACGGGTTAATCTGCCCCTCCCTCTACCCATCACGAGGCAGGCTGAAGTCGGGGACCACGTTTGACTTCTCTCTGTACCTAGAACGCTGAGCACACTGCCTGACGTGGAAGCTCGAACACAGCAGACACTCAGGATGCATTTGGTGAATTAATTCGCTTGCTGGTTTCTGGATCTCCATAATAGACAAAGTTCCTGAGGTTTGTTCTGAGGAGAAAGTTGCAGAGGAAAATGCCATGGATCGTCCTCTCACAGTTAGAAACTGCGTCTCCCGGGATGTTCTTAGAGCGTGCACATCAAAAGCGGTTAAAAGAATGGTTCTGACAAGTTCACGGTCTCAGTTTGACCAGCACCTGGTCAGGGCCCTATTCTGCTAAGGTTGCAGAGACACGGCAGGAGAGCACTTGGAAGAGGCTTAGGGGCAGGACTGGCGTGGCACTGGGCCAAGTGGCCAACACTCGGGCAAAGCACTTGCGTATTTTCCCTTCCAGGGTTGCAGTTAAGACTCTTCATGCAGACTCTTCCAAATATTTCCACAGCCTCTGCAGATAATCCAAATGGGCTGCCTAAAAGCTGATCTGAGAAATCTCAGAAAAGCTGCACAGCTGTAGATGCCGTCTGGCTGGAAAGCTTCCCTCGGCTAGACTACATCTAAAATTCCTTCAAACTCTGGACGACCGCTGTTGGAGTGACCAGATGACTTTGAGCACAAACCACTAAGCTTCTTTGACTCCTGGGGCCCCTGTCTGTAACTCGGGGATAATAACAGTTCTGTGTCAGCAAGACTGCAGCAGAGAATCCAGAAGCCACTGTGAATAAAAGCCCCGGAGTTCAGGGACATTCGATCAAGGCTAGTTTAATCTGAATCTGCAAAGAGAAAGTAAATAAGGTCTCTTCTCTACTTGTCAGGTTTCTGAATAGGACTTAGGACAAACACAGCTTCGTTGCAGCACTGACTCTGAATCTTTAAAAGCTTTATCAATATCCTAAGGGAAAGTCTGTGCCTTTAAAAGGGTAGGTGCGTACATGTACATTCTGAGTCCTGAGACTCTTCCCTTATGAGTTATACGCAGCCAGCAAGAAGTCCCCAAAGGCACTGGTATGAAAATCCACAGAACAAATTCTTTCCGGAAATTATCGTGATTCTCAAAGGTCAGACTAATACAGGGATGGATGATGCAAGCCTTAACAGAAAGATCGTGCTATTGTTCTGTAGAAAGTAAAAGACAAAACCTAGATCTGGACATGTTTTTTATTAATCATAATCATCTGTGTAACCTGACAACACCACAGGAACCAGGTTTCCTGATTCATGAAGCCTGATTCCTAGGCTGCTATAAGAAGACTTGACACAGAAACTAACATACCGCTGTAAAGCAATTATACTCCCATAAAGATGTTAATAAATAAATAAAAAGAAGACTTGACAAAAACCAAGCTGGTTGCTGACAATAGTTTTAAATAAGATATCAAGAGCAAATATTTTCATTCCACTTACATCAGTTCAGTTTAATTTAGTAACAAGTTGTTAAACGTGAGCTTGTTTAAGACACTACTCAATGTCTTCAAAGGCAAGTCTCTGACATCCAAGGGTTCACAATCTAGAGTAGCAGCTAAACATCTGGACTCACAGAACTATTACCGATGAAAGACAGAGTCACGGGTTGTCAGGAAAAGTGCCACTGATGGAGCTCTATCTCTGAAAAGATGATGTATTCTGGCAGCGGCACTACGGATGAACTGGTGTAGTGAAGGACTTGAGAAGGAAGAGGCACACTCCGTCAAAAGGATATGGAGAGACGGGGATCTATGTACCCGTATAGCTGATTCATTTTGTTATACAGCAGAAACTAACACACCATTGTAAAGCAATTATACTCCCATAAAGACGTTAAAAAAAAAAAGGATATGGAGAATGACAGCAATAGGAGGATGGAAAAGAAAAATGCAAATGGATGCTCTATTTATTGTAAGATATTTAAAATATTTACTAAAAAAAACTCGCAAAAATACCTGAGGGCATAATTGTGGGGTATACAATGTTAAGCAAGACAAACATGATCTTATATTCACATCAGAGAGACAAACAGTATGCAAATAAAAACAGCCAGAAATTATGATGGATACTATGAAAAAAGCACCCACCAACAATTCCGTGTCAGAGTTTCTGGCTCCAAATCCCTACTTCATGTCAGAGGTCCTCTGCTTTTAAGAACGGCTCTGTATACGCAACAGGCAAAAGGGAGAAGCAACACGAGTGTCCATCGGTAGATGAATGAGCAAATGAAATGTGTTTTATCCAGATAATGAAATATGATTCAGCCTTAAAAAGGAAGGAACTTCTGACACATGTTACAACAGGGGTGAACCTTGAGGACATAATGCTAACTTAATAAGCCAGTTACAAAAGGACAAATACTGTAGGATTCCACTTTTATGAGGCCCCCAGAGTAGTCAAACTCCTGGAGACAGAAAGTAGGATGGTGGATGCCAGGGGCTGGGGGAGGGGGAATGGGGAGTTACTGTTTAATGGGTGCAGAGTTTCAGTTTGGGTAAGATGGAAAAGTCCCGGAGATGGATGGTAGTGATGGTCTCACAACAGCACGGACACACTTAACGCCACTGAACTATATATTTCAAGATGGTTAAAATGGTAAATTTTGTTATATATATTTACTATGATTTTTTACAAATAAATGAAAAAAAAAAGAATGGCTTATTTCCTGGGCTCAAAAACACACAAGGGCTCCCAAGCACCCACTGAATAAAGTTTTAACCTTGTCCAGCAGTAAACCTCTTGTCAATCTGGCCCCAATGTCCTTAGGAACTCATCACCTGCCATATTCCACCTTTTGTGTTTTGGTGTGGCCTGATCCAGCTACCACTCATTTTCAGAACATTCCTTGTGTTCCCGCCTGACCTTAGCGCGCGCTTTTCTGAAACACCCTCGCCCTGGCACTCACCTTCTCTACCAACCGAGATTTCTGTAGGTGCAACCAAATGCCACCTCTTCTGCAGAGCCTTCCCAAACCAACTCAGTGGAGAGGGAATGCCCCCATCTGTTTACTTATTTTTCAATTTGTCTATAAAACAATAAACTCCTCACTAGCAAGGGACAACTGAAAAGTGAAAGAAAAAGAAAATCCAGTACTACTTATAATAATAGCATTAAAATACATGAAATACTTAAGGATAAATTTAACAAAATAAGTGAGAGGCCTATAAACTGACAACCATGAAACGCTGTTGAAAAAATATAGTGAAGATCTAAACAAAAGGAGAGATACCGCAGTCATTGATTTGAGAGATTCTCCCCCCAAATTAATCTATAGACCCAACACAATCCCAGTCAAGATCCCTGCAGCTTTTTTTGCAAAAGTGCATTGACCGGCTGATTCTAAAATACGTGAAAATGAAACAAATTAGAATAGCCAAACGCTGAGGAGAAAAAAGAACAATGTTGGAGAGCCCAAATCACCTAGTTTCAAGGCTCAGTACAACCTACATAACCAACCACTGTGGTTCGGCGTCAGGACAGATGAGCGGAACAGAACAAAGTCCTGAAAGAAATCTCCACACAAACGGCCAAATGACTGCTGACGAAGATGCCAATTCGACAGGAGAGGACAGTCTTGGAAGAAATAGTGCTCAAGGAGTGGATCCCAAAGTGGGAAAAACTGAACTCACCCCATGCATCACACCATACACAAAAATGAACTCCAATGGACCAGAAACCTAAACATAAGAAGTAAAACTTCAAATGTCCAGCAGAAAACACAGGAGAAATTATTTATGACTTTGGAGTGGGCCAAGATTTCTCAGGACACCAAAAATACTCACATAAAAGAAAATAATTAAGAAATTGGACTTTTTGAGAGAAATCGTTAAGAGAAATCATATTTGCGATGCACGTGGCTGACAGAGCACCTATATCGACACATACTCGCAATTCTGAGAATGCATACAGATAAACAACCTCATTCTTTGCCTAAAGAATCAGGCAAAGGAGCTAAATACATTTCACACACACAAAAAGACACAGATGGCCAATACGCACATAAGAAGATGCTAACATCATTAATCATCAGGTTAATGCAAATTTAAATCACGAGGTACCCCTATATATCCACCAGAATGGCGGGAAGCGGAAGGACTGCTCATGTCAAGCCTGGGCAGCAGAATCCTCACTCTCCTGCTGGGAGTCCACGAGGTACAACTTTAGGAAAGTTGGCAGTTTCTTATAAAGTTAAGTGGACGTTTACTGTGTGATCCAGTAATTCCCCTGCCAGGTATCTACCCAGGAGAAATTATCGCACGTGTCCACGCAAAAACATTAGCAGCTTTCCTCATCACAGCCAAAAACTGCACAAAACCTAAACAGCCAGTAACAGACATACCGGTAACAGATTACAAAGTATTCATACAATGGACTATTTCTTAGCAATAGAAAGAAACAAACTATCCAATGCATAACTCAGAGGAATCTCAAAAAAGAATCTAAGAGAAAGAAGCTAGACACACAAAAGGCATACTTGTATGATCCCATTTTTATGAAATTCTAGAGCCAGCAAAACTAATCTGCACTAACAGAAAGCAGGTCAGTGGCTGCCTTGGTCTGAGCGGGTGATGGACACGTTCCTGTGTCTCCATGGACGGAGACCCTGGGCTGAAGGTAAGCACATTCAAGGTGGGAATTAAGGGTCAGAGGGAAAAAAAAAACCTAACTAGTGAAGGTGAAGTAAAATTAAACAGAAGACACTGCAGATTTCATCTGATAACCCTGGATAAATGGAATTGTAAGAAAATCTAGGTAAATGGAATTTTAAGAAAAGATTCTGCCACACAACAGCAATAAACAGGGCGTAAGAGCACTGGACTGGCTTAGTACATGGAGAGCTAATTCTGCATTTACAAGGAAGAAAGCGGGGTTCCTAATCTTAGGCAGAAACTCAGAGAGCTCTAATGAGCTGAGTTCTCTTCGTTACCATAAAGTTGCATTGTATCTTTATTCATGAATGAGTTTTCCTTCTCATCAGAAGAAGGAATACAAACAAAGCGCAAAGGAAAGGAAGGCTGGACGTATAAACATGGTCTCGTTGAAACAACAGGCTTTATGATCGTGTTACCCGTGAGGTGGATGAACGCAGCCCACACCCCTGGGAGGAAGGAACAAATTTCACCCCAACCAGTTCTATCTCCTTCCAGAGGTGACAAGACCCTGTTGCAGTGCAAACCTCTCCGCTGGGCAGGTGGAGGGGAGACGTCTGACTACATGAGTTCACGGTCCCTCTCCACCAGGCAGGGAGACAGGCCACGTGCCACCCCTGGGTCCCCAACGACCCGGCGAGGAAGCGAAACCCAGGCCAGGTGTGCAGGGAGGGAGATGCTTCCCAGCCCCCAGCCCTGCACCCCCAGCACGCATCCCTCCTGTGATCAATTTCACACAGAGGCGGCGAGGGGCTGAAGCATTTGCTAAGCGTCTGCCATCCTACTGGCTGAATTCTCCCGACATGACAAGGGCTCCTTACCTAAAACTCTGGGTTCACAGATGCAGCCCTGGAAGCTCAGGGAGGAACAGGGACTTCCAGGCCCCAGCCCAGCTGACGGCACACGCGTGTGTCTGGTTGCTCCGACAGTGTGCTTCCTATAACACCGCCTTGCCCCTAAAGCCCCTGGAGACGGTGCTAATTCAAGCCCTCGGGCACAAAAGGGGCCCTGGCACCACCTCTAAATGGAGAAGCGTCATTTAAAAAGACACTGAGGCCTCTCTGCTCAGAATGAAAGGCTGCCCTGCCAGCCTGCGCTGCGGCCACCAGCTGCCCAGTCGGAACACCTAAGGCTCTGCAGATGTCCAGAGTGACCACTGGGACAGCGGGCTTTGTGGAGGAAGGAGCGGCAAGAGGTGCCAGGGTGAGAAAGCTGCTCACAGAGCTCTGCACTCCCTCAGGGGAGAGGGGAGGGAGGTCCAGGGTCATTGCGATGCCCTGCCAGCTGTTAAAGATATCGTGTTTCCCATAACTGAGGCAAAAGGTATTTCCTATAAAACGCCATCATTTCACACTTCCAACTGGATTATAGCATCTCTGCAGCCACTACTTTATTTGAATCAAAAAGCCCGCCCTAATTAAGTCATCTGAAGCTAGACCTTTGGATCTAGTGGATGAAGTCGAGGCAGAGGCTTCCTGGATGCTGACAATACCTCCAAGACTTTAGACCTTCCCAGTGAGCAAGCCTCAACCGCCTGCAACTCCCCAGAACTATGTCATAACGACAAACGGAAACGGCGACTCCTCGGCATGCTGGCTTTTCCTTTCAGCAATTCCGAAGCTCTACAATTACAGCCCATCTTAGATCTCACCCTTGACCCCTGCCAGCTGTGCTGAAATTGCAGCGCATCAGTCAAAAGTGGAAAGGGAGGAGGGGGGCATATATGAGAACAGGGAACAGAAATCTCCAAATCTCCCCGAGATGGCGGGGGCAGGAGAAGGATCAAAGCACACTGCCTGTAAAAGATAAAACAGAATACTTGCAACCAATAGGAGCTTTACACATCGGCCTGTCCTAACTGTCGTGCACCACGCAGGAGACACTCAGGCCCAGAGAGGTGGAGGGATCTGCCCAGGTCATGCTGCGAGGGGGGGTCCTTTAACGAGTCTAGAATTTTTACACCACGCCACTAGTGGGCCATGACATCCCTTTCCGGTCAGGAGAAGGTCAATTATGACACTTATAGGATGTCAGAAAAGACGTAGGACTGCCTTCACAGCTCTACAGTTGATTACACTTTCAATACTAAAGGGTGAAGACGAAAGGGTCTTTTTCAGCGCTTCCTTTCCGTCCTCAAGGCGGGAATACTGTAAACTGGCGCTTCTCAAACGTTCATGGGCTACGGCTCACAGAGCGGACTGGTGAAAATGCAGATGCCGACTCAGCAGGTCTGCGGGGGGGCCTGAGAGCCTGCATTTCTCAGGAGCTCCCAGTCCCCGGCTCCCACTTAGAGAAGCCAGGCCCTAAGCCACACTGACTCTGATGCACCAAGGAAAGGGCGTGTCCAATGCAGACGTGGAGAGCAATAATGCTCCTTAAAGAGACAGCGGGAACGTCGCTGCCTCACTCACCCTCCCGCCACAGCCTCCGCGAGCACCAGAGGCCTCAACAGAACCCCCATCCAAAGCACCGGCAAAGCAGGCAGGAGAGGAGGGAGCTCCACAGAGCACAACCCCCCAAAGACGTGCTTGCATCTGGGTGACGTTCTCCGAACGGTCAGGTTCAACCAGATCTACAACGACGGGCCACCCGGCTTCCATGGGTGCGTAAGCTTAGCCTCAGCCTCATCCAGGTTGGGGGGTGGAGGGGAAACTGCCCAATCTGGCCGGAAGCCTATTTCTGTATATACGGTTTTACTGAGCCACATCCTCGCCCCTTCATTTATGTATTGTCTAAGGCTGCTTTCACGCCAGGAGAGCACAGTGAAGTGATGGCAACAGCGACCTAAAGCCCAAAACATTGACAATGTGACCCTTTATGGAAAACGTTTGTTCACCTCTGATCTGGGTATTCAGGGAGATAAACTCCGAAAAGGAAAGCCTCAAATCCAAGACCCTGGAAACAATTCCAACATTGCAGAAGCAACTAGACCAGTGCAAACTCGGGGACAGATAAGAGTTGCATTTTAGGGGGCTTCTCCTCATAGGGACACAGCATAATTGAAGCGCTTAGTCAACTTGTGACAGGTCCAATAAGAGGGACAAGAAAAAACTCATTTTAAGAAATCATGGTGCAGTAATTTTAAAAATTCAATATGTACCAATATTTACAACCAATAAAGCATGCATTAAATGGGGGGGGGGACTGTATTTTAAGGCAGGCCTAGTAAAAGCTAGAACACAGGGATGCCAGTCAGAAATGAGAGGCCCAGTCCACTGCCCAAGTGCAGTCGTTTTCCTGCTATTAACGCTGACGCTGCGTCACAGGGAGACAGAGGATGATCTGTGTTTGAATCCACCAGCCTCCGTAACTGTTTCCACTCCTTATGGAAATCCGGTCCATCATCCTTTCCTTCACGGCCCCCTTACGTGACAGGCCTCCAATGGACAAGCCTGAAGTTGGGCTTCTGAATTAATCTGGTTCCTACCTCATGCCAGCATGAGACGCTGAGGCCCCGGGCTCTTCTTCCATCCTGGTCTCTCTGACAGCAGAAGAGGGCAAGCCTCCAGGGCTCCTGACAGCAGGTACAGAATGAGGCTCAAACTGGAGGGGAAGGAGGGGCTGCCGGGCTCACCCCCAGGGAGGTGGCAGGACTGCCGTCTGTGTCCCGGCCCCTGCTCCCCTGGCAGATGGGGCCCGGCACCGTGATGTGCGGATGGGGAGGGAGTGGGCACCGTCTGGGTGACATATGTCCATGTGTTAATGGAAGCCAATTAAGGAAGACGGGTGGTCTCACAAGAGCTTTCAGGGTTTGGAGCCGCAGCGCCCAGAGAATGCACATGATCCGGGAGGGATCCGCTGGACTGGGGGGACAGCGTGGTCCCCGTGCAGCGAGAGAGCACAGACTCTGGTGCTGAAGGGACTGGGGTGAAATTCTGCTCCACCGCTACCTGGATGCGGCCTTGAGTACATGGGGACATTATCACCCCTCTCTCCAAAAAATGAGGGTGAGCAGAGCCTTGTCAACAGGTATTAGGGGGATTTTTGTGGTTTCTTTTTTAAATAGCTTGCCTAATACAGAGCATTCACAGCACATAGTAAGCGCTCAATAAACTATAGCTGCTCGTGCCCCAGAGAAACCAAATCTACTCTCCGTTGTATATTTCATGAACCACAAATAAACCTAAGGAGAGCTGCTCTTCCAAACAAGTCATTAAAAAAAACTTAATAACAATCTAATCTGCAGGGTAGATACTGTCATTTCGTAGAAGACAAAACTCTCACAAAGCATAAATAACTTACCTAAGCACACAGAACCAACATATAACAGACTGACATCTCATTAACAACGTCTCTCTCTCTCAAAAATATTAGCAGTTTTAGCAACTACCAGCTCAATAATCTTTGCTTCAATTAAAAACCCCACTCTCTTGGGGCTTCCCTGGTGGCGCAGTGGTTGAGAGTCCGCCTGCCGATGCAGGGGA
>NW_020173215.1:16860930-16899733 GCF_003031525.2 Neophocaena asiaeorientalis asiaeorientalis
AAAAAAAAAAAAAAAAAAAAAAAAAACCCACTCTCTCACCTTACCATTTACATAATAAAATGTGTATCCTCCTAGAAAATATTTATTTTTAGAATTAATCCAAAGAGCCCCATTTCTACAGAGATAATTTTCTTTGTAAAGCCCAAAACACCTCCAACCCACAATTAAAAGAGATTTTTTAAATACACATTTAGCTTTCTGGCTAAAGGATGCTGATCTGCTCCCCAGGGTGAGGGTCCAGAGGTTAAAAGATATACTAAGTCATACTTCACGCCACCATGACCAAGCATCTAAAATAAGCCTTACTCGGTCAAACCAACTACCTCCACAGAGACGTCTACGTCACGTCCCCCTCTCTGTCCGGCTCCATCATCCCTCTGTCCCCACCCTCCTGACACAGCTCTTGTAGAGCCACCAGTGGCACCCACCACAAGCCCCACCCTCACTTCATCCACCTGGCGGCGTCTGACGGCGTACCTGTCACCCGCCCTTCTGGAAACACTTCCTAGCCTGGTTTCCGGGCACCCCTTCCTTTACTTCTGTCGCCTTGCTTCCCCTGCTGTTTTCATCTTTCCCATCTCCAAATGTTGAAGTGACCCAGGTTTGGGCTTCTCTTCTCCCCTAATTACACTCAGTCCCTGGGTGATTTCCTCCAAGCCCATGATTTTAAAACTACAGTGGTCACCCCTAAATGTCTGCCTTCAGTTTAGACCTTGCCCTCAACTCCAAACTCATTATTTCCAGCCGCCTTCTGTGGGGAAACTGAACTGAATCTAACCTTCCTGCGGGATGCTGAAGGAGATGGCGCATCACATGTGGGGGGGCAAAGGACAGGCGGTGGTGACAACAAATCATGAAAACAAGAGGTCAGAGGAAACTGATGGCAACTTGCGAAAACCAGGAGGTCAGAGCGAGCTCAGTGCGATGGCTGATGCAAGCTGAATACCCGCCGTTTACTACTGGAGGGAAAATGTATAGAGACGGCAGCTTTCACCCCAGGTATCCAGAGCTGAGCTTTGGAGCCGCTCTAAGTGCAGAGTACTGTTTTGCTTAATGATAAAAGCAGCTGATTCTGTCTTTATGAATTGCCCGTGTTCTTTGGCGTCCTGCTTTCTGTCTTCTCGCCCCAACACTTCATGGCCTCTGCACTTGGACTTCAGATTTAGCATGCCCCCCCCAAAAACTGCCAAAACCCCCTCCCTCTCCCCCATGTCTTCGGCATCCCAGTAACAGCATCTCTGGTCTTCTGGTTACTTAGGCCAAAATTCCTGAAGCCATCCTCAAAACTTCTTTTTCTCACTCGTGTCATCCAACCCATCAGCAAATCTTACAAGGTCTCCCTTTAAAATATGGACCAGGCCTAACCACTTCCACTTCTCACTTCCCTTGCTGTTCCCAGCCAGGCCCAAGCCATCACCTTCTTGCATCTGGAAAGGCTCCCAACTCATCTCTTCTCTTCCACCTCTGCACCCCACCCCTGTAACCTATCCTCCACTCTCAAACATTTCAGGAAAAAAAATAGAGACAGAGAGAGACAGACAGACAGACGGAGAAGGAGCAAGTGTTGTAAAATGTTTGGGGAATCTGAGTGAAGAGCACACAAGAATTCTTTGCACTGTTTTTGCAGCTTTTCCGTAAGTCTGAATTATTTCAAATGGGAGAGCTGTGAAACAACCAAAACCCACTATCTCCCTCTGTGAACCCATCCTGTGTCCCCCCAGCCAACCTGGGGACAAACTCCCTTAAGCCCATCTATTGTTTCATGAAACACTAACAAGCCCTTGCCTATCTTGTCCTACTGTGCTAGGCAGTGTGAATAAAAAAAAAAAAAAAAACTGGATCCATAGCCCACAGCCTGTCCTTAGACAGTTCTCAACTGAACAGAAAGGAGCGATACATGAGCAGAGAATTCCAAAACAACGTGTTGAGCACTTTACAGGGTGTGCAGAGCTGTGGAAGCATGCTGACAAGATGTGTAACCTCCTCGATGAGGTGATACCTGAGCTGTCGTACACATGACAGCATCCCCACAACGGCACTTACAAAGATCTAACCGTTGTGCATGTTAGTTCCCTGCACCGATGGTTTCGTAAGGGTTGGTCCTAGAGCCTAGCAGAGTACCTACCATGGGAGGACCACACGCACTGCTCAGCAGTGGCTGAGTGAATGACGAGGTCAAGAACAGCTGTCAGTCATGTGCAGGAATACAGGATGTGCTGATATGCAAATCGTATTTTTCTTGTGGGAAGCAAGGGTGGTTCACAAGCTCCCTCTCCCTAAGAAGGGCAGAAGTCAAAAACATTTCCCACCCTACTAAGCACACTGTGAGTTTCCTGCACAAAATAAAATCTCATCATTAACAAATAGCACATGCACCTAACAAGCCCCAGCCTCTGATGACTCCCGCCCATCCCCAGGGCGGGATAAGACCCTGGTAATCGTGAAGGCGCGCCCAGCCCCCGTGGCTTCCAAGAGCTGAGGACAGATGTCAGAGGCAGGCGGACTGGTGATACCAGGGCAGTGAGAGAGAAACAGAAGGAACACTGGCTTGGGATACATTTGAACCAGAGATGGCAAATAGGGGCCTGAATGATAGTGGCCACCCAACGGGCTACGGTCGTTTTTAAAATAAGTGGGGGAGGGGGGCGGGGGGCTATGGACTTTTTTTAAAAAAGTGTGTGTGTGTGTGTGTGTGTGTGTGTGTGTGTGTGTGTGTGTGTGTGTAGGAAGGCTCAAGAATTCATGAGGCCTGTTAGCCATAAAAAGAAAGGAAATTGAGTAATTTGTAGCGAGGTGGATGGTCCTAGAGACTGTCATACAGAGTGAAGTTAAGTCAGAAAGAGGAAAATAAATACTGTATGCTAACACATATGTATGGAATCTAAAAAAAAAAAGGTTCTGAAGAACCTAGGGACAGGACAGGAATAAAGACGCAGACGTAGAGAACGGACTTGAGGACACAGGGAGGGGGAAGGGTTTAAGCTGGGACGAAGTGAGAGAGTGGCATGGACATATATACACTACCAAATGTAAAACAGATAGCTAGTGGGAAGCAGCCGCATAGCACAGGGAGATCAGCTCGGTGCTCTGTGACCACCTAGAGGGGTGGGATAGGGAGGGTGGGAGGGAGGGAGACGCAAGAGGGAAGAGATATGGGGATATATGTATACGTATAGCTGATTCACTTTGTTATAAAGCAGAAACTAACACAACAATGTAAAAGCAATCATACTCCAATAAAGATGTTAAAAAAAAAAAGAATTCATTAGGCCTGATTGAGAAGCATAACAGTGATTAGTAAACAATACGGCCCAAAGCACCTGGCTGTGTTTCAGTTACTCATGGTTTAAACTGTGTCCAAACTCATGTACTTCCCTTAAGTCTGAGCCACAGCGAACACCTGCAGCAACCCTGCCAGGAGAACATCTAACTTACACGTCTGACCAGGAATAAAGCTCTCAATATCAAATTAACACTGAATAAATCCTGACCTCTCAGAACCTGCAAGAAGGACATTCTTGATGATTACAAGTATCACTGAATCACGTAACTTTGCACATGATTATAAGGCAAAGTCATAAGTAAGATGTGAGATAGAGCAATCGTCCGTGTCTGCCTCGTAGGAGGTGGAAGAAGGGCTCATCTAAGGAAGCTGGTGCACCTGTTACACCGGAACTTTCTCTATTCTCATTCCACATCCCTGACTTCCTTCTGACATCAAATGTCGGGTATCACAGACTTTTCCATGGCTTTCCATCCACGATTAAAATACCCGGAGCATTGTGATGAAGAGATCCCATTCCCACCACCTTCATCTCTTGTTTGGCGGAACGACGTATGCTTACTGTGCTACACAAGGACCAGAGGCAGCGGCAGCGGCAAGTCTGACCTCCGCCGGGTCTGCGGGCGCTGCAGCAGCCCCATGCCTCACCCCGCGGGCCTGCAGGGCCTCGGAAGACTGCGGCAGCGCCATCCCTCTGACGAGAGCGCAGAGGTGGAGGGGGAAGGGGCGTGGCCAGGAAAGGACCTTCAATGACTGAGCCATCCAACTCTGAGAGGCAGGGAACGCGCCACCCTGCAAGCTCCCTTGGATTTTATGGAGGTATGAGCAGGGGGCTGGACTAGTTCTATTGCTGTTTTTTAAACACTGACGTAAACTGTGAACACAGACAAAACAGAAGGAGATCTCTTTAATAAACGTATGTCTCTGGCGCACGGCGTCATGCCCGGATAATCGTTTAGAGAATCCAGTTTATGTTGGAAGTTTCACATCTTCGTGTCAACGAAGTCCCAGGGCCTCTGCAGTGGAGTATACCTCACTCACGTCAATAATATACACGATTAACGAGTAAAGAAGACTTTTGTTTGCTAATGTAATTTTTAAAAATCACCCAGATTTGAACTACACTAGAGAAGACAACCTTTGCATAGCTCTGCTTCGGAATTTGGGGTGGTGCAAATAAACTTTCATGCTTTCAAAACAATCAGCAATCTATCTTTACTAACTACTACAGAAGCAATCCTTCTGCACCCAGTAGGCGACGAAAGAGAGCCCAGCTGGTGAGGGGACGGATAATCACCAGTGCTCCGTGGGCTCAGCCAGTCTCAAATCCCAGTGCAATGCATGGAAGTAACAGCTAGCGATGGCCAAACAGCTAAATACGCACCACCCCTCGCCATCTGCTCCCCCGTCATCTCAATTTAAAATTAATAAGACCACTATTAGAGGGCAGGGTCGGAGCCGCATCTGCTGTTCTAAAATCGTGGAAGATGACCAGCCACACAGTAGCTCATCAGGTCCCAGCTGTACCTCAGACAGAGCCTCAAGCTCTAGATGGGGGGAATAAAAGAGAAATTGTAACTCTCTGATCTGATTATTTTCCTTTTTCTAAAGTTGCTGTTCCCCCAGCTCCTTCTTTGGTCTTATTTGTTTTGTAAAACTTATGAGAAAATGAAACACATTGTGAAATGTAAAGGAATTGTGGAAAACCGCCACTCACTCTGGATACAAGTTTTGTGAACATTATTTCTCTGCATCCTGGGACACCTGAGAACATCTTCTCCCTTGTTATTACATATTCAGAGTCAAGGCGGATGGCTTTAGCAGTAAAGAGGGCGTGTGGTGAGCAGTTAAAAGGTTCTGGGAAGACAGGCATAGGTCCTGGTCCCAACTCTACCTGGGTGACCTTGGGCAAATCACCTTCTTGTGCCTCAAGCTTGATTTTCATCTGCACTGGGTTGTTTTTTTTTTGTTTTTGTTTTTTTTGCGGTACGCGGGCCTCTCACTGCTGTGGCCTCTCCCGTTGCGGAGCACAGGCTCCGGACGCGCAGGCACAGCGGCCATGGCTCATGGGCCCAGCTGCTCCGCGGCATGTGGGATCTTCCCGGACCGGGACACGAACCCGCGTCCCCTGCATCGGCAGGCGGACTCTCAACCACTGTGCCACCAGGGAAGCCCTGCACTGGGTTTTATAAGCCTGAGATTCTAGGCTCCAGCCGCTCTTCACATAACACAGACGGCAACATCACAGCCCTACCTGCAAAGCTGGGGCACTGAGCTAATTTCCCAAAGGTCCCCTCTCCGTGCTTGTACTCCAGCCACACACCTTTCTCCAGGTGAAGTATCTGGGATGAAAAGCCATCCGGCAGCCACCCGCAGAACCCCAATTGCTGACACTGCTCCCCGTTCCCTTTCAGACAGCTTTGTCCAAAAGCATTTTTCATGACGCGGCAGAAGGAAGAAGAACAGGTTTTTTTCAGCCCATTCATTCAAGTGTTGATTAATCTACTGCCAGGCACCGTGACAAAGCCGTGAACACAACAGACAGTGATCTCGGCCTTCAGAGAGGCGGAGACAGACAAACCAAAACACACCCTAGAGAGTGAGAGATGCTCTAGGAAAAAACAGAGCCGGAAAGGGGAGAACGAATGTCTCTACCGCCGGACAAGACCCCGAGAGGCTCACGGTGTGAAATGTAAACAGGGAACAGGGTACCAGAGGGAGGACAGGACAGACCGACTGGAACAAAAGCCTTCGCAAACTGACACTCTCCTCCCCTCCATCCTTCCCTCCTCACAATGGAAAAAAAAAGTGTATGTGTGCTGAGGCGGTGGCCGGGAACTCATCAAAATTAGGGCAATGTTTTAAAACAGCTTCAGATTTCAGATGTCTGACAGTCCGACTCACACGTTTCAAGGAAAAATCTCGAAACCATATGGCCGATGGCTGAATGCCTTTTTTTTCTTTTTAAGAGAAACTTTTAAATAGGGGCAAGCGTGTTTGTTTATCTCACTGCCTCATGCCCGCGCACGTGCAACCTGGGCTAACAGACGGTCCGTGTTCCGCTGCCTTTGCCGGCTTGCGTACACAGGCTTCCACGTCTTTTCTAATTGTTTACAAACAGCACAAACACCCAAGTATGCAGATCAGGGCAAGCTGTCCCTTCGGCAACTGCTGCTCTGATGACAGCAAATGACAAGTGGCCACATCAGACGGCTGTCAGATGGATTGCACGAGGCCACCCCTCTTCCCTTGACGCGTGAAAAAGAGGAGGCAGCAGCTCGCCACACACACAGGCAACACTTTGCTCTCCCGATAAATACTGCTTCCTGCGTTTTCCTGCTCCATCACCTCAGGCAACTTTCAGGTTTGTCGTGTGTCCTGTAACCCTCCCCCGCAGTCCTGCAACACAGACATGCTTCCCTTTTACAGGTGAGAGAACGGGGGAGCAGGGAATCCAGAAAGCTGCCCAGATTACACAGCTGCGCTGCGGTCTCCTGATGCCTAACGTGATGCTTTCTCCACCACACGATTTATATGGCATCAAGTTCAAGTTCTTTCCAACACGGCAACAGCCCATAATACGTTTTCCTCTAAAACCTGAAATAATAACAACGTTTACTGTGCACTGACAAGGTGCCAGGCTCTGAGTTTCCTCTTGCTCCAACCCTACTGAATCAGTCCCACATCATCCCCACGTTATAGGTGAGGAAACCGAGGAGGAAAATACCAGGCAACCACGTATTTTCTCCATGGTCACAGGTTATTCAGTATTTTTTTTCAAATTTTCAAAAGTAAATCTTGCTTTAGTCGCAAATGTTATCAAAACTTAAAAGTAGTCGAGACTCAGAGAATTATAAAACAGCACAATAAACATTCAGACTTACACAAGACAGGGAAATCTCCCCCTTCACTGTAATCTCCAATCCCAATCCCATCCTCGGAGGCAGCTGATGGTAACAGAACGTCACGTGTCCCTCCAGCGCGTGCTCCTCGCATTCAGGAATAACTGCACACACGTGGGATGAATACTACACGCTATCCCTGCTGTATCACCCAAGGGGCCTGAGGGGGCTTTAGCTGCAACACTCCCACAACCCACGAGGCACCTCCAGACCACCTCAAATGAGCACAGTAACAGACGGTCCGTGGGGACGGACGCCTGTCCCCCGAAAGGAGGTAAAAGGCCAGGCCACTTTAGCCAGAAGGGGGCGCCTTGGCAGCTGGTGCAGGCCTGCGTCATACTTTGCCGCCGACCCTAACATCTTCCGGCAGCCACATGTGCCTCCGCAGAACCCAGCCGTAACGGGATCTATACTCCCCCTGAAGACATCCTCAGCATAACTGACTTTTCGCTTCTGCCCTCAACCATCTCCTGAGTTGTTTTCACAATTCTGCGGGATTAGTTCACTTATTCAGGTTCTCCCTTTGTGGGTCTTTTTCATACTTCCTGATAAAGGCGTGGAGCCATCCTGGTGGAGATACTGACACCATTACAGCAACAGTGACATGTAGACGGCCTCCTCCTGTCCAGTCTCTTCCCAAGAGCTGCCACCGCCATCACTGCCGTCCCCGGGATTTCACTGGCTCTTTCCCACGGCAGATACTAACCGCGATGCATACTTGCTGCCTTCTTTTTTAAGGATGCGCTGAGTCAGTGGGTGACAGATGCCACGCTTCTCATCCTAACCAAAGTCCACTTCTCCAGCGCCGGCCGTGGACGTCCAGCTGTGCAGGCATACAGCAGACACAGCAGAGGGAGGGTGTAGGGCCTTCAGCCCAGAATAAGAGGCAGAAAATATCGGGGCAAAAGGTGGAAAATCCCACTACTCTCGATCCAAAAGATCTGAACAGATGAGTTAGAAAAAAGAGCTAACGAACACATGACAAACCACTCAACCTCGCTGACACTCAAAAATGCAAGTTAAAATATACCATCAGTTATTTATCAAATGGACAAGTAACTGTTTTAAATGATCATATTTAGTATCAGCGAGGATGCACGGAGAGCGCTGCCCGTGTGGACGGAGACCACCTTTCTGATGAACAACGTAGCATGTCTATCAGATCGCACACGTGATCACCTCCTGTCACCTTCTCACTCCAAGAACAATCTGTCCCAGGAAAATAATCACAGATGAACACCAAGTTCTACAAACAAGGATTTTCATTACCTATAATAGCGCTATGAATTGGAAAATTCCAACTCCTAACATCGCATAAACCTTTAAGACGCAATTTGAGATAATTATAAATCATGTTCTGAAAGAATATTTAATGATATGATAAAATGCTCATTGGTATTTGTTGAATAAAAGAGATCTCAAAAAGATACAATACCCATTTTATTAAAAACATCTACATATTTATTAATGCTTAGAAAAGAAAAGGACCTCCCTCTGTCAACCACCCCCAGGGTCAACGGTCGGCTAGGAGGACTCACAAGAGAGTGTACAGGCACACTCAGAGCTGTGATTTGTTACAGCGGGAAGGTACAAAGCGAGTCAGCAAACCGACAAAGCACACGGGGCGAAATTCAGAGGAAACCAGGCACAAGCTTCCAGAATCCTCTCCCAGTGGAGCTTCCCTCAGGGAAGCTCGTCAGAGACCCAGTGCAGAGCTCAGTGGCGGCTGGTCCCACAGGCCCCCTCTGCCTGGTGTGTCAAGCTCCAGACTCCCAGACGGAAAGCAGGTGTTGAGGCACGAACCGTACTGTCTGTCTGCACAACAGCTAAGGCCCAGGAGGCGCCCTTACCAGTAGGGAGGTGGGACTGTCCTGAGATCCAAGTGCCCAGAGCCCAGCCAATTACATATGCTTCAAAAATACACACAGGCTTGACATTTTCCAAAATTTAAAAGTACACATAGCACAGGGAATTAGAGCCATTGTCTTCCAATAACTTTTAATGAAGTGTGATCTATAAAAACACTGAATCACTATGCTGCACACCTGAAACTAATATAATTGTGTTAATCAACAATACTTCAATTTTTTAGAAAGTACAAAGCACTTTCACACCTATTACCTCACTCACTCTGCCAAAAACCCTTCGAGGAAAGCACGACAGAAAGGGAAGGTCACTCAGTGACCCCAGGTGACTTATCCAAAGTCAGAGATCCGGCCAGGAGAAAACCAGGACACCTTACTTCCTACAGCCTGTGTACACACACCCACTCAGCTCCTCAAAGCTGAAAGAGATGCCAGCTTAGGGGCATGGAACGGCAATGCGGAAGGACCAGGACGCAGACACGTGTCTTGTTTTTCAGCTCTGACAGCATCCCTCTCCCTTCGGCTGCGGAGGCGGAAACCAGACCCCATTCCCAGAGCCGAAAGCAGTGTGTCTGGTTCTTGGCGGGTCGTCATCTTTCGGGTTGAACGAGCAGGAGATCGTCCCATAAAATTACTGTTAGACTTCTCAAAAAGGAAGTGTGATTTTATAGAAGAAATCTACTGCATTTGGGAGAAAGGTCCAGTAAAGCCACAAAAGGATAACAAAGTCATACAACATCGAATTAAGTTCATGTGTCACGAAGTGAAACCCCAGAGCCCTCTGGGCACACAGCTGCTTTTCGGAGCTGAAATTAAATCCCAACCGAGAAGCAGGTCCACTTTTCTAAAAAGATTTCTTTTGCAAAGTCTTTGGTAAAAATTCCTTTAACTGACTTGCCGTTTTCCAAATTTACTACCTTTGCCGGCCTTACACTCAGGCATAGAGAGCACTGATCACACGCTGACTGCGACCCAGACACCAGGTAGCACTGCGGCAGTGACACAGATGAACGTGACCCGGCTGTGGCCCTGAGTAGCTCACACTGGGGAGCGGAAGATTCTATATCACGATTTTAAGGCAGCTCGCTCACTGCCATCACTGGTTTCCACTTTGGCCCTCACTAGCTTGAATCAAAAAGAAAAGAACCTAGCACACACCAAACCCCATTCCTGTAACGAGAGTGATGTTCAGGTCAGTCCAAGCCGGGCATGTGGAGGTGGGCACAGGGTGGGGTCCCCCGTCTACAGCTCATTCAGAAGGTTCACACAGCCCCACACACAAGGTCAGCCTGCGGCCTTCAGGGATGCCCACGCATCGGGAGGAAGGAGACAGAGGACGGGACATCGAAAGGCTCTGAACTGAACTGAAACCTCCCAGAATCCCTCCCCAGATGTAAGGGACACACAGAAGACTAACCCGAACGTGTGCCGTTATGGGGTGCAGAGCACTGGCGTGACAGCAAGGAGGGAACGGGGTCACCAGAGGTCCGAGATCTACTCCCAGCTCGGCCGCTAACTCAGCCCACGACCTCGATCAAGGCTCTCAACTTCCGCAAGTCACGGTAAAGTCACTGGAAAACAGAGGCATGAACGCGGACCTGCCTTTTTCACAGAACTGCTGAGGATAAGATGAGATAATGGATTCAAAAATTCCTAGTGAACTATGAAGCAAAACACAAATGTAAGAAACCATGGTTACCATTAATAACAAGCATGTAAAACCGAGCTAAGACGAGAGCCTCCCCTCCCTCACCCCCGCCTTCTCCCAACCGAAAGCAACGGAACATGCAGCCGGGGTCTAGGGCTCAGGTGCAAACAGCCCACGCCTGGCACTGCGTCACACCCTCCAAGGTCTCCAAGAGAGAAGCGAGCTGACGCACAAGACCACGTGTTATCTCCTCCGTGGGCTTGAAGTCACCCAAACTTAGAGCAGGGCTGAGCAGAGAAGGGGTCTGCCTCCGCTAGACTCAGCGGCTGTGTTTGCACATTCCTGTAGCGAAGGTAAAAGAGCGTTCGAACGTCACATGATGGTATTCAATTTCCTGTGCTGAATCCAGAGACATCACGCTGGGTGGAATCCCGAAAACACATTCAGGGCAGAGATTCCGTGAGTTCTGCTTCAATGCGTTCAGCACCCGCTAACGCCCGGACCTCAACGCTGCTTCCACTAACGCCGAGGAAAGTTAAGACACTGCGGACCCCTCGCAGCTGAGCTCCAAGCAGACAGCTCGCGGATGCTTCTCCCTGAGCTCGCTGACGGCGACCTTCACCCAAAATTAGGCTGCAGAGTCCCAGGAGCGGAGGTAAACAGTTCCCAAATTGCCCTGTCCTTTCTCCACTCCCGAGGAAGATGGATTGAAAGGATCAGTCTCAGAGTCAGAACTCAAAGGTGCTTCGACATCAGATGACCCAGCCCTCCTGGTGCCCAGGTAACGGAAGCAAATAGTCTGGTTTAGTGACAGAGCCAGAAACAAAAGCTACTCGCCTAGCCTCTGGTCCACAGCTCCTGCAGCAATGCTACCCTGTGTTTTTTTTTCCTAGCAAAGGAAAGAAAAATGAGACCCAGCCAAAAGCCATGCAATCCATATTAAAGCCATCAGAGAGTTTATTTAGCACCTACTTAAAGGTAGGTGCTTCCTGTAAAATATGCAAGCATGAATATGTAACAAGTGACTTCCACTGTGTTTGGACTTGTCACCCGTGTTCATAAAGCACAATCCCTACCCTCTGCTCCAAGGGCACACAGTGTGCCCCGTACCATCTTATATCACAGCTGTGTGTCCATCCACCTCACCAGACCGCTTGTTCGTGAGGGCAGGGATCAGATATCGTCCTTCTATCCCCAATGCCTGGCCTGTATGACCCTCAATAAATGACTACTGAAGTAAGTTAGCTACTAAAACATTTTCAACTTGCATTAACAAAACTGATGTACTAAGTTGGGTGGATGTCGGATTCATACCACACAGCTTAAATCTTAACGTGTGGATCTATCCTGTGTTCAGCTGGATTATCATCCGCTAAATATTTAGTGAGCACCTACTATGTGCGAGACATTGCTAAGCACGGAGGACCTGGCGGTGACAAGAACAACCAGAGTCCTGGTTCAAATAGAACTTCAAGTCTAATGGGGAACGGACAAAAAAAATATCAGCCTGACGAGAGAGAGCTAAGAAGAAAAAGCACAGGTAGCCATGGGAAGCACATAACTTTGCCCAGATGGCACATAAATGACACCATCTCAGCGCTTCCTACAGCATGAGATCATATTCCCTAAGGTTACTAAGGAAGCCGCAATAAAACCATCCCCTCAGTACCAGAACTCACCGCAGACGAGTGTCCAGGAAGAAACCAAAGAAACAAATGGAGCTCCAGGACTGGTCACTCATACGGATTAAAATCAGCGTTCAGACGCAAGGTTCCAGTTGTGAAATCCCTTGGCTACACTCGTTTGAAACAAGGTGCTAAAGAGGCCCGTGTTTAAGTGGTGAATTAACCCTACCAGTTAAAACTAGAGAAATCCTTGGTTCAAGGGCTAAGGATGAATTATTTTTGACAAATTTATTAACTTTGAATACGTACACTGAACAACTAAACTATTAAAAAAAAACCTAATAAAAAAAGAAAAACTATGATGGGATGACATAATCATGACAACTTTACTGAGCACTTACTACGTGCTAGGTACAGGCGCTACGCTATGCACTTATATACATGTTTGCACTTAAACCTCTGAACCATCCTGTGAGATGATAGTGACACCTGTTTTCCCATTTTATAGAGGAAGAAAGTGAGGTTCAGACAAGTTTAACAACTTTCCCCAAATTGCACGGCTGGTCAGCAAGACCGAGGCAGCCTGGCTCCACAGCCCTTGCTTAGAGGTAATATTTATCAGCTGCTGGGCACAGAGCTGGACCAGACAGGAGTGCAACAAATACCTACACAGCACTTCACCCCAGGTCATTCCATGCCAATCAAAACAGACTTGTAGTAGCCCTGCATAACTAACTGTCAAATCGTTATTTCGTGAAGAGAAAGTAGAACGCGTAGACATCAGAATAAACTGAGGGACTGGTAAACATATCCATGGCAGATGGTAGCAGGATATGGCGTTTATGTAAGTTCCACATCTATTTGCACAATGTTCTTTAATCACCCCAAAGCACCCAAAACCCTTCTAAGCTGATGAAAGCAGAAAACACTTGTGTCACCTAGGACTCCCACTCACCTTGGACAGGGGTTCTCAACCCTGTCTACCACAGTCACCTGGGGCTCTTTTAAAACTTACAGATGCCCAGGCTCCATTCTGTTTCAACAGGTGTGCAGTGAGCGCGCACCCTCCACTTCAGGAGAGGCGGTGCAAGCCATCGCCCTGACGCTCGCACACTTCCGCCCAGTTCACCAACACTTATTGAGACTCTAAGCACTAGGGACCCAGGTCAAGTAAGACAAGTCGGGCTCAACCCCCTAAAAAAGTGTTTACAGCTCTTTCTGCTTTTAGGATAAAGAAACCAGTGCCAGAGATTTATTCCAGTCCAAACCAAATAAACTCCCAGGTGGAAAAATACTCTTGTATCAGTTTACATACAAAACAACTTCCTTTATCTTCCCCGTCAGTAGCCAGGGATTAACTCTGAGCCATGAGAACACAGCATGAAAGAAAAATTCAGGTCTGGGCCGCCTGCCATTCTTAAAGTGCACCCTCCCCGCTAAAAGAGCACGGTACAATTTAGATTTACGGTCTTGTCAAGGACGGAAACAGAAAAGCAGCACAGTACAGAAAACAGAGCTGCTGGGAATCAAGGGGCTGGGGACTCTGGTCCTGGCCCTGGGGCCAATTTGCAATGTCACCGTAGGTAAGTCCATCCTCCTCTCTGGTCTCAGGGTGGCCAACAGTTAAATGAAAGGGTCAAGTATAAAAGAAGACAGGTGTGACTTCAAGCTCCAGAGTCTAACAGTGATAAAAAGGAGCTTCTGCCATTGACCAGAAAAATGACTCAAGGAAGGACCTTTTCCCATTCTTAAAAAGTCCAAAGGGAAAGCAGAGAACTAAGCACCCATCCTACTTAGTAGCCTGGGACAGCGGGACACACACGCTCTGGTTCTCACCCCAACAGCTGAGGGATTATCATTCATTTGCACATTCATTCATGCATTCATTCATTCATTCCTCAAATATCTGAAGTACCTTCTATGTGCCAAATGCTCCCCACTGCCCCTAATTCAAGCTCATTTCCTGCAAGCCTCCTAAACTTCCACATACATTACTGCATTATCGCATCTAATTGTCAGAGAAGCCCTTTGCTGTTACCGATGAAAATGACTGCAGCCTACAGTGGTTAAGAAAAGGACTTGAGAGATCCCACTTAGGAGTCTCTTTTCAGTAACCACAGCCAGGTCAGAGCAGCAGAGCATGGACCGTCTTCCCTCCCTTCCCCAGCCCCTTGGCTGACCCAGCATTCCCCAGAAAGCTATCAAGTCCTGGCAGCTCTGCCACGGGCTGTTTTGAGGCCGCAGAAGCCATAAATGTACGGGGCTATTACAGTCCATCTGCCTCTAACGGACCTTTTACTTTCCATGCTGGTCACTTCTGTGCGCAGACGGGTTCAGAAAGCCTTTGGCAAGTTACCATGAAGCGACTTCCCCTCCCCGTTCTCCCCGCCCCGCCCCATCACCGTGGGGTGCAGGCTAACTGGCTAGTGGGCAGTGAGCTCTCTTCTCCACAATCCACTGCTCATTCCCGTCGTCCCTAAAGCACTGAGCTGATGCCACCAAATATAGGCAGGAAAGAGCCTCCTCTTTTCTAGGCTGAGGGCGGGGGAGGGGCATCCTCTTGGGCATCTCTGACGCTGCAACAAGAGAGACTCTGAGCTGAGCTGGGCCTCCCCTGTCATAGGAGGCACCCACGGGTGTCATCAGGCAGACCTACGACTGTGCTTTAAAGCATTTCATACAATTATTCCAGAAATGCTGTTGACACCGCTCCGCCCCTCACATGCACGGAAGGCTTTACAGGCTGCAAAGGATTTCCGCCCTGCGTCTGGTCTCCTCTGCTCCTCCCAGCAGCCCTGTGTGATTGCAGAGTAGGTTTCATCACAGCCCTATTCTAAGGGAATGAAACCAAAACTCACAGAAATCAAGTAACTTTTCCAGCAAAGAGGACAAGAACCAGAACAGGAGGCCTCTTTTTTTTTTTAAGTTTTTATTTTATATTGGAGTAGAGTTGATTTACAATGTTGTGTTAGTTTCAGGTGTACAGCAAAGTGATTCAGTTACATTGACACATATACATGTATCTATTCTTTTTCAAATTCTTTTCCCAATTAGGTTGTTATAGAATATTGAGCAGAGTTCCCTGTGCTCTACAGTAGGTCCTTGTTGGTTATCCATTTTCAATACAGCTGCATGTATGTGTCAATTCTAGAACCAGTACTGTTGCCAACATCCCACATGGTCCCTCCGGGGATTCTTACATGATCTTAGACATGAGCACGTTTGTCTCCCTAGAATCCTTGGGATGCCCAAAGATAGGTAATAAAATTTCTAACAAAAAGCATACACTTGCTGAGATGGTTACATAGGCTGAGCTCGTTTGCGTTTCGGGAAGATCATTCTAGCGGCGATGTGGAAACGCAGTGCGGCAAGTATTCTCTGATGAGTCAGAGAAGGAATTAAATGTTTATTACAACAAATGCAAAACGATGAAGTTCTAGCCCGGGGCCATACCAGTGAGGCTAGATAGAGGAAAAAAATACAGTTGAAAGAAATGTACGGTGAGGTCCAATTAGACCCAGAGGTGAAAGAAGGGGATTAAGAACATGGAGGTTTCTAGTCTGAAAGACGGATGAGTAAGGATACCATAAACTGAGTAAAAACAAACCAGGCAGGAGAAGCAGGTCTGGAAGAACGATGTGGATAGGTTGCATTTGAGATGCAGGAGCAACTCGAGGTGAGGGACACGTGCGATCATTTTTGATGTCCCAAGTCCAGCACCGACCAGACTGGACACTTAAAATTGTGGAAGGGAAGGAAGGCACGTAAATGAACTCAGTGGCAACCACCATTAGGTGGCTAGTCTCCAGATGCTGGAGGCTGGGACAGAAACTAAGCGATCATCAAAATGTCAAGTTCACCGGCACCTTTATGTAGTCAACAGCTATCTGAGTGCCTGGATGACCCCGCAGAACCTGTTACACACAACCTGGAGCTCAGAACCGAACTAGAGACACACATGACCAGACAATCCATGAATCACAACAGAAGTAAGCACAGTGAAGGAGCAGCAGAAGCAGTGGCAAAAGTTCATTCTTGTTTTCTGGGGTGGTTTTTTTGTTTTTTTTCTTGCGGTACGCGGGCCTCTCACTGTTGTGGCCTCTCCCGTTGCGGAGCACAGGCTCCAGACGCGCAGGCTCAGCGGCCATGGCTCACGGGCCCAGCCGCTCCGCGGCATGTGGGATCTTCCCAGACCGGGGCACGAACCCGTGCCCCCTGCATTGGCAGGCGGACCCCCAACCACTGCGCCACCAGGGAAGCCCCTCATTTTCTGTTTTTAAACATGCACCAGCCTGCTGTTCAAACATCACCAAGACGATACCCTTCAGGGTATCCTCAGAACCACTCAGAGGCCTTATCAAAACAAAAATTCTGATTCCATAGGTGGGGGCATTTGTAACAAGCTCCCAAGTGACAGAGATGCGGGGGCCGGCGCACCAGACTTGGAGAATCACTGTTCCCAGGGACAAGGAGAAGGACGGGCAGGGCTGGCCCGAGACAAGATACTGGGAAGGGTCTTAACGCAGAGGAGCCAGCTCTGCTCCTGGCCACTTACTCCGCATTTGCCCTTGATCAAGTCATCTAAATTCTCCAAGCCTTGATTTCCTAATGTCAAAATGAGAGTAATCACTGCCATGACAGCCGTCAGAAGGAAAGCAAATTAAATGTGTGGTGAAGGAAATATTACACTTTTCAAATTTATGGTAATTTCCGAAGGGTGGGATTGGAGTGATTTTTTTTTTTTTTTTTTTTTTTTTTTTTTTGGTGAGTCCCCCGCATCGGCAGGCGGACTCTCAACCACTGCGCCACCAGGGAAGCCCTGGAGTGATTTTTAAAACATTCACGTGTGTGCTTTTCTGCATTGTTTGATTTCTTTATAATGAGCAAATAAAATCTCAGAAGAGCCTTAATGATTTTCAAAAAGCCAAAAGCTCTTATTTAAATTCCTCTAGAGGAGTTTTCCGGTAAAGGATGAAATCAGTTGAATGCTTAGCAGCCAGCATGCTTTTAATAATTAAACTTTTTATTTTGAAATAATTGTAGATTTACATGCAGTTGTAAGAAAGAAGAAGAAATCCCATACACTTTTCTTTTTAATTTTTATTTTATATTGGACTACAGTTGATTTAGAATGTTGCGTTAGTTTCAGGGGTATAGCAAAGTGATTCACTTATACATATACACGTAATCCCACATACTCTTTGCCCAATTTATCCCAGCAGTAACATCTTGCAAAACCGTGGTACGACCTCACACCAGGATGCTGGCATCAGAAGAGTCAAATTACAGACCATTTCCAGCACCACAAGGATTCCTCACGTTGCCCTTTTAGAGTCACTCCCACTCCCCAACCACCTCCTCCCCCCCTTCTTAACCCCTGGCCCACTAATCTGTTCACCATTTCTACAATTTTGTCATTTCAAGGATGCTATATATAAATGGACTCCTATACTTATTTAATCTTTGGGAACTGGCTTTCTTTTTCACTCAGTGTAACTCTCTGGAGATTCATCCAGCTTGTTGTGTGTATTAATATGTTCCTTCTTATTGCAGAGTGCTGTTCCATGGGAGCGGATGTGCCACAGCCCTTCAGGGATGAACCCACTCAGCCCCTGAAAACATCTGGGTTGCCTCCAGGTTCTGGGTATTACGAATAAAGCTGCTATGAACATTCACGTTCAGGTTTCTGGGTGAACATCAGTCTTCGTTTCTCTGGAGAAATCTGTCCCGGATTGTAAATACGGAGTCCTATGGTAGTTGCATGTTTCGTTTTTTGTTTGGTTGGTTGTCTTTTAACTTTTTATTTTATATTAGAGCATAGGTGATTAACCATGTTGTGTTCGTTTCAGGGGTACAGCAAAGTGATTCAGTTACACATATACACGTATCTATTCTTTTTCAAATTCTTTTCCCATTTAGGTTGTTAACATAATATTGAGCAGAGTTCCCTGTGCTAGACAGTAGGTCCTTGTTGGTTATCCATTTTAAATATAGCAGTGTGTACATGTCAGTCCCAAACTCCCTAACTATCCCGCATGTTTAGTTTTTTTTGAGAAACTGCTAAGCTGTTTTCCAGGGAGGCTGCACCACTTTATGTTCCCTCACCGGCATTTAGTGGTGTCACTATTTTTTATTTTAGCCATTCCTGGAGGTGGGTAGTGATACCTCTCTGTGGTCTTAATTTGCACTTCCCTGATGGCTAACGATGTTGAAAACATTTTCATGTACATACTTCTCATCTGTACATCCTCTTGGATGAAATGTCTCCATGTCTTTTACTCATTTGCTAACTAGATTGTTTATTTTACTGTTGAATTTCGAGTTTTTTTTAATATATATTCTGAATACTAGTCCTTTATCACATGTGGTTTGTAAACATTTTCTCCTGGTCTGTAGCTTGTCTTTACATCCTCTTAACACAGTCTTTTCTTCTCCCTCTGCACAGATAACTGACATGTTTGATTTATTTATTTTTATTAAAGTATAGTTGATTTACAATATTAAATTAGTTTCAGGTGTACAACATAGTGATTCAATGTTTTATAGATCATACTCCATTTAAAGTTATCACAAAATATTGGCTATATTCTCTGTGGTCTACAATACATCCAACTTATCGGTTTTTCCTTTCACGGGCTGTGTTTTCTGTGTCGAGTCCAAGGAAGAATTCTTTGCCTAGCTCTAAATCTCAAAGAGTTTCTATGTTTTTGTTTCCTCAGAGCTTTATAGTTTTACATTTAAGTCTGTGATCCATTTTGAGTTAATTTTTGTATATAAGGTGTGATGAGGTTTAGGTCAAGGTTTTGTTTTGTTTTGTTTGTTTTGTTGGTCTGTGGATGTCCAATTGCTCCAGGCAATGAGCTCCATTTTTTTAATGCAATTAAAAATACGCTATTGCGTCATCCATATTACAGGTAAGTACTGTTTTGTGAAGCTTTAATCGCAACTGTATACTGAACAATGTAAAATGTCTAGCTTGAAAGTCTGAAAAATATAACTCTAAGTATTTTTTCCTAAATATTCTGATTTCTACCTATGATATCAGATCCTGGTGACATGCGTACCACAAGCAAAGCCTGAACAACAGCTAAAAATGTATAAAAATTAAAATGATTAGTATGTGTGTCTATTAATTAGGGTTTTATTTCCCACTAATTGTGGGGGAAAAGGTCATCATTGTACAGCCCTGTGACTGGATAATAAATATTTATATCCAAAGCAAACCTAAAGTGTTATTTCTCTATCTTGCAAAATTCAGGGCTGAAATTTAAACTTTCAAATACTTCGTATTTATCGAAGGCAGCAAAGTTTAGTTCAAGGAAATGTCTAGGGTCAATAACAAAGATACAAAAAGGCCCTCTACCTCATAGCAATTCCAATCCAAGTTCAGCTCTTTGGCCCCAGGATATAAGAGCCCATTTTGGAATCAGACCATCTGTCTGACGCAGACAATCTGTGTTTAGTTCTACTTTGCCACTTTCTAGCTGTGTGACTTTGGGAGGGCCTGTCAAGCACTCTGAGCTAAACACCGCCTCAGTAGCTGGGGGTAAGCACCACCTATCCCAGCTGATTGAGTGTGAGGATTGAAAGCCACTTCTCAAAGCCTGGTACAAGGTCAGCCTCTCAGTTAAGAGTAGCGGGCTTCCCTGGTGGCGCAGTGGTTGAGAATCCGCCTGCCAATGCAGGGGACACGGGTTCAAGCCCTGGTCTGGGAAGATCCCACGTGCCGCAGAGCAACTAGGCCCGTGAGCCACAACTACTGAGCCTGCGCGTCTGGAGCCTGTGCTCCGCAACAAGAGGGGCCGCGATAGTGAGAGGCCCACGCACCGCGATGAAGAGTGGCACCCACTTGCCACAACTAGAGGAAGCCCTCGCACGGAAACAAAGACCAAACGCAGCCAAAATAAATTAATTAATTAATAATTTTTTTAAAAAAGAGTAGCTATTATCATCATTGAAGGAAAGTAAAAACTTTTTCACTGTCCCAGGCTCACTCTACATGCAATTAGCAAAGAATAGCAAATGAAGGAAACCAAAATACTTGCTCAATTTTTAATAAGAAATGTTTTTAAAAAAGAAAGGAAGAAAGAAAACAGGAGAAGGAAGAGGAGGCACAGGAAGGACAGGGGTCTGGCACCTCGCAAATGCTCGGACGACACTCATTACAGGCCTTGTTGACTTGCACAGTCATCAGAGGCCACCAAACGGGGAGGGGTACTTCCTCTATCCAGAGCACCATCTCCCAAGGGGCTCAGAAGTCGGGAACACCTTGAAACGGGCAGCAGGCTTTGGACAGGAGAGCCACAACTTCCTCACAGAAATCACGGCACAAAAAGTGACCCACGTAGGAGGCGCCAACTGCTATAAATACTTGATGGCAGAAGCTGACGTCATGGCTTCTGTACGGGAGACACCCAAATCAAACTTGCCAAAACAGCAGGGAAAGCACAGAGCAGAAACCCACGCCGTTGTGTGCAAGTCTGATGCCGCTGCTACAGGAACAGTTATAACCAATGACCCCGCTGCCCTGAGTGCTACTTCTTTCCACGTTTCCCAAAGCTCTGTGATTGCGCTCGCAGAACATGTGTATCAACCAGCAAAATGCCAGGCCCTGCTCTAACCCTGCAGCCCCGCAACAAAACCCAAAGACAAGTGAAAAATTTTCTTCCGAGTGGGAAAGAGCAGGAGAGTCTGATCCATCACAACATCATCAAATCCACTTACTAGGAGACACCCACATAGCTGCTTGCAGGCACATCACGCTAGTCCCTGGGTGACTCCCCTTCCACAGGAGTTGGGGGGTGACAGCAGGCCAGCTACAGGGGCACCAGCACTAATCTTGGAGGCCATGACTCAGGCAGTTTTAAATCAACGGTCACTCAGTCTCAGGTGAGCCATAATCGAAATCAAAATCAGGTCTCTCTGGAAGCATCTGTACAAGAACTGGGCCTTGGGCCAGACTGGCGCAAACATGGATGTCGCAAGCACTGTCCAGAGACCCCCTCCCCGTGCCCTCTGCTCCCCACAGGGCCCCTCCCTCCTTGCACAAGTGGGGCCCCGTGCCTGTGGACATCTGCCCGTTACCCCATCCCAAATGTGCTTTCAAGAAAAGCTTCCAGGACAGCACCCAACACACAGGATGCGCTCGATAAATACTTCCTGAAAGGAGCAAATGTAAATTACTTCAATTTAACAAGACTTTTAAAAAATGTGTTGTCTCTCTTGGAAATAATGCCATGAGCTTGAGCAAGCAGCTTAGCTGCTCTCGACTACAGTTTTATCGTGTGAAATGTTTAATAATAACAGTGCTCATCCATAGGGCTGTTGGGAAAAATCATAAGACCTAACTCGTGTGGCAAGCTTAGCAAACAGGACCTGGCCACGGCGAATGCCCAGTAAATGCCGGCTGCCAAGAGCTATTAGTACCTGGCTCTCCAAGGGCAAAAGGAGTGTATCATGTCCAAATGTATCGTCATAAAAGGCTGTCCCTGTGTACTGCTGGGGCAGAGCCGTGGGACAGCATGTATCAAATACTGTTTTGTTTTCTAAAAATATCCCCAAAATGTACATATATATTTGCATGTATACTGGAGAAGAGCTGAAAGGAAATCCAGCAGTTGTTAAATAGTGCTCACCCTGGGACTTCCCTGGGGGCACAGTGGTTAGGAATCCACCTGCCAATGCAGGGGACACGGGTCCGATCCCTGGTCCAGGAAGATCTCACATGCCGCGGAGCAACTAAGCCCGTGTGTCTCAACTACAGAGCCTGCGCTCTAGAGCCCACGAGCCACAACTACTGAGCCCGTGCACCACAACTACTGAAGCGCACGTGCTCTAGGGCCCACATGCTGCAACTACTGAGCTCGCGTGCTGCATCTACTGAAGCCCGCACGCCTACAGCCCGTGCTCACCAACAAGAGAAGCCATCGTAATGAGAGGCCCGCACACCACGAGGAGTAGACCCCGCTCGCCGCAACTAGAGAAAGCCCGCGTGCAGCAATGGAGACCCAACACGGCCAAAAGAAAAAAAGAAAAATAGCCCCAAAGACAGCAAGAAAAGAAAGATTTACCTTTGCTCTTCATCTTACGTACTATTTCAATTACCTTCAGTGAGCATCTATTCCTTCTATCAAGTTTTTCCAAAAAATTCACTGCAAATTTTCTGGAGAAACAAGGGGGTGCATCAGGAAGGTAGAAACATAGGACAAAACTGAATGAACCTAAGTGTCGAGTCCAGACTGGGCAAGCTCCTGTAAACCACAGCACATCTTTCTGCAAACTCAGGACACCGTCCTCCACCTTCCCGCTGGTGAGATAATCCAGGACACGGACACTGAGATTTTTCTCAGCAACCTCATGCC
The DNA here is from genome assembly GCF_003031525.2 of Neophocaena asiaeorientalis asiaeorientalis. NCBI lineage: Eukaryota > Metazoa > Chordata > Mammalia > Artiodactyla > Phocoenidae > Neophocaena > Neophocaena asiaeorientalis. The sequence continues at coordinate 16,883,615 of NW_020173215.1, forward strand.
TTTTTGCATGTGTCTTCCTCAGGTCACATCAAGCACCCTGAGGGATTTGGAACCGCCCTTCCAAATGCCTTCGGTCTGTACCCCTGCCCAGCGCTGTCAGCTTCCGTCCTGTGTCTGAAACTAGATTGCAACCCTAGTGGTTACAAATGCGCCTGACATTTCCTTTTTGTTTCCACTGTACTTGGCACGGCGCAGAGAACAGGTCAGCGGCTGACCACGCTGGAAGGCACCTTAGGAAACACACCATCTGCCATTCTACTTACAGAGACACAGACCAGGGAACGGACCTGGCTTTTTTTGGTAACTCAACTAGTTACCTGCTTGAAGCAGGGCAAAGCCAGGTCTCGGGACTCCCAGATTGATAAGCGGTCCCATAAGAACTGCTGTTTCTCCTGCCTTGAACACATGCACCACTATAGAAGATGAGGATGATTTCTCACGAAACTGCTCGGCCCAGAGCCCTGAACTCACACTGGTACAAAAACAGTAAAGTCCAATGAGATAGAAGGATGACCCATCACAAAAAGAATGTGGCCAAGATGGGGAAGGGAACTCACACAGGTTATCAGGAGCTCAATAACCAAAACAAAAACCAAACAAAGAAGCCCCACCTGAGTAGGAAAGATGCAAAACAGATCCATGACGCTAGTACCATCGTTGTTAAAATACAGAGCTATCAGATAAGCGCGTGTACACTTTAAGGGTGAATGCAAAACTTCCCCATTTTTGGAATAAGAGGGCTACCTGGAATTTGTAAGAAAGGCTACTTACACAGCGTTATTAGATTCCTACATCATAAATAAATAAATATAGGTTTATAGTCTCATACACACACAATCAATTCATATATGAATTCCATTATTCAGTTCGTATATGTGGGAAGTTTGACAATATCAAAATAAACCATGCACAATCTTTTTGGACCAAATTTATAATTTGGTATCCAATGCTCCATATTTGGGGGTCACCCTTCTCTGGATGACAGCAAAACCCAGTGGCTTTAGAAGCAGATTTTACGCTATCACTATAATGGATAAAGGAAAGAAGGAAAGATAATTTAATTATCAAGGGAGTGAACTTCATTGCTAAGCTGTATTTGTGTCTCAAGACAATCTTCTAACTCATACGGAAAATATAGTTCACTGAACACAGAAGACCTTCCCAAATTAAAAGGGTTACTAACAAAGTTCTCTTTCTCTTACCAAGAAAATTGCAATCCTTAAAAGACAAGTGGCCTGGACTTCTCCCTTAGAATATATCTTTATAGCAGAAGGTTTGCAACATCAAAAGACAATTTAGATATGTTTTGAGAGTAAAAAGCTGAAAATCTACATTATTTTATGATCTGCATTGCCTTTTCAGGACTGTCCTAGACTCTCAATAAAAAATTCTCTAAATCAAAAAATCTCCACCCCAAAAAAGGCTTATAATCTAGGAGAAGGACTAAATAGAGAGTAAGTATTATCTTGTCAAAGGCAATATATATTTCATACCAGCTTGCCTCCAAAGAAAACAAAACTTGCAATTAGAAGACCAAGTTCAGGTCTGAGCTTAACCATCTACTTACTGTGGGCTCTGCCCGATCTCTCTTAGCTTCAGTTCTCTAGTCTTTAAAATAGGATCAAGCCCAACAGTTTAGAGTCACTCTGAATGTGAGTGTGAAGAACTTCTTCCTGAAGGCGTGACATCCAAACAACTCCTAACACATCTAATTTTTCATTTAATATTTTTAGCAGCAAGAGAAACATGAAAGACAATATACAATGACAATGGCCAGACCATATAAAAGCAGGGCTCTGACCCTCGGGCCACAGCCGCCGGCCCCGGGAGCCAGCCTGCTGGGAGACGGACCCGCAGGAGGGCAGACTGCTGTCTCTAGTGACAAGCCAGGAGGCCAAACAGCCACCGCTGGACAATCGGCCAGGACTCGATCAATACTGACGGTCTCCCTAATCGTCATCCTGCCTCCGACTCGGGACCAACCGCAGAAGGCCCCGCCTGCCCCCTGACCAGTCAACCGGGATGCCCCCCTTCAGTCACCCTGAAGACCCCCCGCCAGGCCTCCAGCCCCATCAGGCACCCTGAGCCCCCTTTTCTCCACTGGGAAGCTCGCCCATGCCTCTGCCTGCCTCTGGGTCTCCGCCAGGCTCAAGTGATCGTGGCCGACTCCCTTGCCACAAGCCAGCTCTGAATAAAAAGCTTTTGCCTTTTCCATGTGGCTGCTCTTTGTCTATTTCCACAAAGAAAAGTCTTAAACCAGGGGCTTCCCTCCAGATGGTCAGCCCCTAATTTAGAAGCCCAGTGAGGCAGATTCCAAGTCTGGAGAGACTTCCTGTCCACCAGGCCCTCTTTCCACGAAACCTCACTTTCTTGAGCTCTCAGTCACTCCCCCGCCGTCCAGGGAAGTAACCAAGTGTTAAGGAAAGATCAAGGGCTTTGAGCTCAAACCCCTGAGTTCATCAAGAATTTCATTTTTCCACTTATAATTATGTGACCTTGAGCAACTTAACATCTCTAAGCCTCCGTCTTCATCTGCAATAGAAATATTTACCTCTAAGATTGTATCAAATGGGACACTTACGTAAGGTAGCTGACGAGTACTGGGTGCTCAGCAGGTGTGGGCCCCCTCCTCCCAGCCCACCTTCCCCCACAAGGAGAAACACAAGACGCCCCAAGAGAAGACTGGTGACCCCCGCACCTGGGTACCTTTTATTCACACGAGTCGCAGTGGTATCCAGAGTGCTACCAAAAGACAAGATTTGTTTCCATTGTTCGACTGGGTATGGGTCACTTCTAACTCACATTATATGATCCATAATAAGGAAGTAATTTTTCTACACAACCCCATAGTTGTATTTTTAGCAGACTTTATTAACTCTAAATCCACTTCAGAACCAAAAACAAAACTTTAATCTGTGACGCTGTTATAAGCAGAAAGGGACCTATGAGACAAATTGAACTTTTGTCCAAAGGAAAAAAGAAAGCAGTCCTGGAACACTGGGCTGGCTGTGAGAATGTGAGAACATTACTTATGTTCACAGGGGGCTGGACAAATACCTGCCCTGCCCTGGCAGGCTCAGAAGCTGGGTTTATTGGCACCTCGTATCATCTGCTCCAGGAAAAGGACCAGCACACAGGTTGTTCGTGCAGTCAAGGTCACCCATCACAGGTAAAGGTCTCCTTCTTCCTCTTCTGTCCAAGGGGTCCAGGTCTTGAGGCTGCTCCAGGGCCTCTTCGTCAGAGGAGTGAGCCCAGCTACCTTGGCCTCTCTCTCTGGCAATATTACCCCTTCTCCCTCCACCTTCCCACCAGCTAGACTAACCTGCAGAGCACCTCTGTTCAGTCTTCAAGGGGTCCCAGCCAGTGTTTAGAACAATTCCAAGATTTGGGCTCAGGCTTAAAGAGGTAAAGAAACCTCAGGTAGACACACCCCCTTGACAAACATCACGTGGACTCTCGCTAGAGGCAAGGTGTGCGAGCATGAGGTCTCCATGGGCAATCTAGAATGATCGCTCAGAGCTCTGGAGCCAGGCTGCCTGGGCTCACACCCCAACTCCAACACTTCCTGGCTGTGTGATGTGGACAAGGCCCCCAGCCTCTCTGTGCCTCAGTTTCCTCACTGTAAAACAGTCACAGTAATAGGGCTGTGACTAATAGGGACTTCCTTGGTGGCGCAGTGGTTAAGAATCCACCTGCCAATGCAGGGGACACGGGTTCGAGCCCTGGTCCGGGAAGATCCCACGTGCCGCGAAGCAACTAAGCCCGTGTGCCACAACTACTGAACCCGTGTGCCACAACTACTGAAGCCCGCGTGCCTAGAGCCCGTGCTCCGCAACAAGAGAAGCCACCACAATGAGAAGCCCACGCACCACGAAGAAGAGTAGTCCCCACTTGCCTCACCTAGAGAAAGCCCGTGTGCAGCAACAAACACCCAATACAGCCAAAAATAAAATAAATAAATAAAAATTAAAAAAAATAAAAGGCTGCTCTAAAAATAAAATGAGTTGGCATGGAGAGGGAACTCCATAGACACGTCCTGAATACCGAATAAACGGTAGATATTATTGAATACATATGTATACTCCCATTATATTTATAATACACAAAAAACGTGTGGAATATAAGCTTCACTAGTAACAGTGGTTACCCTGGAGGGGTGCAGACTTCAGCATTTTACTCTATGTGTCTATGCCTGTATCACCCGAAATATTTAAACAAACGTGTGTGCTTAAATTTGCTCCAAGACAGGTAGCTGGACCATGCGATTTTGACCCCCAAAATCTTCGAACCATAATGAGATTGTTCCAGGAAGGTAAAGTAATCGAAATTCCAGAAATCAAGTCTTGCTCCAGTGTAAATGCTTCGAGGTCATTTAAATGAGCTGGTACACAACCAATGCCGACGCTCCAAGCCCTTTCTTACTGTCATAACGCAAAACGTTTGGGTTCTGTGGACCTCCCTTTACCTACGAAGTCACAGTTCAAGTTACAGACCCAGAACTTGGACTCAGCTCTGCTTTGCAGTCCAAGTTTTCTCACATCGTATCGATGCATTTTTCAAACGGCAGCTTTAGCTGAATTGAAATTGCCACCGATCCCACTCTGACACAATCCCCCAGCTCTGCTGGGCACGACTCAGGGAGTCCCGAGATAAAGCAGGCATCTGGCCGCTAGCGAAGAGCCCAACCTTCACCTATTTATAGTAACAAACCCCCTTCGTTCCTCCACAGGCTCTTCCCAAAGTAACCTTCTTCTAAGCTCTTTCACTGGCTCCTACCTCGAGGTGGCCTGGCCAGGAGAACCCCTCATCAGCTTCCTCACGAGGAAAGGCTGTAACTACTATCAACAGGGCCAGTCAGCCTCGTTCCATTCAGTGCTCACCGGACGCCCCCCCGCCCCCCCAACGTCCACTGCTTCCCTAAGAGAGGCAGCCCGGCCATCCTAGCCTTTTCCTCTGGCGACAGGTACTGTACTGCCCTCCTATGGAAGCGGCTCATGGAAGGTTAAGGGACCACCCCAAGATTCCACACTGTTGATGACTGGGTGGCAGAGCCGGAACGCCAGTCCCGGTCCAACAGGGCCTGTGATGCTGACCACCCTCCCTAAGGCCCAATGGATGCTGACAGATGGCCAGTATTTCAGAGGCCTCAGAAATCCCTCCTGCTGTGGTATGAAGGATGGTCCAGTCTCGGGAAGGAGGCAGGGTGGGAATCAGTAGAAACCCTTCCGTTCTGGGAGGTTATCCCATTCGGGGGACACACTAAATATCCCGGGTCTTGTCTTTTCAGGTGAAACGTCTCTCAGTGCTGGTGGCAGCCGTCTTTGCGCAGCTAGGTCTGGCCGGCTCTGAGAGGTTGCATTGGAACAGCTCTCGGGCACACCAGTCACCTGCTGTCAGTCGCTGGAAAGCCCTAACAAAGAAAGAGGCCGTGCCACACGCTAGTCAGATCCCAGCTACTACGTTATCTTGAGCGAGTTCCTCCTTGTCTCTTCATCTCATTGTTTTTATCGCCATGTAACTGACTAACAACATTGTATTAGTTTCAGGCAGACAACATAACGATGTGACATATGTGTGTACTGTGAAAGGATCACAGTAAGTCTCCTTAGCATCCATCACTGCACGTAGTTACAATTTTTGCGTGTGTGTGTGTGTGTGTGTGTGTGTGTGTGTGTGTGTGTGTGATGTGAACGCAAGATCTACTCTCTCAGGAACTTTTAAATACACAATACAGTATTGTTAACCCTGGCCACCACGAGGCTTCCGTCTCATTTTGGCAACTGCAAATTGAGAACACTACCTACCCCACAAAGTTGCTGAACAGACTAGAAGAGATACAGATGTAAAGTGTCTGGCACGGTGCCTAGGACATAGTAAGCACTCAGCAAACAGTGCCGGTAGTGACGGGGGTGGTGATACAAACTCCAAAAGACTACAAATATTAGCCTTTTTGAACCATTTGGTCTCCCTTATCGTGAAGACACAGCACGTCTGAGCTTCTTAGAGGGTCCTACAGACTGAAACTTCCAATAATCTCCAGTGTCTCAGTATTTGGAGGGGGGCCTTTGGGAAATGAAAAGGTCATAAGGGTGGAGTCCCCCTGTATGGGATTAGTTCCCTTATAGAAGAGATCCCAGGGCTTCCCTGGTGGCACAGTGGTTGAGAGCCCGCCTGCCCATGCAGGGGACACGGGTTCGTGCCCCGGTCCGGGAAGATTCCACATGCCGCAGAGCAGCTGGGCCCGTGAGCCATGGCCGCTGAGCCTGTGCATCCGGAGCCTGTGCTCCGCAATGGGAGAGGCCACAGCAGTGAGAGGCCCGCGTACCACAAAAAAAAGAAAAAAACAAAGGAGACCCCAGTCAGCATCCTTGTCCCTTCCACCATGCGAGGACATGGCAAGAATATGCTGGCTGTGAACCAGGTCCTCACCAGACACCGAATCTGCCAGCACCTTGATCTCCGACTTCCAGCCTCCAGAACTGTAAGAAACAAATTTCTGTTGTCTATGAGCCACCCAGTCTATGGCATTCTGCTATGGCAACCTGAACAAACTAAGACAGAGGGTCACACTTCAAGCACAGGAAAACTCAAATAATCAACCCATCTGGAGAGAAAAATCTCACGTAACTTAGGACCTCCCAACACACAAATCTGTATTCATGGGAAGAGGGGATTTAAAAAGAAAGCATCACGCCCCACATCCTCAAGAGCCATCCTGACTCTCACAGTTAAAGGAACTCGGAATCACATGCTGTCAAAGTTTGGGAAAACCCTGTACAGGTTTCAAAAGTCATTCCAAAATTATGGCTCCCGAACAGTTTTCAGATGTATTCTCCTTTCTCTTCAGACATCCACCGCAAACCTCTTCACCAAATACCTGCCTAGGAGGCACCGTGTCCCGCTCCCAACAAGCCATTTCTGTAAACTTCTGACAGAAAGGTCCAGACTAGATGACAGTCCCCAAACCTAGCTCCACCTACCATGGCAAAAAATATCCCTCGTTTGGGAATTGCCCGGCGGTCCAGTGGTTAGGATTCCTCGCTTTCACTGCCAAGGGCCCAGGTTCGATCCCTGGTTGGGGAACTAAGATCCCACAAGCCGTGCAACACGGCCAAAAAAAAAAAAAAAAACCCTCGTTTGTCACACCACTATCTAACGTCCAGAGCAAGAATCCATCATTTTTACTACTACTTTTTCCTTTTCTTGATAAACTTACGATGAAAGTACAACCCACAAAAAGGAGCCTTCTCAATGCTACTGCCCCCAGAGACGCTGCATAGACCATGGACACTGGGTCAGGTAAAAGGAAACTGGATTTCCAAACCCTGAATTCACGGGCGGCGGCTCCTCACAGGAAACTAAGCGGACGATCTTAAGTATACAAAACAAAAGGCGAAGTCAGCTGCAGCGCGGGCATGGATGGAAAAGAAGTGTTTTCAATGGAGGTGTTTGAGGACATACAAAAGCTACCTTCTAGGGAATTCCCTGGTGGTCCAGTGGTTAGGACTCTGCAATTCCACTGCAGAGGGCACGGGTTCGATCCCTGGTTGGGAACTGAGATCCCTACATGCCACTCGGCACCGCCAAAAAAAAAAGCTACCTTCTAATACCACCAAGGGCTGAAAATTAAGTCTTTTTTCCATATTAAAGAATAGATAATGGGTGGAACAGAAATTTTTCTTTCAAACTACGGAAGTATCATGAAACTACTCTCAAATCCTTTGGGCTTTATTAGATAATCAAGCTGAAAAACCATGAAAAGATAAACCTTTCCTCCAGGATACAGGTGTAATAAAACCTCTGACCACGTCCTCGAAACAAGGGAAGACGGTATTTTTGAAAAATATTTTCAGGGACTATAAAGGAGCCTTTGAAATTAAAATAATCAGAGCAATACAAAATTCAGAGGAGGGTTTAGAGGAGAAGTTGGAGAAATCCCAAAAAGGAAAACAAAAAGACAAAGAAATGGGAAAAGAGAAGACATTTAAGGAGATTCGGGATCAGAACAGAGGACCAGCAGTCTACAGACGGAAGACGCCCACCCAGTGCCCATCACAATGAATGAGACAAGATCCACATCACGGCGCGGCCACCACGACATCTGCAAACTCGAGGAATATCTACAAGAGCCTAAAAACTCACCCAGAGGAAAACACGGGTCACATACAAAGGAATGGCTCTGGACACATCACCTGTCACAATGAAGCTGGAAGTCAACTCAGCAGTGCTCAGAAGATGATTTCTAACCCAGGATTCTATACTCAGCCAAACTATCAATTAAACGAGAGTAAAATATTCCAACATTATACGAGATCTCAAAAACAATTATTTCTTGTAAAGCTATGGTGAACACACTCAACCAAAATCGAGAGGAAACTTTAGGAGGCATCCTACCCGGGAAAGAGGTGAAAGGAATTCTCAGGGTGACAGGGAATGTGCAGCAGGTCTAGGAAGCAACCGGTTTAGAGGAAAGCAGGCTGGTGAGCGGTTCAGGAAGAATCATCCCTTAAAGAAAAGGACAAACTGGATGATGCCCTGTGGTATGTGAATATACAAAGAGGAGACTGCAACTTTAGGGGGTGGAGGGGGAGAAGTGATAGCACAGAAAACGAAGCAAAACAAAGCAGGGCAATTCTCAACTCTAGGAAAAAGAAAAAAAAACTGCAGAAGAAGAGAAATGTAATCAAAATCGACTACATATCTCAGCTGTGAATAATGTTTCCATAATCATAATAAGTGCCGTTGAATATTTAACCAAAACCTTTAACGTAATTATACTGAGAGGACAGAGAAAAAAAGAAGTGGGCAGTGCAAAAAGGAGTGGGTAGGTGACCCAAATCACCTTTTTCCTTAGCAGGATGTCTCTCACCCCAAATCTGGAAGAAATAGCTAAAATGTTGAAAGGGGAAGCCTCTGGGGAGCAGGAATCAGGGTGGAGAAGGGTGGGGTAGTGACTGCTGGGTTTTTGTTCTAAATCCTGTAGAACTTTGGACGCTTAAAACTATGCGCCTGTATAACTTTGTTTAAAATGGGGTATTTAATTTTTAAACAAAATCTGATACTTGACCGGCAAGAATATCAGATTAAGCGGTGTGTTCTGAAACTTTTTGGAATCCAACCCCTTCGAAAAAGAACGGAAAGCTATAAATCCTCCCCCCAGTACACACACACACAGGCACAGACACACAACATTTCTGCAAAGGGTATCAGGCAGTTGGTAAATTCCTGAAGGCCAGGTTAAAAGCCTTAGGATTTCTAGATTCTGCTTTCTTATAGAAGGAAAAAAAAGAAATCCTAATGAAAAACTATTAAAAACACCTACACGATCAGATGAGATCATGCTTGGTCTTCGATGCTGGTGACCATCACCTGCGGTTTCCTTGGCCACAAGATGCACCTCGTTCCTAACTATCAACTAAAGTATGAACTCCGTTTACTGCACTTTGCTTCAGCCTTGAAACAGGTTCTCTAAAGCTCAGGAATGTGAATCCCCGTTGAGCTGACTCAGCTGTCTCCATTCTAGAACCGGACATGGAATTATGCACTCTTCACCCCGTGAGGAAGAGTCCTTCACGTCCCAAATCCCCCAGGTGGGTGTTTTTTCTAACAAAGCAATTACTCTGATGACTTCTTGGTGAAACTTCTGTAATCAGAGTGGCCCATTTAAGTACTCCAAAACACAAAGTTTACTCTGCTTCTGACTGACCTGCTGCTATAAACCCCACCATCAGCTCCATGTCGAGTCAGAAGAACTGTCTTGCCATTTAACGGCGATCTTAACGGTTCTGCCAATTTGCTTAAAATATCTATGCCTTTTCTTTCTCTGTGAACTGAGGGTGACAATAACAGTGTCACTGGACGCTGTCATAAATGGATTGGGTAATTGTGGGAGGCCCGTGTGCATCCCCTGGAACCTGTGATTTGTCACATCTGTCACATTAAAGGGGCTTCGCTACAGACCTCAGACGGGTATTAGACAGGGGGATTATCCTGGGATTCTAGGTGGGCCCAAACTCATTGCATGAGCCCTTAAGAGCAGAGAACTTTCTCCAGGCAGAAGAAGAGAGATGAAGCAGAGGGGACATCAGACAGCTGGCGCGGCTCTGGCAACCAGGGGGTTCCGAGCAAGGACCAGGAAGACGCCTCTAGGAGCTGGGGGTAGCCTCCCAGCTGGCAGCCAGCAAGGAAACAGGGTCCCCGGTCCTACAAGGGCCAGCTACTATCGGTATATTCGGTGGACAATCTGAATGAGCTTTCTTGCAGTTCTCCTCCAGATTCTCCAGTAAGGAACATAGCCCTGCAGACACCTTGTATTTGCCCGGTGAGACCCGAGTCAGACTTCTAACCTACAGACTGTAAGATAATAAATCTGTGTTGTTTTAAGCCACTCCGTGTGGGGCAACTTGTTACAGCAGAAGCAGGAAACTCATACAGTGATATATGTGAAAATACCCAGCAGTGTCTGTCACATCATCAACGTTCAACAAGAGTCAACTGACTTCCTTAAACCAAAAGACAGGGCTGGCCATACTCCATCCAAAACAACAGACCGTAGACTTGTTCTGATAAATGCAGATTTGGGGAATTATAAATTGCCCGGAATATCTACATAGTCTAGGCTTCAGGTCATTCACTGCCCTTCCTTTCATTTATAAACCTTTCACTGCCTGTCTTGCCTGGCAAACTCTAAGTGCCACGTAGGAGAATAAATGCTGGATTGCGTGAACCAACCCGGCTCCCAAACTCTCCTGCGTACCCCTAGCAGCACCTACCACCTGCACTGAGGGATACCAGGTCTGCTTCTCCCGCTACACTGTGAGCCTCCAGCGATTCTCCAGTGAGGCACTGGGTCCCACCTTCGAATCTCTGCATGTAGCCCATACTCGGGCACATCACGGGTAATCTATCTGAAAGGCTGTCAAACTACATGACGGTGCAACGTGCCGTCTGCATCTAAAGTGTAAAGTGCACTGCAGTTTCCAAGGTGGCTTGAGGACAGGAGGCCAAGGACACTGTGGTGCTGAGGTCAGGTTCACCCTGATGCCTGCTGCTCACTCTGCTGAAAGTTTCAGAGGTGAACAGGCCAGCCCTCAAGACAGGGCACTTAGGAACGAAAGTGCCCAGCAATTATGCTTCATTAAAGAAAGGTTCATAGGAACAAACGTATGAGACAGACTGTTAAAGGCTACGTTTCTGCACATTCAGTAGCCTTACTTACAAAAGATTAACGTCTCTGAAACTTGAATTTGATGCTCCCCCAAAAGGCTAAGATATCAAACAACACGGGCCAATGAAAGACAGAAAACAATCCTAAATGAAGTTGCCTGACACCCTTCAAGTTAAGGATCATCTGTACATTAAACATGTGGAGTTTTAAAAAACCCAGATTCATTACATTCTTAATGAAGCACTTTTTTAAAATCCTTGACAACATAATATTTTACAACTTACAAAATTACGTTACATTCATGATTTTATTTTATCCTCAGAACAATCTCTTGAGCTAGATAGAGCAGGTACTACCAACGATTAACTCCATTTTACAAGTGAGGGAACTGCAGTTCAGAGAAGTACTTGGACTTAACAAAAGCCTTACTGGGGCCAGCTTTCCTGTGCAAAAGAACAGGAGTAAGTTATCTTTACTACACTATTCATATTACATCCTGTCAACATTCAAAACGGTTTTGATGTAGCCAGCAATGATAGACACGTACATGATAAGATCTTTAAAATGGAAAAGAAAGAAGAAAAAACCATTTGGTAAGGCTTCCCTGGTGGCACAGTGGTTAAGAATCCGCCTGCCAAAAAAAAAAAACCGCAGGCAGCAACGAAGACCCAACGCAGCCAAAATTTAATTAATTAATTAATTAAAAAAAAAAAAAAAAAAACATTCGGTAGGTGATGTGGGATGGGGGGGAAGTAACAGCAAAGACTTAGATTTATAGTCTAAGAAAAAATTTATCACTGAATTTCTAGTTCTAGGCAAACAATGCTTAAACAAGATGATTTATAGAATATCATCATCTAAAAAATGGCGAAAGCACCATCGGTTCTTTAAGGTGGGGTGGATTCAGCGCTCTGATTAGGCCACCAGGGAAGAACTGGTTAACCCTCTTCCTCCAGTAAAGAACAAGAGGAACAACATGGAAAAGCAGAGCTCAAACGCTATCTTCTCCATCCCCAGGCATTCTCTTCCATGAAACACCCTTTTCATTTAATCCATATAAAAATGAGGCCTTCTTGCAGAACAAGTATTAACTAGTTTTCAGTGAAAACATTAAGACAATCTAAGGAAAACTTCAAAGAAAAAACACAATCTAAAGAAACCACAAAGAAAATCCATTTGCATTTCTGAAGACCCCTCCCAAAATATAAGATCCCTAACAGAACAAACCACATGCAGTATGTAACAGAGCGCTTTTTTTAAAATTAATTAAAGACCACAAATCAAAATAAGGACAAAAATCCTACCTAACATGAAAATATAATTTGATGGCATCACTCCTTGACCAAACAGCTACCGTCTATGTTGCATCCCTGTAATGATCCAAATAAGAATAGCAGAGAGGGAATTCCCTGGAGCTCCAGTGGTTACGACTCTGTGCTCTCACTGCCGAGGGCCTGGGTTCAATCCCTGGTCGGGGAACTAAGATCCCACAAGCTGTGCAGCGCAGCCAAAAAACAAACAAACAAACAAACAAACAAACAAACAAAGAATAGCAGAGAAAATCGTGTATCCTTTTGACAGACATGTGGCTTTAAAATAATCGAGCACACCAAATTCCCATCTTGCCAAACAGATAAATTGGGAGATTAATATTTTGAAGGATTTATTACTAGAGTCCTTAGAGGTAGCGCTTCCTTATAGGTCATTTAACATATGTAAATTTTTGCAAGTAATAATTTTAAACTATGCTTGAAACCATTATACAAAGCCACATACACTTACTCAAGGTACTCCCAAAATTCACTTATTTCAGAGTCTCCGAATTAAAATCTCTGTTAGCGACTGCGGCATAAAAGAAGCCTGCAGTTGGCCGACTTCATGTGACACTCAAAAGATTAGCAGAGTGCTCCTGCCAAGAGTTCTGCATCCAACAGTTTCATTAAGGAAAACTTCAAAGCAATTTGATAGAGCACAGATGCTGCAAGCAAAATGTGGTTATGAAGAAGATGCAAGACAATATCAAAAAGTGGCCTAGGGACTTCCCTGGTGGCGCAGTGGTTAAGACTCCACCTGCCAATGCAGGGACACGGGTTTGAGCCCTGGTCCGGGAAGATCTCACATGCCGCGGGGCAACGAAGCCTGTGTGCCACAACTACTGAGCCTGTGCTCTAGTGCCCATGAGCCACAACTACTGAGCCTGCATGCCACAACTACTGAGCCCATGCGCCACAACTACTGAAGCCCACATGCCAAGAGCCTGTGCTCCGCAACAAAGAGAAGCCACCACAATGAGAAGCCCACCCACCGCAACGAAGAGCAGCCCCCGCTCGCCGCAACTAGAGAAAGCCTGCACGCAGCAACGAAGACCCAACGCAGCCAAAAAATAAATAAATAAATTTATTTTTTAAAAAAGTTGCCTAGGCTTCCATCATAGACCTGCTCCTTCAACTCTGAGACAAAGTATACGCCCATGCAACTGTGGAAAGAAAAAAAAAAAAGGAAAGAAGGAAAAAGAACTTCTACTTTAGAATCTACATTTTCAAAGATCCCCATTATTTATACAACTGCCACTAAGAGAACTTTCCTCTGCTTTATTTGGTTGAAAGAATTTAAAGGTTTAGGGCTGACAAGGTTCTTACCTAGTTTAAAAACCTCAAAGGTGAGGAAACTGAAGCCTAGTGGTTCTGCAGGAACAAATGGCAACTTTATTCCAGAGCCAGAATCAGACCAAATAAATTCAAATCAAGTACTCTACACTGTACAAAAAACACTAGGAAGTTACAGCAAATGTTAATCTAAAAACCCTTAGGAGAATTGAAGAATTGCAGATTTTAAATCACAGGAAAGACTTGGCTCCGTGGTACGGAAAAAGGACCTCTCATTTAGAAGGACCTCTCATTTTGATACACCTCTTCCTCTCTGGGTACTACAGCAAACCACCCTGTCCTTGAAGACCACAGCTCTCAGAGGGCTGGGCATGAGGACGTCAGGGAAGACTTCAGAAAGAACTCACCTAAACCGAGACTGTAAGAACGGGTGAAAGCCTGGAGCCGGGCGTAGGGCAGATGGAAGAGAGAGGGCAGAGAAGTCAGAGTGAAAGGCCTGCAGGCTGTCTGGACTTCATAACAGCGACAGCTGCAGTTAGGACCACATTTTCATCTTGCATTCCTGTTATTTATACACAATCTTGTTCACAAAGAATTTCCATTTGGGCATTAGAGCTACTTGTGCCTATAGCTCAGTTTTCTGTCTTGGACCAGAACACTCTGAAAAGGAAAAGACTTTTCAGAGTCTTGTTAGACTTGCAAGTCTAACAAGGCTTGTTAGACTTTGCGTTCCCCAGGGAAAAGAATCATCCCTGGAACATAATAGGTGTTTTCATAAGTTTGATAAAAGGGTAAGTGAATGACCCCAGTTTATTTAAGTGGCTGAGAGACACACAGCCTGCAGGGTAGTAGCAGATCTTCTTGCCATCAGGCTGAAATCCAAGTCTCCCGATCCACAACCTCACCCCTGCTATTCCTTCTGTAAACCTGACCTCTAACTGTAACTGCCTTGGCCTCATTCCGTGGGTGTGGATTCCCCTCCTTCAAACGCACTTTCCAGCCCGCCAAATTCTTGGGAAAGTTTCTTCCACTCTCCAGGCGCTGAGAGAGCTGCAAAGTTAAATCTGGCTTTCCAGACCTTTTTTTTTTTTTTTTTCCCCAATCCTAACGGAAGAAATCAAGAAGCGCCGGGCAGAGGGACCAGGCTCCCTCCAATCAGAGCCGGCTCCCGCCGGGCCGGCCAAGCCTCGCGCCTGAGCAGGAAACGCGGCGGCCTGACTCGCGGTCCCCAGGCGCGGTGACAGCCCCGCGCTCCCCGGGGACCGGGCCGGGGAGAGGAGCGGGTTCCCGGGGAAGTGCAGCCGCTTCTGCTCAAGTGGCAAATAAGGCAATAAATAAAACAGCGGGTCAGCTGTCAGACGCAGGCCATCTGCGTGCCCCACGCACAGCCGGCTACAGCCCGACGGGCGCCACTACCCGCACAAAGACGCCCCGAAACACATGAAACCCCCAACACACACGCACGCACGCGTGGGGCGGAGGGGAGCCTGCCCCCCGTACTGATCACACCCCGACGAGATGCGGGGGGAGGGGACGGGGCACAGCCCTCCAACTCGCAGGGTGGCCAGGACACCGCGCGCGCAGGTCCACGCAGAGCCACCCTCAGTGACACACAAACACTCAGTGAACCAGTCATGGGGGTGGGGAGCGAGAAAAGGCCCCACTCTCAGAGTGCCCAGGATCCCTACGATCGAGGGTCCACGCGGTCACCCTCAAGGAGACACAGCGAACCAGTCACACCAGGGGTGAAGGGGAGGGGGGACAGAGACAGTCTCCCACTCTCAGGATGTCCGGGATCCCCACGCGAGAGGGCCCACGCAGAGCTACCTTCGGTGACACAGCGAACCAGCCACTCCACGGAGTGAGTGGGGACCGAGACAGTCCCCCACCCTCAGGGTCACCAGGACCCCGCGCGGGGCTTCACGCGCGGATCCACGCGGAGTCGCGGCAGGCGCGGTGCCCCCTCGGTGCCACCCCGAGGCCGAGACCATGCCCGGCGCCCAGACGCGCGACGGCCCGGTCAGTCCCCCTCTGCGTCCCCGTCCCACAGTCGCTCAGGGCGGCGGCCGCCAACTAGGGTAGCGACCTTGCGGCGCCCCTCTCGGACCTGCCACACCCGGCGGGGACCCCAGCCCGGCCCAGGACCCCTGCCGCCTGGGACCCCCGTCCAGCCCCGGGACCTCCGTCCGGCAACCTCGTCCGGCTCGCGGACCTCAGTCCTCTCGGGGACCCCCGCCCGGCCTGGGACCCCTGTCGCCTGAGTCCCCCGCCCGGCCTGGGACCCCTGTCCGGCCCAGAACCTCGCCCGGCTCCGGGACCCCTGCCTCCCGAGGAGCCCCCCCGCCC
>NW_020173215.1:16899770-16937087 GCF_003031525.2 Neophocaena asiaeorientalis asiaeorientalis
TGCCGGCGCTCGGGGCCCGCCCCCCAACCAATGGAGAGGGAGCTGAGCGCAGAGGGCGGGGCCTGTAGAAACAAAGGGAGGTGGGGCGGGGCCGTTCCAGGGCTGGGCTGCTGGGTCCCGCGGGGGCCAGACCCGAGCGAGCGGATTCGCGGTCCAACCCGGTCCGACCCGGGGAGGCCGGGCGTAAAGTCCACTTGGAATCCGCTCAGCAAGCCGTGCTCATCCCAAACCTGGAACTCAAGTTTATCGGATTGGCCTGCTTTACAGAAAGGGAAACTGAGGCCCAAGGAGCGAGACCACCTGCCCCCCACGTCACAAAGTCCCATTCACTCGTTCATCTTTTATTCATTAAACAAACATTTTCGCAGCCCGTAAGGTGTGCGGTCGGAGTGGAGTAGAGGCAAACTTGGCACTCCCTTAAGGAGCTCCGTCAGGCAGGACCAGAGATTTCTCGGAGTCACTTTAACCCACGATGAAGCAGCGCAGAGCAGAGCTGTTTCCCTTTCCTACCTCAAAGCTTTTGTGGCTACGCTGTTCCGCATCTGCAATGCTCCCCTCTCCCCACCTGTCACCCCCCGTATATCCAAGTACCAATCATCCATAAAACCTCTGTCCTCGCCGTCTTTTTGATCTTTGGGCGTCGTGTGACCCCGCATTCCCAGTTTTCCTCCCCATCACTAGCGGCTCCTCCGGGAGTCTCCGGGATACACCCCTTCTCTGCCCAACCTCTCGGTGCTGGGGTGTTAGGCTCGGGCATGGACCCTCCCACCGAGAATCTCAGGCTCTCCCAGGCTTTCAACCATCCACAGGCTACGGTGACTGGCCAGCTCTGTATCTCCAGCCCTGACCTCCCCTGCCTACGCAGCTGGACGCCCAGGAGGCATCTCAAATGTCTCACCATCAAAACAAAGTGCTTTACTCAATGCCCCCCACCTGCCCCTCCACGTTCTTCTTTCTCAGTAAATGGCCTCAACCATCTGCCCAGGTGCTCAGCTTGAAACCTGAAATCTTCCTGGACTACGTTTTTCCCCCACCCGCCAGGCCTGCCTTCTCTGCATCCCCATGCATCCGTGGCCACCTTAGTTACAGCACCAGCTGGAGGTTTCCATATGAGTGGTTTCCTCCCACCTCCAGTGAAATGTGACCTCTCTAGGACAAGGCAGGGGTCTGAGTCATTTCTTGTGCAGAACAGAGCCTGGCACCCTGAAGGCACTCAGGGTTGCTGGTAGAAGGAATGGATGCATGGATAAGGTCTTGACAGTGACTGGGGCAGACCCTATCCCCATTTCCCTACACACACACACACACACACACACACACACACTCACGTGCGCATGCACACGCACACCACTGAAAGCCCGGTTTCCAGTCTGATTTGCCAAATTCCTCCCTGGAGATAAGAAACTTCCCTATGCCCCTTCAGCCAGGCCCCATGTTTGGAGGATGTACTCAGAGATCAGGAACAAAAAATCTCAGAAAGGGAAGTAGTTACTGCAAAGGACAGCACCCAGTCCCAGACCTCTTTACTCATGCTACCCTCTGCCTGACACACTTTTCTCCCTCTACCTGGCCAACTCCCACTGACCCTTCAATGTCTCACCTTCAGTGTCAATTTCCCCAGGAAGGCTTTGTAGCCACCTCTGCGCCAAGTACAACCATGGCAGACACACCCTGAGGTGACCCCCAATGAGTCACACCCCTGTATGATCTCCCCCTCTTGGCTGCGGGCAGAACCTGTGACACCTTCTGGCCAATACAGGTGACAGAGGTGATGAATTGTCACTCCCCGGGTCATATTACATTACATAAGAATTCATCTTAAAGGGTACAAATGAACTTATCTACAAAACAGAGTTACAAATGTAGAAAACAAACATGGTTGCCAGGGGTAAGGCGGGGGAGGGATACATTGGGAGATTGAGATTGACATCTACACTCTACTATGTATAAAATAGATAACTAATAAGTACCTCCTGTGTAGCACAGGGAACTCTACTCAGCGCTCAGTAATGACCGATTTGGGGAAAGAAGCTAAAAAAAGAGTTGATATATGTGTATGTACAACTGATTCACTTTGCTGTACAGCAGAAACTAACACAACATTGGAAATCAACTATATTCCAATAAAAATTAATTTAAAAAAGAATTTGTCTTGGACTATAAGGAGAGGTTCTACTTACAGGCTTTGGAGAAGTCACCTGTGGATGGTTGTAGGACCTGAGCATCGCCTCCAGCTGACAGCCAGCAAAGAGCTGGGCCCCCGGTCAGGCAGGCCTGCAGAAGCGACATCTGGAACCAACCTAAAGGAGCTTGGCAGGACTCTTCCCCAGTCAAGCCTCCAGGTGAGAATGCAGCCCAGACAAAACACTGAGTGAGCCCTGAGCAGAGGACCCAGCTAACATGGGCTACACTCCAACCCACAGAAACGGAATTAAGAAATGTGTGTTACATGAAGCTGCTATATTTGTGGTTATTTGTTATGAAACAATAAAAAACTAATACTAGGTCCCCTCCCCAATACATACGTTCATATCCCCCTGTACTTCTTTCTGGCATTCATCACCATTCTACTAATTTGTTCAGCATCACTCTCTTGCCACCAGCATGAAAGCCCCATGAGAACAGAAATGGAGTGTGTTGTGCTTCAAATGGCCTCACAGTTTTCTTCTAAGGCAGTTGGTCAAAGGTAGACCAATCCATCAGTGGGTCGGCTGGCCCTACTGTCCTTCCCAGCCCCCTTTTCCCTGGGCATATTCCATCAGAGACACTCGAATAGTTTTCTGCCTTCCTAACCTCCCTTATAGCCCAAGGTGGCCATGTGTTATTGTCCTGGCCAGTGAGACACAGGGGAAGTTGGAAGAAATGTTTCCAGCAGTGGTGGCCTGGAGCCAATGTGGACCAGACCATGAGAGCCAATTGCTCATCGTTTAGGAATTTTGCAAGTCCGTTAAACCCAATCATTACCCAAAAATTAAATTATATAAACTTACGATGAAAATCATATTAAAAGCAAAGATAATAAATACTGAAAATTCCTTCCTTCCTAAATATTTCACTGCAGTTTACAATGATCTATGCCACTGAGGATTTTACATCTATCGTAACTGTACGGTAGAAATAGTATATGATGGTGTGCTACAGTCATCTCTTCCCATACCGGCAGCTAGCAATGTCATGTTGGTAGCTTGAAATCAGATGTGGTAGGAGAATTTATACCACAGAAATTGGTAATTGGTACAAGTCAGGACTTTCTTCCTTCCTTCCATCCCCTAGAATGCTGGTAATTGAAGATTTACCAGCACATCTTCTAGGGAAGATTTTTCTCTGCCAGGAAAGGAATAGATACAGCTTTTTCTAAGCAGCAGGGATTAGTACCTTGAACACACATGTGATGTCCGGAGCTGTAGCAGCCATCTCACAACGACAAGAAAAAGTCAGAATCAGAGAGATTCTGACTCTCCTACCTCTGAGCCACTGAATCAAGACCAGGAATCATCTACCTCCAGATTCTCTATTAGGTAGGAAAAACAAAAACCTTATTGATGTAAGCCACTGTTAGTCAATTTTTGTGTTACTTACAGAATTCCTAACTGAAGTGTACAGACATTCAAGAAACATTTGTCAAATTAATAAACTCAGCCTGACCATCCCTCCTCATCAGTGGTCATCCTGTTTGGGCTTATGTCCACTAACAAGAAACTCACCACCCATTAAACCAGTCAGGGTATGATTGCACAGCTCTGACTAGTAGAAAGTTTTTCCCTATATAAAACTGAAATTTTGGAACCTCTTGAACCTCAGAAAATAAGTCCAATCCCTCTTTGCCACCACAGCCCTTCTGATGTAAAGAGAGTGTTCATTTGATGGGAAAATAAATCAAGGTTTATTGATCCAAGAGCTGGGCCAACACTCTTTGTAGAAGTTCATGACCTAGTTTGATACTGTGAAGGGCTATGAGGTAGGGTTAGTGACCAGAGATCTCTTCCAGATTCTTCCAGTAACACATCTCTTGAGGAAGAAAGTTAATTACAAACTATTTATGTCACAAGGTAAGGTGCATTTCCATGACACCTTTGATGCAGTCTTCCTAGATTCCGGAGCCTAGAGGGAGAACATATCATCTATGGCAACTGGGCACCTGTGGGAAATCCAAGCCCAGGTTAGGATGTGATGTGAGTTCACCAAGGCACTGAAAGCCCACAGGGCTGCCGCACGGGTCATGTATCGCTACATAACATATTACCCCAAAACCTAGAGGCTTAAAACAACTTATAAGTATTATCTCACAGTTTTAGTGGGTCAGCAATCTGGGACAGCTCAACTGGGGGCCTCTGGTTCAAGGTCTCTGACAAGGTTGCCACCAAGCTGTTAGCTGGGGCCATGGTCTGATGTGAAGGTTTGACTGGGGGATGGATCTGTTTCCAAGTCACTCACATGGCTTCTTGCAGGCCACATTCCTCACAAGATGTGAACCCTATGCAGGGCCACTCGCAACACAGCAGCTGACTTTCCCCAGAACACCTGAGATGGAAGCTACACAGGTTACCGGAAGATACCATCAACTTCACTGTGTTCAACCAGAAGCAAGTCAGAAGGTCCAGCCCACACTCGATGGGAGGGGACCACACAAGGGGGGGAACACCAGGAAGCAGGGATCATTGGGGGTCTTCTCAGAGGCTGCCTACCAAGCTGCTGAAAACTCATGATTAAAATAAAATCTTGGCACTTCCCTGGCGGTCTGGTGGTTAACACTCCATGCTTCCACGGCAGGGTGCACAGATTCGATCCCTGGTCAGGGAACTAAGATCCCACATGCCACGTGGTGGAAAATAAAATAAAATAATGAAATGAAATAAAATAAAATAAAATCTTAAAAGCAGACGCAGAAAACAAACACCATATTCTGGGGAATAGCAATAAGACTTACAGGTAACTTCCTACCCGAAATAATGGAAGTCAAAAGACAATGGGATAACAGTCTCATAATGTTGAAAGAAAAAACAAAAACAAAACAAAGCTGTTAATCCGTCTCCTCCAAAAGCTACAACCACTTACATGCACTGTTTTCTGTCTCCTTCATGCACATGGCATGATGGCAAAAGAGCCACCTCCCAGCTGGTCCTAAGCATGTCATTCTCCTGCTCTGCTTGGTGCCTTTGCAAACACTGGTCCATCAAGTTATTGTGGTGGCTTGGTGTTTGGAGAAATAATAAGTTTGAGAGTAATAACAACCATCTCTTGAAACCCAGCTCTAACACCTGTATGACCTTGGCAAGTCTCTTAGCTTCTCTGAGCCTCAGTAGACACAACAGTCAAATATGCACGATCCCCACCATGCTGGATTTTTCTGGGAATTAAATGAGATCCTATATGTAAATTGCCTGGCACCTAGTAGGCACCTTATAGATGTAAGTTCCTTTCCAGCTGAAACTCTGACCTGGCAAACTCCTACTCATTCTTCAAGACCCAGCTAAATGTCATCGCCTCTGTAAAGCTGCCTCCACTCCCCAGGAAGGCCTCCTTGCCTCTACCATGATCTCGCTGCTGCTTGAACAACCTGCCCTATACTATTACATTTAACACCCTGCACCGTCATGGTCTGTTTCCAGATCCGTCTCTCCCATGTAACAGCAAGCTCCTCCAGGGCAGGCTGTGTCTGATTCATACTTCTCTCCTTGGTACCCACAAGGCACCTGGCTCCATTGTACATGCTTGATGGAAATGTGTTACTTGATTGGAACAATTCAGGGTTAAAACGTGTTGTCCAGACCTTGTGCTTATGCTGAGCTTGTTCCGAACACAAACTAAGCAGTGTCTCAGCCTTCCTTTCCTCCTTCCTTCCCTGTCACTATGGAAGAAGGGACTTCCCCTCCTCCAGGACTGACCACCCTGTATAAAAAACACCCTCTCTCGTCACTCTCTCTCTTTATCCTGTTTGTTTCTTCCTTAGTATTTATCCTCTCCTGACGCATGTATTGTCTGTCTGCTCTTCCCACCCCAGATAGAAGGTAAGCTCCAGATTTTTATCTATCCTGTTCACTGCTGTATCTTGAGATCCCGAAAGAGTGCCCGGCACATAGTAGGCACTCAATAATTGCTGAATTAGTCAGTTAGTCTCATAGGGTTGAAGAGATTCAAATCGTTTCCAGTCTGCCTGGAAGACTGGACGTGATTCCAGTCCATACTGGTTTCTCTTTCTCTTCTCACTTCCTCTCTCCCTCCATCACTCCCCTGCCTCTTTCCCGTTGGTATTTTTATGCTCAGGTCTCTCTCATTAAAAGAAGAACACATCCCCTACACCATCATCCATGCCAACAGGCCCTCCCTCTGCCTCACCCTTCACCCTTCCAGCCACTGCCCCAAGCCTTTCCCCCATGCGGACTCAGATGTGTATTCCCAAGATGCCTCCTCCCCAAGCCTCGGTCCACTCTGCCTGCTGTCCACCTCCCCACCCCCACCTCACATGACTCTCCTTGTCGAGGTCATCAACAAACTCGTTGGGAGTAAACCCAAAGGATGCCCTTGGGTCCTACCGGACTGCCCTCACCTCGCCATTTGCTCTCTGCATCCCTCCCTCCGTGGACCCCCTTTCTTCCCTTGAGCTCGGTCACACCACACCCTCCTGGTCCTCTGCCCACGTCTCGCTGCCCCTCCTTACTCTCGTCTGTACTCTGTTCTTCTCCACCAAACTCTGAAAGGTTTACTCTGCTTACTCAGTACCATGTCCCGGGACAGTCTCCCGCAAGCCCGTGACTCTGCTCACCCCTCGCAGACATCCGTGAGGACATTTGAGACATCCACTGAGCCTCACGGCCAGCTGTCTCCTGAGCACGTCCCCCTGGAGGTGAGTACCTCATGCATGACATACAGTAGACAGAACTGTCTTCTTCCACGCACCCCAAACCTGCTGTCCCCCCCATTTCCTCACCCCTCCACCATCACTCCCATTGCCACGTGGGAAAGCAGGGTCCAGTCTGCACTCCTCCTGGCCCCTCATCCTCCAGCCCAATCAGCAGGTCCTGCTGAATCTCCTTCTGGTACTCATATCCTCCACCCCAGCCTCCCTGGCACGACCTCCTCCCGGGCTGCATCTCTCCCCAGCATCACGGCAAAAGCATCTCTATCGGTCTCTGCCTCAAGGCCTGGCCCCTCCAACCTCTTCTCCTGGGAGCAGCCCAAGGCAAAGGAAGGGGGCGGAGATAGTGCTTTAAGAGCAAACCTCAGAAGTCCTTTCCCAGAGAAAAGCACATATATTTGTATGGGAAGCCACCTTGAAGGTTAGCTTTGATTATAAAGACCCACTGGTCATCAGTGGAGGGGCTGAGGCAGAGAAACAAAGAGAGCTAAACTGCTCTGGACAAGAACGGATGGGCAGCTGCATTTGGGAGCACCCCCAGAGAAGGGGAAATAAAGACGGCAGAGGGGTGAGGGCAGCGGGCAGAGAAGAGGAAAGGGGCTGTAGCGGGAAGCTGGTTGCTGGGAAATGTCTAGTGGCAGTTACAGCCTGGGACTTTTTTTTTTTAACTTTCCATTTTATATTGGAGTAGAGTTGATTAATAATGCTGTGTTAGTTTCAGGTGTACAGCAGAGTGATTCAGTTATACATACACCTGTATCTATTCTTTTTCAAATGCTTTTCCCATTTAGGTTGTTAACATAATATTGAGCAGAGTTCCCTGTGCTCTACAGTAGGTCCTTGTCGGTTATCCATTTTAAATATAGCAGTGCGTGCATGTCAGTCCCAAACTCCCTAACTATCCCTCCCTCCCACCCTTCCCCCCCTCGATAAGCAGAAGTTCCTTCTCTTAAGTCTGTGAGTCTGTTTCTGTTTTGTAAATAGGTCCATTTGTATCATTTCTTTTTAGATTCCCCATTATCGTACCATATTTCTCTTTCTCTGCCTGACTTACTTCGCTCAGTATGACGATCTCTGGGTCCACCCATGTTGCTGCAAATGGCATTACTGCATTCTTTTTCATGGCTGAGTATTGTATACATGTACCACATCCCCTTCATCCATTCTATTGATGGGCATTTAATGGCTGAGTATTGTATACATGTACCACATCCTCTTCATCCATTCTATTGATGGGCATTTAGGTTGTTTCCCTGCCTTGGCTAATGAACATGAACATTGGGGGGCATGTATCCTTTTGGACCGTATTTTTCTCTGGGTGTATGCCCAGGAGTGGGATTGCAGGATCATATGGTAGCTCTATCTTTAGTTTTCTGAGGACCCTCCATACTGTTCTCTATAGTCAGCCTGCGACTTTTTAAACAGGGATGTCCAGAGGCCAGTCCTCCGCCCAGCACCTCCACTACCCCAGGTTGCAGCGTGACGCTCATCCCTTGGCCTCTCTCCCTGTCCTTCAGTGGAAGTCTAGCCTTGTGTGAGCAGAATCGGGGCGAGAGGAGTTCTTGGTCCGTAAAGCAGGTGCTGGCCCCTGTCTGTATCAGCTTGGAGTGCAGAGAAGGGACTGGTACAGAAGGGGAGAGACCTGCTAAATCTCTCAGTATTCTCACCACATTGTCCAGAGCCTTACATGCTTTTTTGACCCAGCAAGTGGATTAAGCCACTTCAACCAAAGCCACCAAGCTGTATTTTACTATTTAAAAAAGTTTAAGTCACACGTTGGTACATACATAGATTTCTGACCAGCCAGCCCACCAGTGACAAAATAAAGGTAGGGGTGCCCTTGTCCCCCAAGCCCTAAACGTATCCCCATATGGGACTGACTGGTCTCCGAGGTCCTCTACGCCACCACCATCGCTCTGCTCTGGACTAGGATGAATGTGGCTGATCGAATGTGAACCCACTGGTGCACGTGTGCATTCATTCAATGTTCGTCTTCTGGCGGTGGTAAGCCGTGCATCTTTACACAAGGAAATGATTCACACAGAAACTTGTACCAATAAGTAGTTTTCCCTTGGGACTCTTTATCGAAAAAAATAAGCACATACAGGCATCGTTCAAAGTTGCTGAATTTGAGCCTTGTGCTCGGGACGTAGGGAAGGAGGAGGGTTAGAGCTCGGTGGTCCTGGGCTGGAATCCCAGCACCTCTGCTAAGCAGCCATATGACTCTAGATAAGTCACCTGATGTTTCCGAGCCTCAGTTTGCTCATTTGTAAAATGGGTGCTCGTTAAGCTAGCTGATAAGGTATGTAACACTCCTAGCCCCATGCCTGACATGCAATTCGTTCTCCAACACGGCAATAACAGAGGTTGCAGACATGGGCTTTGGTCTGAATCCCAGTCTGCCAATTACTAGTTGTGTGCTCTTGGGCCATTTATCTAACTTCTCTGAGTTGCCTCATTTGTAAAATGGAGATACTACTACCTAGTTTACCAAGCTTCCTGGGGGTACCCCAGAAGGATCCATCATGAGATGCGGAAAGTGTTTTCTATAGGCTAGAGAGAGAAAGAGCTCTGTGTGTTAGTGAGTCTGGGATCAGCAGTGGGGGTGAGGCCACGGCACAGGGCCCCTGCCCTACTGCAACAGCAGCGGTGCCAATCACCCACGCTCCCTCCGTGGCCCTGCACGGTTATGCCACGTGACTCTGCTTACACCTGGGAAGGCCAGAGCACTAGGCTGGCTGTAAGAGTAGACCTTTCTTTCCCCGCCCCCCGGCAGGGGCAGCCTGATGGAAGACAGGTGTCCCCAGAAGTAACCCCAGAAACCAGAACTCTGTACAAACGGTTTAAGCGTGGAGGAGGGAAGGGTCGGGGAAGGTAAGGAAGGTGCCAAGGGAGGCGTGTCCAGGAGCAGGTGGCCGCCATGGGCAGCGGGAACTCAAGCCCAGTGTGGACAACCTCGGAGATGTCCCACCCATGGGGGAGGGTCTGGGGAGCCTCACTGGTTAAGGGCTGCCCCGGAGGTGGGTTAACTCCCTGGGACTCCAGGCCTGCCCCTCACGTAGGCTGAGCAGAGCCCAAGGCCAGAGATGCAAATGGTCTCATAGGAGCCTCCAGACGATCCACGGATCCTACTGGCCCCAGGCCTCCAGGCAGGGCCCGGCAGCGTCTCCCTGGCAGGGTGTACAGGTCATTATGAGCCGAGGTGGAAAGTATCCCAGGCACAGCCAGGCTACTGTGGAGCCCTGGGCAGGGAGGGCCCCAAACCCCAGATACACTGTGCAGCTCCTGGAGGCTCCAGGCAGACTCTGGTCCTAAGCCTTTGCTGTGCTGTGTCCTCGGCCTAGAATGCCTCTTCCACCCGTCCTCACCCCGGCCTTCACTGGCCAACTCCCGCTCACCCCTCTGAACTCAGCTGTAGTGGGGCTGGGAGTAGGAAGCCTTCCCAGATGCCCGCCCTGCTCCCAGTTAGGGTCCTTCCCATGCCCCCACCCTCCATCACAGCACTTCTACCTGTGCTGCTGTTGCCTGTTCCTGTGGCCCTTGTACCAGTCAGTCAGGCCGCGTAACAAAATACCCAGACAGGGACTTAAACAACATTATTTTATTTCTCATTGTTCTGGAAGCTGGGAAGTCCGAGATCACGATGCCGGCAGGTTCAGTTCCCGGAGAGAGTTCTCTTTCTGGTTTGTAGATGGCTACCTTCTCCTGTGTCCTCCCATGGCCTTTTTCTAGGGCCTGTGCAAGAAAACTTCTTATAAGGCACCGACTCTATTGGATTAGGGCCCCAACCTTATGACCTCATTTAACCTTAATTACCGCCTTATATGCCCATCTCCAAATACAGTCACACTGGGGGTTAGGCTTTCAACATATTGATTTGGGTGTGTGTGTGTGAGAGACACAATTTAGTCCATAGCACATCTCTTCCATGGGTTTGTGATCAGTTCTTGAGGTCAGGGACAGTATCTTCTTCATCTCTGCCTTGTCACACCCAACTCAGTAATATTTGTTCATAAACAGGGTTATCTGAATGGAAGGAAGGGTGGTAACAGTTTGGGGAGGGGGTGTATCATGGAAGTCTTTGCAGAGAGGATGACATCTCAGCTGGGTATTGGAGGATGAATAGGAGTTTGCTAGATGGGGCAAAGAAAAGAGCCCTTGCTAAGGGCGCCATGTTTGGGAGGGAGGTGAGAAGATGATGCTCAAGAAATAAGGCTGCCAGAATGGAGGAGTAAAAGAGTCTGGAGAGGGAATCAGTGGCCACATGGTGCCCATGAAGGAGTCGGAGGACAGGCCACGGACGTCCCTGTGGTGAGGTGTCCAGGCAGGAGATAGCACAGTCAAGCCTGCACTACAGACCAACTGCTGTGGGCCTCTGAGCACAGGGTGGACTGGAGGAATGACAAGGCACGTAAGTATTAGGACAGAGAGATTGGGGGTGTTGGAGGCGGGAAGCACGGGCAGGATGTGGCACCTGCTCCGTGGAGCGTTCAGAAATGATGTGCAGCTGAGGAGGGCTCATGGCGCTCAGGCTGCAGACAGGAGAAAAGGAAGCCTCTATTATTCATGAAACCTGGTTCAGTAATAGCCTGTCAGCCTCTGACGGTCACCAGGGAGGCACTGATCTCCTTTCTCATTTAATTTGTCAGAAGTGCTCTCACACGTGGGGAGGTGCCCTCTCAGCCCGTGGGCTGGGAACTGGGCCAGATCCTGGCTCGCGTAGCCCAGGTGGATGACTTACCCAATACCAGGGTTTCTCCCACTCTTGAACGTGGGGAAGGTGGAGGCTGGGGAGGGGGAGACAAGGGGCCAGGGGAACTGGCTTCTGGAATGATCCAACTTTCACCTGTTTAGTAGACAGCTTTCCCTCTGGAGCGGCAGCCTGGGAACTAAGAAAGACAATGGCAAGGGGTGGAGGTGATGTAGGGCAGGGGGGCCTGGAGAGGAGCAGAAGGAAGGTGGGGGTGATGGCCTTAAAGGAGCCCAGCCTCCACCTGCCGAAGACTGAGCAGCAGGGCACACTCAGTGCCCTCGGGGCCGGGGCCGGCGGGCTGTCTAGGGATCGAGAGTGTCCCTGACTGTCCACAAAGACCGAGGCTTCTCTGGATGGTGAGACGGAGTAGCTGCGGGCCTGGTCTGAGGGCGACCTGTGCCCAAGCTCTGCCCAGGAATCTCGGGTCAGGCACCCGGGAGACCACGCCCCTTATCCAAATGCAGAGGGCGGGCTTTAGATCTTTTATCTGACATTCCCCGTGCCTCAGTTTCCTCATCTGCAAAGTGGGGATTACAGAAGGGTCCGCCTCATAGTATTATTGTGAGGACCTCAGGTGCTCAGAACAGGGCGGGACAGACAGTGAGATCTGTAAAGGGACGCTATTCACTTCTTCACCTCCTGCAGGAGCTGTGCCCAAGCCAGGTCCCAGGCCTGCGTCCTGGGGATGGGCCTGGAGGCCCTTCTCCCTCTGCTTCCCCGGGAAGGCGGGCTCACAGGCAGGCCCCCTCCTGGTGGTGCTGGCCGGTGAGGGTGCTTCTACCAACCCCTGTGCCACCAGTTGTCAGCCGGTGGGACCTTAGGTCCAGGTGCGGGTCGGGTAGGACGTGGACCATTCTTGCAGACTTTTCTGAGCTAAAACACACTAAGCAACGTCTTCCAACTCAGCTGTTCCAGAAGCTCTGCATTGGCGCTTCAGACTCTGGTGCGTTAAGGAAACTGATACAGTCCCTGGTTCCTCATCCGTCTCCTGTTGGTTCTCACCTGGCTCAGAACTTAGAGCAGGGGTAGGTGGGCTTAAGGCCAGCCCCAAGCCACCCCCAGGGCCACTCACGATGTCCTTCACGCTTGTGACGGGCCACTCCAGCTCCATCTCCTTCCTGCTTCCCCCTCCTGCTCTCCTGACTGACTTCTCTCTGCGCCCTCTCTTTACCGCGTGGCCCCTGCTGGCTTGCGCTGTGGCTGGGTGTCCCCTGCTTCTGTGTACCCCCCGGCTGACTCATGCATCTCACAGTCTGGCTCCCTGAGAGAGCGCTGACTGGGTAGACCATCTCCATGCAGAATGGAGCCTCTCGGGCTGGGGCTGGGGAAGAAATGTCACACAGGGTGACCAGGGAGTCTGCTCTGCAGGGCGCTCAGGGGCCATTCTTGGTCTGGTTACCTGGTTACAGCAGGTCGTGGGCAGGACATGGTGATTTGTGGGTAAAGCGCATTAAGGAGGGGGCACGGAACATGGCAAAGCCTCGGAGGGACTGGGGTCCATGTGCTGCTGGTGGGCAGCTGGGCACTGATGAGTGAGGGCAGCTCACCTGCAGAGGATGGTGACCGGGGCAGCTGGGGGCCTCCTGACGATTCATACAAAGAGCCACTGAAGGCACGGGGGGTTGAACATGGAGACAAGAAGGCCTCGGGGAGCCTGGGCTGTAGAGCTGGGAGTGCCCACCAATAGAGCGGGTCCTCTCCCCTTCTCAACACACAGGTGCCGTGCTTCCCAGATGCCTTTGCAGCTGGGTGGAGCCACGTGACTAACTCTGAACAATGGGCCTGACTGGTGGTGACACGTGTCACTGCTGAGCCAAACCCTAGCATGGGCTGCGTGATCTGCCAGCCTCTCTTCATCCTCACATTCAAAGCAGTGAATTCTGAAGCACTGGGTTGAGATTCCAGCAGCTTAGAAGGCACAGCTGCCCTGGGGAGAAGGTTCCAGGAAGGAGGCCTGTAGGCGGACATCTCCCGGCCCCATCAGTCTCGGCGCTCCTGACACAGGCCCAGGCTGGGGTCAATTCGGGAAGGTTGGTGCCATTAGCAGACACCAAGGCTGGCGTGGAGAACGGGGCCGGACTTGGCTTGGGACTTTGGGGTGGGCAGCTCCTTAGAACCTGAGACAGCTGGGGCTCAGGTGGGGATGTAAGCTCTGGGGGACACGGGCTGGCTGTGCATACCTCCAGCACCCGGGACAGTGCCAGGCGCAGACGGGGGCTCAGCAACTGTACTCTAAATGACCCTACACACCAGGTACCGAACGGACACTCCACTAGCCAGAATGACAGGTCCCGAGCCTCCAGCAGCAGCCGGTCTTCCCGCCCAGGACACTGGAAGTGTCTAATCTTCCAGGTCCGCACTGTCTAATCGGCAGCTACTAGTCGCACGTGGCTACTTAAACTGACCTTTAAACTAATGAAAACTTAAAACTTAATTCCCTAGTCACACCTGTCATGTTCCAAATGCTAGTGGCTGTCATACTGGACAGTGTGGGTACAGAATGCTTTGCAGAAAGTTCTATTGGGCTGCGCTGCTCTAGAAGCACCGATACCAGGAGGAACTCTGGGCTCCAGTCCTGTTACCAAATATTCCAATGACGGGTCACAGAGCACTGTTATAAAACCGCCAGCCCTCTTGGAGGGAAATCATCAGTAAACAGATAAGAAGAATGTGCTGGGGAACTATATTCAATATCCTGTGATAAACCATCATGGAAAAGAATACGAAAAAGAAGGTACGTATGGGTATAACTGAATCACTTTGCCGCACAGCGGAAATGAACACCACATTGTAAATCAACTACACTTCAATAAAATAAATTTAAAAATTAAAACAAAATTAAAAGAAGAGAGAAAATACAAGATGTCTCCAAATCAAAGTGAAACTGTGATTTGGGAAAAAAAGAAGAATGTGCTGACACAGGGGCGGGCATTGGTGGGGAAATTCCTAGAGTCAGCAGAGGGGCCTGTGTGAGGTGGGAACTTCAGAGCCAAACCAAGAGGGGTGAGAGGGGCCCTGCCTGGAGAAGAAGCACACCCCCGACTCCAGGAGGGAGGAGAGTGTGTGCGAAAGCTGAGGGCTTGTGCCGAAGGAAGGCAGCGTGGCTGTGATGTATGGGACAGAGGCCAATCCCGTGTGGAGCAGGGAGAGGGGGGAGCGGGGGGTCATAGAAGGTGCTGTTGGAGGCTTGACATGATCCAACTGATGGCTGCAAAGCATCACTCTGGTTGTCTGTGAAAAATGACGGGTCCGGAGGTGAGAGTGGGGACAGAAGGCTGATGGGGAAGCTGGGTTCACCCAGGTGAGAGGTGAGGGTGGAGGGAGTATGGTCAGGGTGACCACATGTCCAGTTTGCCTGGGACAGGCCAGGTGTATGCTGAGTCCCTGGGTCATTGGTAAGGGTCATTGGGCCATCTTCCACTCTCAGGATGTTTTCTGATCTGGATAATTCTGTGACAGTGTCTGCTTGAGATGGAGAGATACAGAGAGATGCTTCAGGGTGGAACCAGGACCTCTGACAGGCTGTCCTTGGGGACAAAGGAATGTGCTGGTTTCTGACTTGCAAACCTGGGTGTACTAAAATGAGGCAGATTGTGTACACGTGGACAGGCTTCTGGGTCTCTATGAGAGTCATTAATGTCATTGGAATAAGATTAGAAACTGCTGTGGATTAAGTGTGTCCCCCCAAATCCATATGCTGAAGCCCTAATCCCCAGTGTGACGGATTAGAAGGGGGCCTTTGGAAGGTGATTAGGTTGTGCGGGTGGGCCCCTCACAATGGGATTAGTGCCCTTTGAGAAGCTGAGCGAGATGAGGAGAGAGATGATCTCTCTCTGCCCTGTGAAGACACAGCTCACACCTCTGGAAGCAGGAAGCAGGCTCTCACCAGAACCCGATCCTGCCAGCACCTTGATCTCAGACTTCAGACTCCAGAACCAAGAGAAAGAAATCTTTGTTGTTTAAGCCCCCAGTCTATGGTTTTTGTTACAGCGGTCTGAGCAAACAAAGGTAGAGATTATAAAGCATTTCATCCCAGGATGACATCTGCCAACCTGCTGGGCCCTCCCTGGAGGGAACCCGGCCTTCATTCTCTTCCTTTCCTCGGCCACGTGCTCCAGCCATAACCAGCGACCCAAGTTTCCGTAACCGGGGAAGCTGCCTCTGGCTCAGGGTCCACTCTCGCTGTTCCCTCTGCCTGGAACACCCTTCCCTCCCTTGGCCTCTGGGAACACCTCCTCATCTGTCAAGAATTAGTTTGGCAACACCTTCTCAGAGAGCCCGGCCCCCTGACCTCTGGGGTGTATATGGGGCCTCCTCTGGACCTTCTCCAAAGGGTCAGTCTTGTTGTCATTGTCTGTTTGCTGGCCTGTCTCCCCAGGCTGACCGGGGACAGGCATAAGCATCCCTCCCGTCAGCACCTGGTGCCTAGCTGAGGGGCTCTAGAGCAAGCAGAGGGCCCCACCCTTAGGCGCTGCCCCTGAGAGCGCTGTCCCAGGGCGTTCCCGATGCCAACTCTGGGGCCGTCCCGCCCGGCTCTGTGCAGGCTTCCAGGGTGACCACTTTCGGCAGACGCTGTCCCCAACGACTGTCGGCAGAAGGGGGTCCATTCCTAGAAATGACGCACCTTTATAAGAAGTGGCTTTTCACTTTCACAAGTTACAATACATCATCCTTTATTTTTCCAGGCTCCCCTAGTCCGACATGACGTTCACTCGTGAGAAACTGGGGGTTTCCAGTGGCCAGGGCTCAGATCGCAAAGTGGAGGGAAGCGTACTAGGTGCTGAGAACTCCGCTCCCTGGCCAAGCTGGGCTGGTGAGAAGCCGGGCGCGCAGAGGGACTGGCGTGTTATGGGGCCAAAAGGAAGCTGAGTGACTGACGTTGACTCACGGATGGGAACATCGAGGACACACAGAAAGATGCAGCTTCACAAAGACGGGGAGGGGGACAGACTCTGGGGACACTTTTGCAGTGTTTCACAGGCCTCTCAACGCATTGACAAACATTCCGTGTCAGGCACCACGCTCTAGCGCACACCTAATCACAAGCAGGATGCCTTCCAGCGGGGGACCCGCCGGCCTCCTGCCGTGGATGCCCTGCTGACTTTGTGATCTAGGTGGCACCTCCCATCCCATCTCCCCGAGGGTCTGGCTGTCGGTCTCAGGACCAGGCACGAGCACCGCTCCCTGGGGGTGTCTGTGTTTTATAGGGAGAAGGGGGGAAGGTGGGACACCCCTGGCCACGTCACCAAGAGGGCATGGAAATCCTTCATTCTGGGGCACTGGCCGTCAGGGGAGGATGTCTTCTCTCCAAGACTTGGAAAATGACAGCGAGAAAAACAGTGGTGGCTGTACTTTACGTGTACTTACACACAGCATTATGGGGGTGGGGGTGGGGAGTGGGTCTGCCTTTCGGGGTACCTGTATGACAGGTCAAAAAGCAAAAAAGCACAAAGAAAACAGACAAGGAGTCCTGTGTGTTAGGAACACCCCCCAAACCCAAAACCACACAGATGTGAACAGTGGAGAATCAGGCTGGAGGTGCTCCCTTTCAGTGGGACCATAGAATTAAACTCTTTATATATGGCGTCTTTAAGTAGGCTCTACTTTTTAATAAAATAAAAACTTTTGTGTTACTCTAAAGATATCATTTAGGCATCTAAGGGATGATCTGGAAGAAAAATGCAGTGCACGGGGGGCCCTGGCAGAAGGTGCCTGTTTAGACTGAAGTTCCTCCCTAAACACCGATTCATCACAAAGGCCGTAAAAACCGAGCCCCCATGCTTCTTGCAGCCCTGGGTGGCACTCCCCCTGCCTCGGGGGTGGGGGGCCCATGTGCCAGGCCATGCCTCCTGAGGCTGAGCGGGTGAGGGGGGCCATGCCGTGCGCCCACCCACCCACGACCCTGTCATTGACAGGCCTCCTCAAATCTCCGGTCCCATCACCTCTGTCCTACCAGCGTGGGGTGGGCACTGCCCGGAGGCCTGGGGGGTGGGCTGCACTTGTCTGTTCCCCCATCTCCGGGGCAGTGACCTTGCAGCATCTCCGTGATGGCAAGCAACAGCGGGGAAGGAGTAGTGCAAAGCCAGGCGTCTGGGCCCTAAACTACGGGCGGGAGCGCTGCTGGCAGAAACGGGGCGGGGGGGGGGGGCTGCACCTGCTCTGGGACCTCCTCCCACCCCCAGGGCCCAGCCTGGCCCTTCCAGGCGCCCACCGTCCACCGTAGACACAGAGAAGCCAAAGCCAAGTGCAAGAGGAGGGGTCTGGTGGTCCCCGCAGGCGTGCCCGTGGTCAGGGGCCTCGGCAGCGTCAAAACAGCAGGGCTTTCTTCTTGAGGTCGTTCCTCTTCCAGAGGGCCAGGCGGTCAAACTCTTCCATGCTCATCCCAAACACTTCCTGGAACTCCTCGGGCGACAAGTGTCTCTTCAAATAAAAATGAAAACCCAGAGGGGAGCAGTCAGCAACTTCGGCCCCTGAGGCGGGATCTGCAGCAAGGATGGGGTGGTCCCCTCAGCGCACCCGGGGCCCTCGGGCTTCCCACCTTCCCTCTGTATCCCCATCGCTCTGCTTTGCAGTGGACAGAACCAAGCCCAGAGGAAAGAGATCCGGTTAGGGCCCCAGGCTGGTGACCAGCTGCAGAAGTGGGGCCAGAGCCCTGCCTCCTGACACCTACAGACACGTGTCCCACTGCAGACAAAGTTTGAAAGCACACCCGGGAGAGGACTTCCTCCTGCCGGGAACTGGCTGAGATTTCACGAGATTTGCACATGTGGGCACATTCATGATTTCATTTAATTTTCATGGCCGCCGTGTGAGAGCCGGAAGTGAGTGGTTTATTTCGCCCCCATTTCACAGATGAGGACGCTGAGGTGTGGAAGGTGAGCAAAGGAGCCTCAGTTCGAATCCTCCCTCTTCCCCTCCTCTGCTGTGTGACCGTGAGTGAGTTTTTTGTCTCTCTGAGCCCGATCCGGGGGGCACAATGGAGAAGCTGAACGGCACGGTGTCAAGGGCACCTGCGCCAGCTAGCCTCTGGAGCCTCAGTCTACTCACCTGTAAGTGGGGTCACCCTGGCAACCCCCCCAGAGGTGTGTGGGTGAGTGGGTCAGTGCAGGTCAGCTCTCAGGGCTGAGCCCGGCCACGGTCAGGGCCAGTGTGTGTTGGGCACGTTTGTTATGATCCAAGATAGAGCAACCTCTGTGGAGCTTCCCCTGACCGCCACCCGAATTCTAGACTGTTCCTTGCAGGTTTCTGCTCCCATCAACCCCACATCTGTCTTCCTCAGCAGGCTCTGAGTAACTCCTTGTCCTTCGAGACCTGGCTCAGGTGGGCACGGCACCATCTCCCGGGAGGGCTTCCCAGGGGGAGTGAGGCTGTCCCCCTCCTGCCTGGGAGGGCTGAGGGGAAGACGGAAAGGAGGTGGGGGACAGTCTGCAATGGGAGCGGGGGTCAGGTTCTGGCCCCAGAGGAGCCGGTTCAAATCCCCCTCTGGCCCCCATTTGAGAAGTGTGGCTTCCGTGTGGCTGTGTGGAAACCAGTATGGCCGTTCTTCCACGTACTTAGCAGGATCACCGTGCAACCCAGCAGATCCACTCCCAAGCAGATCCCAGACGACCCAAACCAGGGACTCACGTGGACACCTGCACACCCACGTTCACAGCGGCATCGCCCACAAGTGCCAAGAGCGGAAACAACCCAACTGCCCATCGAAGGACAAACGGATAAACAAAACGAGCTCCATTCAGACTCGGGAACACGGCTCGTCCATAAAAAGTCGTGAAGCTCTGACGTTCGCTGAAACACAGACACGGTCCACGGGGACCAAAACCAGAGTAGTCACTGCCGGGGTCTTGGGGAGGGAAAGGACCGGAGAATAGCTGGTCAGTGGTACGCGGTTTCCTGATTTAAGTGTTCTGGAATTGGATAGAGGTAGTGGAGGTCGTACAACCTTGAGAACGTATTAAACGCCACTCAGTCATACACTTTAAAATGGTTAAAATTGTGACTTTTATAATTCAAAAAACCCAATTGTTGCCCCTCAAAGAGTGGTTTCCTTAAATTTAAAACAAAGCACCTCATACTAAAGGTTACTGTGATAAGCAAGAGAGAAAACGGTGTGAAAACACATGGTTAACTACGGAAAGCAGAAACATCAGAGTCACTGCCACTTGTGTCCTGCATAAAAATCACCAGATATGTGTGGCACGCCCTGGGTTTTGGAGCCCAGTTGCTGGCAGGATATGGGGGAGGGAACCCAAGGGACCCATTTTTGCTGAGTCACAAAAGGCCCTCCTAACTGAATCTGGGCCTGGGGTCCTCAGAGGGCGCACACACTCTCATACACACACACACAGACACAGACATATATAGACACACACAGACACGCACGGAGACACACACACATATACAAACACATAGGTACACACAGACATACTAGACACACACTCACACAGAGACACACAAACACACACGCACACACAAGACATACACAGACATACACAGACACACACACAGAGACATATACAGGCATGCAGACACACACAGACACGTAGATATACACAGACATACTAGACACACACTCACACAGAGACACAGACATACACAGATACACACAGACACACACACACCATCAAGCTAGTCTCCGCCAGGGAAGGGCCGTGAGCTGCCTGCTGCCATCTCGCACCTGCAACCAGGAAGAACGTGCTGGCATATGCCAGAAACGAGCCACCTGCATGGCGCTGACACTGGGGTTTCCTGCCGATCTGGGGAATCCACAACCCAGCCCACGGGGACTCAGAACTGTCACTTCAGACAGCGGCACCCACTTCCAGGTACCGTGTCACAACCTTCCCAAGTACTGTGGGTCAACCAAGACGCCCAACGGGAAGGAGAAAAGGAAAATCGTGTCTCCTGTTATTGGCTGGGTATTGAGCGGGAGCCTGACACAGGCCGGGGTCCTGAGGCCCCGGGGGGCATGGCTGTGGGTGGTTAATGGGAGCGCGGCAGGGCAGAGAAAGATCAGAGGCCTGAGCGAGATGCTGGCCTCCAGGGCCGGGCCCTGGGGAGGTGGAAGCAAGGGGAAGGGGCCCAGAGGTGACAGCGAACAGGGATCCCAGGGAGGCATGGGCCGGGCTGGCGGGGTGATGCCCAGCACCCCTGCAGCCTGTGATCTCCTGCTTTAGGGCCACCGGGTGTCTCCGGGGTTGGGTCTCCAAGGCGGTGACACACAGAGGGGAGGAGAAGGGAGAGCGGCGACACAGGTCACCGCGCTCTAAGCTGGGAAGGGGAGAGCGGCGCGGTGAGGGTGACCCTGTGCTCACCGGCCGGGAGCCTCCCGCTAGCAGCAGGGGGACCACAGCAGGGCCTGCGTGGGGTGGGAAGGGGGCCCAAGGAGTCACTTACCCCCGGCACCCCCCGCAGGTCCCATGCAGCCCATCCTCCAGCCTCCAGACCAAGATGCCCTGAGAACTGAGTCCGAAAAGCTGTACAGGAACCTGGGTTCTACGGGCAAGGGGACACCCGACCTTGGGGACCTGTGAACTGGGGACATGTGGTGGGTTAGCGGGCAGGAGGAGAGGCAAAGGAGAGGACCCTCTGGGGCTGGCGCTCCCAACCCTGCTCCCCCCGCCTGGCCCCCACCTGGCCACAGGAGCCCACCCCTCTGCTGGGGAGGCAGCCGGAGGCGGGAGGGAGGGAGGGGTGCTGCACGGTGTCCCAGCTGGGTTCCCAAGCCCGCAGGCCTGTCACAATGACCCTGGGTGCTTGTCACATCTGAGAGTGCCTGCACCCTCCCCTCTGCCCCCCCAAAACCTCCCAAGGCAGCCTTAGGGGCCCAGGAGCCCGCGTGTGTCACATGCCTCCCAGAGCAGCTGATGGCAGCTGGGTTTGGGGACTCAGGCTAAGGGCGAGTCCTGGGGGCTGGCAGGGACCCCCGGGCTCTGGTCCTGTTTCCCCATCCGTAGGCTGAGAACAAAACTTGGCTGCCTGAGGGCTCTGGAGGGCAGGAGAGGGTCACATGGGGAAGGCCTGGCAGAGGGATCTGTTCAGCCATCCCAGCTCCAGCTCTGTGGTCTCCAGTATCTCACCACACCTGGCTGATCCCACGGCCTCCCAGGGAAGAAGGGGCTAAAGGCCCCCGCTCCTGGCAGCTGGGAACTTGGTAATGTCCGTCAGGGCAGAGTCAGGGCCCCCCATCCAGGGCTCTTCTTGCCCGCCCGAGTGCCTGCCACAGCGGGAGGAACGTGGCAGAGCACGGCTGACCCCAGAGGCCAGAGCCGGCTTTCTGACCCTGGCCCAACTCCCCCGGCTGCTGGCTCCGGAAGGCTTCCCTGCCCCGCCAGGCACGGCACGGCTGGATTCCCTCCTGAGCCGGCAGGAAGGCAGCCCAGGGCGTGGTGCCTGGGCCGAGGGACGTTCCGGGATGGCCTCGCTTCTGGGGTGCACTGGGGAGAGCCCCTGGGGAGGAGGACGTTTTTGCAGCATGGTAGAGGTCCCACACGCTTTGCCAGGGGTCCGCCTATGTGTCACCCTCCAGGGCAGCATCGTGCAAAGACCTCGGGCTCAGGAGCCAGACACACAGGAATCCGGTCCTGGCTCCAGGCCTGTCCAGCTGTGCTGAGCGACACGACCTCAGTTGTGATGTTTGTAAAATCGGAATAATCCTGTCTGTGCCTTAGCCCACTCTCCCTCTGCCTGGAATGCCGGGCCCTCCTCCTCTGCCCACGTAACCCCTACTCACTCCCCAGACCTGGGCTTGGGTGTCAGCTCCTCCAGGAAGTCTCTCCTGACTGCACCCGTCACCCCAAGCTCCCAGACCCGCAAGCTTCCTTTCCGTGGTGTAAATACACCATGGCCAGTTTCAAGCTTCCAACGTGACGCCACTGAATGCAGAGCTGGAAAGAGATGCCCCGGAGCACAGATGATTCCTCCCGCGCACAGATGCAATGGCGGTTAAGTAACCTCGAGAGCACAGATGGTAGTAAAATGTAGTCGAGAGACTAGGGAGGAGGGAGTGTTGAGTATTTATCACCTTTGCTTTAAATGTAATTTTTATAATCGTAAGTTTACATCATTTGTTTTTCAGTAATGGCTGGTTTAACAACCAGCGTGGGAAATTCCTGAAAATATAACAACACGAGCGGCCGTAGCAGCCCCTGATCTCTGAGCAAGCCGGATGCACTAGGGGTCCCTCCGTAACGTGCACCCCTGGGCAGGGAGAGGGCCTGTGTGCCCGGGACCCTGCATGGGGCGCTCCTGGGTGGTAGGGTGAGTGGAGAGAAGGGAGGGGAAGGGCTGGTCCTATGCAGGCGCTCTGCTCTCTCCTCATTCAGGTGCCGGGACATAGAAATAAACCAGACCAGGTGCGCCCACCCCACAGAGATCTCACACCTGCCGGGCAGGTGGGTCAGAGCACAATTAAGTCCATTCGAGGGCCTGGGACCTGGAGGCCTTGATGCCTTGTGAAGCACTGATGACATGCCACCAGCATCTTACAGCCAGAGGTAGTTTTCTGAGGGACATGATCTGACTTAAGCCTGTAACCTGGCTCCATCGCCAAGGGCTCCCTGAATACAGGAATCAGTAACGGCCACTAACCTCTGCTCGCAGCAAGGGCTCATCAAGGGATGGCAGCCGGGAACCCAGGGCACACACGGCTCTGTGCCAGACGCACACGTGCACTCACACCCAGGGAGGCAACGAGTGTGGGAGCTGGTGGTGCCCAGAGGACGTGGACCGGGCCACAGACGGGGACGTCTCCCGTGTCACCCAGCCTGCAAGTGGCACATTAGAACTCGGACCTTCTGGAGGGGGGTCCAGGGCTCTTTCTGAGAAGCTGTCACCTGCTGTTCCTTGAGACCACCGTGCCGTTCAGAACAGCAGGTCCACGCAGCGGGGGGGCTACCCCTCCCCTTGGCAGACGGGCCCACCGAGGCCTGTGTACCTGGAAGCCTGGCCATGCATGCTGTCCCTCTGGGGCAGAAAGCCCCACTTTTTCTGGGTCACGGACCCTCCGAAACGATGACGCAGTGGCCCATTTTGGTAGAATCACGCACACTCATACACGCGGCGTCCGGGTCCAGGAGGCCTACTTGGGGATCCCAGTTCGGACCCTGAACCCCGCCATCCTCCTGCACTGATGCAGGACCACTGGCCAGGCTTGGGAAGGGACTTCATGACAGTTGCTGCCATCGTCACCTGCCCTGAGATTCTAGTTTTCATTTTACGACCTCAGGAAACCCAGGCTCCGAGAGGTCCCATGCCTCGCCCGAGGGCAGGCAGCCTGGGCGCCAGGCCAGGTGGCTCAAGAGCCCTCCCTCAGTCCTGACTCCCTGCCCCCTGATGCAGCTTCTGGAAGCGTCCGGGGCTTTGTGGTGGAGGCCCTCGGCCTGTGCTCCCCCTGCTCTGCAGGGTATCCCAGGCTAGCTGCCACCTTGCTGGGATTGGCCTGCAGGGCATTCCCAGTACCCCCTGCCCACCGCACCAAGTTCAGGTGTCCCATGCCAGCCCACCGGCCGCTGCCAGGCCCCCTGCTCCAGTGGGGGCTGATCGGGTGGGCTCAGGCCCCAGACCCGCTCAGCCTGAGAATCCTGGACCGGCAAGGGCCCACGTTTCTTCTGAGTCCTGGGTCCCACAGTGCCTCCCTGCCCCACACACTGTACAAGGAGGCCCTGTCTGCAGAGGGGAGCCCTGCCCTGCTGAGCTGGGTCCATGCTCTGAAGCTTCTGCTGTCTTAGCCGGAGGTCCCTGACATCATCGCCATAACAACAGCATCACCATAACGACAGCATCACCATAATGACAATGATCCCTGCCATCTGCAGATTGCTCCTCTGTGCCAGGTGAGGGACGGGAGCTCTCCATCACAGGCTCGTGATGTCTACATAGTGTATGGGGAAGGACGGGGACGGAGGCTCCGAGATGTGGAGTGACGTGGCTGCCAGGTGGCCCCGAGGCCCTGCCTCACCGTGTCCTTGCCCACCTCTTCCACCACCGTTCTGCTCCACGGTGGGCACCTACGAGTTCTGGAACATGCCATGCTCTCCCTCCACTGCACAGAGCTGCTCCTCCTTCTTCTACAGGTACCAGTTCAAATGCCCCCCTCCTCCAGAGGACCCTCCCGGATTGCACTAGCCAAGCGAGCAGGCCCCAGGCCATGTGTGTCCCTCAGTACGGAGCCACTGCTGATCTCACCTGGTTCTCAGCTCCAGTAGGGCAGGATGGGCTTGTCTCCCATCCTCATCCAGGGACAATCTGTGCTCTTTGCATCCCTGAATCTAAATCTGTGCTCTCACCTTGCCGGCCACGCTGCCTCCCAGCTTCCTCTCTCCCCCTTCAGAGCCCATTCCACTTGCCTGCCCTACTCTGCACTGTGTCTCCCCCCTCCCTCCCCGCCCTCCACCCCTAAGTCCCTGCCACTTGGCCTGGCCTTGGAGGACTGTTCCTGTGAGCCTCTCCTGGGAGGCCCCAGGGTCCCGGAGGCTGTGGCAGACCCATCTCCCAGGCACACCCAGTGGCTGGGAACCCACACTTCACCATCAGTCTGTCAGGTTCTTATCAGACCGGTTGGATGGGTCTAAACAAAGGACGTATTCTTTAACTGCAGGACCTTATTTTTCAGGCAAATTCCAACAACTTGGGCTTTTCCTGCTTGAGCAAACTCAGGTGTGCATTTAGCCTCAGGGTCTGGCAGAGGCGGCCCCAGAGGAGCCGCTCAGCCTTGCCTCTGCTGAGCACTCAGAAAGGAGGAC
This sequence comes from Neophocaena asiaeorientalis asiaeorientalis, assembly GCF_003031525.2. Lineage (NCBI taxonomy): Eukaryota > Metazoa > Chordata > Mammalia > Artiodactyla > Phocoenidae > Neophocaena > Neophocaena asiaeorientalis. Next base: position 16,925,122 of record NW_020173215.1, read on the forward strand.
CCTGGGGACTCGCCTGGACACACCCTCCTTCCAAACCTGTTCAGCCGGCATCCTTTGCTCTCTGCATGAGTCAGCCTGGCTAGGCCCTGGTGCACGGCTGTTTGGCCAAACACTAGTCTAGGGTTGGCTGGGAAGGTATTCTGTCAATGTGGTCATGCCTACAATCAGCCTTTAAGTGAAGATGACCCTCCATAATGTGGTGGCCTCATCCACTCCGTTGAGGCAATCACTGAGGGCTTCCTGGAGAAGGAGATATTCTGCTTCTACCTGTCAGCTCCTACTCGAGTGTCCATCCAGCCTGCTGCTGGCCTGCCCTGCGGATTCCACACTTGCCAGCCCCAAGGGAAGCCAATTCCTTAAATTAAATTTCTTAATACATGTCTATGTCCATATCTGTCTGTCCGTCTGTCTACCTGTATCCTGTTGGTTCTGATTCTCTGGAAGGCCCTGGCTGATACACTTTTGGTTCTGATTCTCTGGAAGGCCCTGGCTGATACACTTTCCTACCTAAGGAGCCAAATGTGTGCTCTGGGAGGTTGGGGCAAGGAAGGGTGGTTAGAAATTCACTTTAATACTGTAATTAATCCAGGAAGATTCACAGCACAGTGGCCCTGTGTGACTACTTAGCTGGAACCCCAGGTCTGTCCCCCAGAAGCTGAGGGCCTGGGGATGTCCTCCAGCTCCCCTACCCCCACCCCTTCCCACCAAGGCCTCCTCTGTAGCTGCTGCACCAACTTGTGAAAACCAAGTACAGGAACGTGTCAAGTGCTTGGGACAGCCTAGTGATCAAGGGCTTGTAAATAAGCCAAATCTGATAAATTCTCAAACATCCTGTTTTTTCCCCATATCGGGCATCAAGGAGGGACCTCTGTTCTCCTGGCGGCCAAGCCTGTGGCTGATCCTACCTCCATTCACAGCCAGCCACCTTGCTCTTCCACTAAGTTCTTAGCAATCATTGTTTGGCCAGCCCATAGCACCCCATCCCCGGGGAAACCTTTGTCTAATCCATACTGGCCTACTCCGTTCCCAGGTTGGTAAACTGGGGGCAACATGGACAAAATAACTGAAACCATGTGCACATCACACCTGCCTGGGGCTCGCTCACGGCAGGTGCTCACGGCTACTTCTGAACAACTGAATAGATGCTCAAACCACCCAGCAGGACAGGCAACAGCGATGTCATCTGACAAGTAAGGGTCAGGCTCAGAGTGGTTAAGTAACTTGTCTGTGGTCACACAGCTAGACATTATGGAGACTGGTTTCACACCCAGGTCATCCCGACCCTAAGTGCTCTCTCCCTCCACCAGGATGCCACCTTTGGATGGCAAGAGGCTGATGCACGAGCAAAATGGCCAGTCTTTCGGCAAATGTCGGGCAGCGCAGAGGTTTGCAGGAGTGGCCTCAGGTAAGAGGACACTTGAGTCTGCCCGGGGCAGGCAAGGCTCTTCCCCCTCAGAGTGGAAGCTCCTGGCACAGCCAAACGCAGGAAGGATCTGAGACCCTCCAAGGCATGAGGTCCTTGGGTGCCAGGGGTAGGCGTTGGGACCCAGACCCCCCAGGACAGAAAGTGCTGGATCTCGGGGATGGTGTAAAACTGGCCCCGGACGGGTCTCCCCGGGAAGCCCGAACCTGGCTCTGCGCATTGGGATCACACGAGTCATCTGACTGCCTTCCATGTGACAGCACTTCCAGAGCAGCGGAGGACTGCCACACTCCTTCCAAACACCTCCATGAGTCACCAACCTTTACTGAGCACCTACTATGGGCTTCCGGGGCCTATATGGCACCTTCCTCTCTGTCAGGCTGAGCATCCTGTATTCCCTTGTCTGTGCCTCAGAGGCCAGAGCGACAAACGCTATCAGAAGCAGGGTTCGTCCTGCTGCACCAAGTGACCACCACTTACCCAGCACCCCATCCCGACAGCCCGGAGTCACGCCAGGCGTGTCCCTGCCCCTCCCACTTTGACCTCCCAAATAGGGCCTGAATCTACCCGCTTCTCACCTCCGCACTGCCACCACCCTCTCCAAGATGCTATCATTTCTTGCCCGGATAACCCAACCACCTCCAGAACGGTTTCCCTGCATCCACACGGCCAATTCAGGCTTCACGGTGCAGCCTCGGGCACTGTTTTACTTACATAATCAGGTCGTCCTGCAACTTGAAAGCCTTGCCTTTCCTAGAAACCAAACTGCTTACGTGGCTCAGGGCCCTACAGAGGCCTGGCCCCTCCTACCCACCACCCACTCAAGCACAGCTAGTTCCTTCTCAAACAGCCTATGCTGCCTCCTGCCCCAGGGCCTTCGCACCTGCTGTGTGCTCTTCCTGGAATTCTCTTCCTACCTGCCATGACTCACCTTAGGTGCAAGTGCGTGTGTGCGCGCACACACACACACACACACATACACACACACAAGGAGGCACACTTACTGCACCCAGTTAACTTTTACCCCCTTTTAAATGCTCACAGGCCCACCCTCCTCTCCTTTAGAGCCCTTACCTTGGTGTATAACTTCACACACTCATTTGGGTCATCAGTTGATTGACGTCTACCTCCCACCAAGCTGAGTCTACGGGCAGAGCTCATGCTGGTTTCTGCTCATTGTGTGTCCCCTAGGGCCCAGCTCAATGCCTGGCACGTGTTCACCAAACCAGTGAGACTCAGCCAAGCACTCTGGCGGTAAAGGATGGATAACAAGCCTTGCCCATTCGACGGACAGAGTGGTCCTCCTTCCAGGGACCGACCCTACAGAGGTGTGTGGGAACCGCCAGCTGTCTGCCCACATCCATCTTCTCCCCTTGCTGAGCACACAGCAGACCTGCAGCTGTGCCATGTGACCGAGCCCCAGCCAACGGCCTGTCACTCCACAGCCTGGCCCCTGGGACCCTCCCCGGTGTGGAACTGAAGCTGAGCAAGACACTGTGCAGTTCCTGGGCATGGAAGCCTTTCTGTGCCCCCCGTTTCTTGTTTGTAGGGAACAGACTCCAGCCTCCATGACCTTCCCTGAGTTCCAAAGGGAAGACTCGAACAGTTGCTAATCAGGGAAGGGACGGCCTGCAGAAACAAGGGAAGATCGGCCAAGAAACGCTAGTGCAGCCTTGGGGCAGGGTCCTGGCTCCACCTCGAGGGATACATATAACAATATATTTTGAGCTCTTTATAGAACTAGAACCCCAATAAATGGAAGATGTCAGTATTCTTCATTCCAGAAAAGACCACCTGAGGCCAGATTAAAGGAGTGCAGACACCCTAATCTTATCAGCAACCCCCCCCCCCCCCCCCACACAGGTTGGGACATACAGTTTTCGGCCTCAGAACGGGATGCGGGACCACCACGCAGCCATCTAAAAGGACGGGCAGTTCCCCATGAAATGGCATGGAAAAATGTTCACATAACATTTAAGAGAGAAAAAGCAGATGTCAAACTGCATAAACAGTACGAGGCTACTTATCCAAGAGAGAATTCAGTTATCTCTGGGTATTTGTGCAAAAAAAGAGATTTCCGGAAGCATGTCTGCCCCGGAGCTAACAGGAGTCTTGACTCGGCAGGGGAATTCCATGTAATGTTTACGTTCTTTGTGTTTTTCTGGACTTTTACAAGAGTTATGAACTGCTTTTATATTAAAAATAAAGCTCTCTCCCCTGAAATAAAAACAGCGGTGTCCCTTTCTCTCCTGCTGGGATGTAGCCCCTCTGAGCCCCTCCTGGCTCACACCCCAGCTCCAAACCCTGAAGGCTGTGGGACATGCCGTTTGTGAAAACGCTTCCAGTTTGCCTCCCGGCTTGCCTGAGATCAGGAAGAGAATGATTACAGAGAGACGCACCCTTGGGTGTGTTCTTGGAGATTTGGGTGATTAAACCCGTTACCCCGTCCTCCAAGGTTTTTTCTTTTTAAAAAGGGAAACATTTGCATGTATTAACCACTTGATATTTTGCACCTTCTCTCTGTACTGTAGGAAAATAAGGGTTGGGGTATGGGAGTTGGTTAAAGCGAACCCCAGACCCAAGAGGGAAGAAGCAAGTCCCAAGGGGCGGGCGGCCCCGAGGCTGCTGCTGCGTCAGGACCCCCACGGTGGGAGCCAGGAGCCCTCAGGGCACCCACGCTTAAGGAACAAACAAGCAGAACAGTGGGACCCCTTCAGGCGGCTCCTGACTGAGTCACCCAGCCGCGACACCCTCCTGCTTTACGGCAGTGGGACAAGACCACACCCTCAACAAGGGCTCACCTTCAGCAGGAGCCAGAGTGTGTCCCCTGCGGAGGCAGCGGGGATTGCCACGGGTGAGGCCCCGGAAGAGGCTGCCTAGGACCTCGTCTTCCAGATCACAGGGCAGGCATCCCTTAAGCTTGATTCGGGGCCTGCTCTGTGCATTCCTGCTCTCGGAGCACCTCCACGTGCTCTCCCTGCCCCCCACTCACACCCCAGCTTCCTAGCCGGTCCCGCTGCCCCGCCCCCAGCCCCGGGAATGACCTGCACACCTCCTAACAGGTCAGAACATTCCAGTCGTCCTTCGTCTTCTATGGGGTGAGGTCCAAGTGTCCTGCTAAGTGGCCAGCCTCCTGAGCAAAGGCCCTGGGGTCATTTGGCTCTGCGGTCCTTTGCTGGCAAGATGCTCCCCACACCCTGGGGACTCCAAGACTCAGCGGGTGGACTGCACTGCCTGACCACAGCATCCATGGGCTTGCTGGCTCTGGCGCTTCCCCTCCCCGGCCTCAGCTCCCCACCTCCCTGCAGCTAAGCCCTTGCTGTTGCTGTGAGCCCAGCATCACCCTCCCTAGGTCCCAGGTCTCAGAGCCCCTCTAGGAGCCCCCGCACCCCGAGTCTCTTCCCTGCAGACGCTGAGCCCGGGGGAGGGGAGGTGAACATCTGTCCATCAGTCAGGCCAACACGCACAGAGGAAACATTCAAGAGATGGAGGGAGGGAATCTGGGTCTGGAGACATGATTAAGCCCCACCCGAAGGGACCCATCAGTTGTAGGAGCTGGCAACTCCCTTTTAGCTTAAACCACTTCGGGCCAAGTTCCTACTATTGCAACAGAGAAGACAAAATGGACACGCCTCCCCCCACTGCTGCAGCCACACCAGCGTCCCTGTCCCCTCCTTGCCACCACTACCCTGTACCCTGGGGGAGGGGCTTTATGTGACCTCTCATGGGTACAGCCACCAACCCAGTGTATATCAATACCCTCATCTTAAAGGGCGGAAATCAGGGCTCCAGAGCAACTGTCTGGACCACCTGAGACGGCGTTTCTTTTCAGATTGGCTCCCACCTGGCAGCCCTCCTGAGCCCTGGGGCACTGCTGGTGCCCCTCAGCCACATTCACGCCCCTACGGCTCCCTCCCAGCAGCCACCTGAACCCCCGCCCACAGAGGCAGCAGGGCAGGGGCTGGCGCTGGCCGGACACACACTCTGCTTCAGGTGTCCCCAGCCCCGGGGCACAGGCGCGGCGGGTGGCCCTGGGCCTTCAGGAGCCTCCAGACCCCTCACCCCAGTGACACCTTCCTGACATGGCTCGGGAGGTGAAGTCCATTGCTGGCCACTGATTTCCTCCTGGGAAGACAGTGAGGATGGAGGAAGCACGTACTCTGGCCACTTGGGACCGTGGCTCATGGTGGGGCCCGGTCAACAGATGTCTGTGCCCTTGACCTGCGGGTCTTGTAAACATACACTTGCTCCCAGAGCTCAGTATTATTCAAGACCGGGGTGAGTGTGGTCAAACGAGAAGCCATGAATTGGGCCGATTTTCTGAATATCAGCGCTCAGGGAAGAGGCGAATGTTACCCAGTTAATAAGCACAGTGACGAAGGCTTCCCCCTTTGCACAGCCACCTTTGTTGGGTACATGACCACGTTCTCCGGTCTTTGAAACAACGAGGGACCTGACTCCAAGCTCATTGCCGGGCACTGCGCGGTCACCACGGGGACCTGGGGGGCGACGAACTTCGACTTTGTGGGTGTCAAGGCAGCTGCAGAGACTCGCTCGGCAGACGTGACCCTCCACCCCTGGGGGTCCCTCTCACCTCCAGTCTCGTCCGGTCCACGTCTTTGGGCAGCTTCACGCGGATTCGGTTTGTGACGATGAGGGCGTCATAAGGATAGATCTGCGGGGAGAAGAAAGTCTGGGTTCACCCGGGAAGTAAGCATGTGCGGGGACAGAAGAGCCGAGCCCGAGGCCAGCGTAGAGGTACATACTTGCGTCTGCATCTGACACACACATTTCACAGGGAAAGCACAAAAGGAACTTTTAACCTGGGCAGGTGCAGCTCGGCAGCTGGAGGTCAGCGCGGGAGCGGGCGGCCCCTCTTACCTTGTATTCTGTAAGAGAAAGCAGAGACCACAGGGGCCGGGTTAGAACATGAACGAGCTCGGCCCAAAGTTGGAAGCAAGCCCGTCCAGGACCCCCACCCTGCGGTGGGCCGGGCCTCGCGGTCTCCATCCCCTCCCGCGGCATCCTCCGAGCTGCGGGGGGACGGGCTCTGGGATCTCCGGCGGGAAGCCAGAGCAGCAGGCATGGTCGGGAGGCTGCAGGCCAGACTGGGAGCCAGACGCGGCACTGTGTTCTCCCTCAGCCGTGCTGCTGTCTCCCTGGTGGTCCGGGCCTGCCTCGGTTTACCCCCGTGGAGACAGGCAGCCTTGCTGGGGTCGAACCCCCCTGCCTCTTACTGTTTTCCCTTCGTGACCCTTTAGCTCCTCCTTTTCAATACAGAGCTCCGCGTGCTAGCTTTTTAAAAAGGTTTTCCTTCCAGACTAAAAGCGGCTTGTTAAAAATTAAAGTCGTACGGATGGGAGGCCTCCGTGAGCACGCAGAAACCACAGGGCAGCATCTCTGGATCTCGGCCACAGGCAAGCCTGTCTCGGGAGGGAGACCCTGGCGAGGGGCTGGGCACCGGGGGGCCGGCCCTTGAATTTCCCCATGTGCCATGCAGGGTCCCGGCCGCCCCGGCTCTGAGCCCGGGGCCCTGGAGGCCACTTAGAGCTCCCTCCACTCCCACATCCAGCGCGAAGCAGCCCAAGAGAGCAGGCTCCGGTCACCCTCGGGTGACGATCATGAGTGGGCATCGCGGGGCCCGGTGGCTCAGAGCTGGCAGAGCCCTTGGGCAGGCGCCTGCCACGTGACCGGGTCTCTCTAGTAACACCAACCTCCCTGCAGGCCACCCTGCTGGTGTGAAGCCCTGGGAGGCCACACGGAGAGCAGGGCTGGGGCAGCATCTGACCCAACTTCAGACCCGCGGGCTTTTCACTGTGTCTCTGCCTCCTTTATTGCTATAGAATTTAACAGTAGGTGTGGGTTGGCCTCAGCCCCGGCGTGGGACGGACATTCAAACACAGATCTCTCCCCAGGTGACCCGGAGTGACAAGTAAGTCGGGGGGGGGGGTGTTGGCAGTGCTCAAGAGGTGAGCACCTGGGTCAGGAAATGGAGAAGCCTCTGAGTTAGGAGATGGGGAGCACCGGAGGGAGGGGAGAGGAGAGGGAACATCGCCGGCAACTTTAGAATGGAGGTAAACCAATCCTTGACCGGAAGAGGCAGGGACATGACTGCCCCAGGCTCCCCGACTCCACGATGCTCAGAGCCTTCTGCCAGCGGCCCTGGTCGGGGGTGGTTTCAGAACGAAACTCGTGGAAACCTGTTAGCGACCCCTGCCCCAGCCAGAGACCCACGGGGTCCCCGCTTCCTGTACCTCGCGTGCCCCAGCTGGCATCCAGGTCTGCTCCACAAGGGGCCAGATTGGCATTCTGGAAGAGAAAGAGAGAGGGCGGCAGGGGGCAGGTTGCAGGGTACAGGCTGTCGCCGGGCTCCTGGCGGCCTGGCCGGGGAGGAGGGTCAGCCCACGGTGCCCACTGAGGCCGGGCTCTGGAAGGGCCGTGTGGCCGCCCACACTCGTCGGGGCTGCCGGCTTCCCACGCGGCGGGTTTGCTCACATACCTCCCGCCACCTTCAGGCCTGAGCTGCCCCTGCCTGTCCAGCCAGCTCCTTCCCGTTGTGATGACAGCTCCAGGGCGCCCGGCCCCTCGGCCCGCAGCTGGCCTGGACCCGGAGGGTGGCTCACTAGGGCTACGGCTCTGCTCCCTCCAGACGCACTGTCCCCAGGGACTCAGGTGGCCGGTGTCTGTAATGTCCCCAGCACAGACCCCTAGTGTCGTGAGCACCCCGTACGGATTGCACCCCATACAATCACTGTGGCTGTGATGGCTGATGAGGTCCAGGGATGGTATTTGGAGGGGGCATGGACCCGGCCACCTGTCTCAGGTGCCTCCCTCACCTGTCCATGGCACCAGCAGCCAACTCTGCTGTCTGGAATTCTCTTTCCCTCTGCCCACCTGAAAAAGTCATCCTGCAAACCTCGACAGAGGGTTCCTGCCCCACTATGCCGGTGCTGAGGCCCCGCAGGGTCAGTCAGCCCCTCTCCTGTCCGACTCTGTCTTGGCCCTGCATCCGCTGCCCACGGTGGAGAACAATGTTTTATTTGTGCCTGTATCCCTGGCACCTGGTACAGAGTCTGACACGGGGTCAGGGGTCTTGGCCAGCACTTCTGGAACTGGGCACAGGGGTTAAATTTCCACGGAGAGAGCTCTGCAGTTAAAGAAGGGATTATATTCCTCACCCTTGGGTTGTATTACAGGGAGAGAGCTTTCAGCGCTAATTTACTGCAGGAGGTGATAAGCCAGGAGCTGGTCAGAGTCCTAGCGAGCGCGGGGGCAGGACGAGGCCTCCGAAAGCACCGAGTCCAAAGTCCTTCATCCTGAACAGGGGAAACTGAGGCCCAGAGACGCCAGGACGAGGGCGGCGAGGCGGGTAAGCACCTAAGGGGAGGGTTGGAGCTGGTCTCTACATTTCGGATACTTTGTCCATCATGGATTTTTTTCATTAATTTGGATTTTTCAAAACATTGTATTACCTTGTTTACCTTGATTACTGAGTCCTTTGGTAAGTGCCCTGAATGCCTCACCTTAGTCCCAGCACTGGGACCAGAGCCCGGCAGCCCCTCACCCACCGGTGACTCTCCGTGACCCTGCACCTCCTTCACTTGACTGAATGATTCCCCTTGGGAGTTTTCAAGAGCAATATTTGCAGACATTTTTTCAGGCCACTGACAAGGACACCCCGTGCACCTGCCTGGTTAGGGACGCTCCTGCATAAAGCAAGGCAAACCTGCCTCCCACCTGGCCCGGCTGCGATACGAAAGAGAAATGCCGCCCCCTAGTGCCCGCTTCCCTGCATCACAGGCTGTAATCTCCACGGCCACCGCCACCACCTTGGGCAGTTGGAAACCCACCTCCGGGCAGCAGAACCGGCTTCCTCTGGTCCGCCAGGCTCTGAGACTAGACAGAGGCTCTCAGGAGGGAGGGTGGGGCGTCCCCCGGGTGGAGCGGGGGGGCTCACCGTGTCAGTCCAGAGCAGGGAAAGAGCTCTCTACTCCTGGCCTTCTAAATGCCAAGTGGTGAGCATTATCACCATTTAATAGCCGAGGCTCAGAGACGTGAAGCAACTTGCCCAAGGTCACACAGCTAATATATGCAACTGTAAAAAATTTAACCCGTGCATTTTACTTTTCAAAAATTATACTGGGATTGATAACGGTGAGAAGGAAATCGTGGCCATCTCACCATTGTTCTTTTCTTGCTAAAGCTCACACTGGAGTGTGCCATTTTACTCACTAGCCACTGAGGTGGAAGTGAGAAGGAGTAGAGACTAGCTTTCATAATAACTATTCGTTTGGGAACTACGCTGTAGAACTTAGAAGATTTCACAACTATAACGTTATGTGTCCTGGCAATAACCTTAAGAGGTAAGGATCATTTTTTTAAAGACTAGGAAATAGAGACTCATAGAATTTAAGTAACTTTTGCCCAAACACACACCCAGGAAGTGGCAGAGCTGGGATTTGAACTCGGGGCTGCCTGATGATAACGCATGTGCTCTTTCCAGCATATCCGACTTTTAAAATTTGTTAAGGTCTTCTTTGTAGTGACATACAGGAACCTTTCTATTAATGTTTTATGGATATGTGAAAACCCGATTCAAAATATACGAATTTTTTTCATATGCCTATTAGATTAAGTTCGCTGTTTGCACTATTAAGTTGATCTCCATACTTTTTTTCTCCTTCACTAGATCCATGTCTGATTTCAAAAGAGCCACGTTCAAATGACCTACCATACTTGCGTTTTATCAAGGTCTCTGGCATTGCCACGTTGCTTGGCAAGTTTAAATTTATGAATGCCGTTAACTGCTTTATAACTTGTGTCATCACGAGCTAGTGTTCTTTCTTTTTACCACAAATTCTACTAATTCATCTTAACCTTAACTTCTACCTTATCTGACATTAATACTGCCACTCATGCTTCCCTTCTACTTGTGATTTTGGTATCTCTTTCCCATCCTTTGACTTCTAATCCATTAAAAAATAATTTGTGTTCATCTCATGATGATACATGCTTTTCTTCTTTTATTTAAAAAAAAATCTAACCTGACAGTTTTTGTCATTTAGTAGGAAAATTCAGTCTGTTCTTATTTAGCATCAGGGTTTTTCAAAATGGGACTCCTTCCAAGGGGCTACCGTGTGGATCTGTCGGTGACCAGCGGTCAGTCTCTTAATAGCAGACCGGGTGGCACCTGTTGGAACCAATGCTGTCTCATCCACAGGAAAGCCTTTAGTAGGTGGCTGTTTCCCTATTTATTCTACAGAGAGGTGTGACTATCTACCATGCGTCAGGCTCTGTGGCGGGCTAGTTATCAGGACATTTTAACAAGCTTTGGGACATATGGTGCTGGCCCCTTGTGACAAATCCCTTCCAGAACAAGAACCAGGCACATCTCTGCCTCCCCTGATTTATTGACTTCCTTCCTTCCATTTGACAATAAGAGAACTACACAACCGGTCACGCTCAGGAAGCTCACAGCTAAGCGTCGGTGGTTTTTCCCATACAGTGTTCTGTGTGTCTCTGATGTAATGTTCTCCTACTGCTTTCTTTTCCTCTCCTTTGGGATTTGGTGTTACTGGGTTTTTGGTCACTCTGCATCTGGGCTTTTACTTTAGGTCACCTGGAATCCTTTCAGAAACAACTTCATCTGACATGGCTGAGCTGTAAAAGACTGGTCCTCAAATCACCTGGCTTCTCAGCTGAGAAGCAGGCGTACGATTACATTAGAGTCTTAGAAAGAGTGAAGAAAAAAAAATAGGAAAGAACATGAGTAGGGAAAAAAGAATCCTCCGAAAAAGTCAGCAATAACTTTCATCCATCTCCTGGATATTGTAATGTGGAACGCTAAAAACCCTCATGTGGTGATGAACTCCATCTTTATCGACTCCCCAAGATGTGCAGAAGGCCTCACTCACAGGCTTTCTAACACTCTGCTCCCCACCCTGAGGCCAGCAGGGGAAACATTCCCGGCGGGTTCAGCTCTCGACTCTGGAAAGCTTAGAGTCTGCTCTCAGCTCTAGGAGAGGCCTGAAGATGGTGTCCCCGCCAGTGTCTGGATAGGCTGCTCCCAGACACCTTGGGGGTGGAGCCTCCGGAGGCCACGCCTTCCTCACAGGTGCTGGGAGCCATCGACCCACGTCCTTCCAGCCTGGCAACCAAGAAGGGACTCTCCCTAGAGGATGCATAACCCCGCCCCCAATGACGCAAGCCTGGAAGTGCTGACGTTCAGGCTCTTGTCTCCCACATTTTGATAGAAACCCCAGGACTTGGCTTGGGGGGTGGAACGCCTCGGCATGGACATGGCCCAGTCCGTGACCTCGGCACTCACGGCCCCGGAGTCAGAGCACAGCCGTGCCGGGTGAACAGAGAACGTTCTGACTGGTGCTACTGCCCTCCGGACCCTCATGCTGAGCCCAAGGATCTACGTTCCCCGGCGCTGTGGACTCCTGCTTTCTCATGTCCCCTGCATCCTTCCTTACAAGGGAATTCAGAGAAGCACGCTACGTGCCATTCCAGCTTGGCCCATTCTGAATAAACGGCGGGG
>NW_020173215.1:16937586-16992084 GCF_003031525.2 Neophocaena asiaeorientalis asiaeorientalis
GCGGGGTTCCCTCGAGCAAACCATGCAGAAGCACCTGGGCCCCGGACACACACAGCAGCAGGGCCCACAGAGCTCGAGAATGACAGAAAGGCCCGAGGACACCCGCAGCTTCCGTGGTGGCGTCCCTGTTCTTGGATGTGCCCCATGGCCTCGACCCTGGATTTGAGGTCTGCCTGAGGGGTCGCTGTCCCCTGCGTTACACACTTGTTGCTGGGACTGCCCCAGGGCAACACACGGGGAACGGGGGGTTGGGGAGGGGTCTGGTGTCATCACGCCTGCTCCACCTGAGGGGTCCTCATTGGAGACCTAGCAAAGCTATGGGGAGAGGGACAAACACGAGGGCCCAGCTGCGGGGGACAAGTCAGGCACCACGCTGTCTGGGCTCACGTTGTCATGTCCCCGGATTCAGACAGCTGGGAAGGGGGCAGTCAAAGCAGCCTTCGGCTGGGAGTGGGCAGAGAAAGCTGGCCCCTCGGTGTGGCCCCCGTAACAGTCACAGTGCTAAGGGCATCATCAGTGGTAACCATGGTGATGGTACTAACACTGGGGGCTGGGGAGGAAGGGCGCTCCAGGGAAGGAAGTGGATTCTGGGCCCACATGGCTCACGAAACCCCTCCATCCTTTAAGATCCTTATTAGGCTCTAGGTCACAGGAGAAGGACGGTCAGGAGGGCCTTAAAGAGGGTCTGATTCCTCTGGGTGGCCCCGCTGCCCCTGCCCCCCGACACTGAGGTCTCCCTGGGGGCTGGGGGCTGGGAGCAGAGGGGAAGAGGGGTGTTGCCGGGTGGTGGTCTGGCCCTGGGTAGAGCAGCAGGCAGACGTGGGTGGGTGAGCAGGGTCCCCAGGGCCCGTCCTCCTGGCCGTGTGGTCACCAAGCTGTGGGAGCCACCCTAGCTCACGGTGGCTGTTAGTACGCATGTGCTGGGGAGGGCGTGCGGGGCCGAGTACCTACCCGGTGGTCCAAGCCATTCTTGCCATGTCCTGGGACAGGGTCAGACTTGGAATAGGGGAACCCTGAAACAGACACAGCACAGCTGTCACGCATGCAGCCAGGTCGGCGGGGCTGCGCAGGTGACATGGGACGGCCCTGAAAATTCCACCTGCCTCATTCGAGACCTCTATCCCCAGGGCACTGACTGAGGATGAAGCCAGGAAGTGGGGGACGTCCCGGAGCCCGCCCATGACACCAGGAACGTCACGGAGCCCGACCCGGCCTGGCAGGCACCTGCATTCTCTGGAAGCCTCTATCACCGGGCCAAGCTCCTCACCTGGCTGACCAGGAGAGCGGGGGGCAGAGGGAGGAAGGGGCCCCCATGCAGGGTAGGGCTGTGCTAACCTGTACCAGAGGCGGCCAGCGGAGGCCCAGCACCACCAGAGGCGGCCTGCAGACTACTTTATCAAAACCCTTGAGCTGTCTGCAGTTGGGGGATTTCACATTAAAATCCTAATTTCTAGCTTCTCAAAGGGCCAGTCTGAGACACTGGGCCCTGGATTCCCTGTGGGAACCCCACACCTGGTCTCCTTCCATTGACCACATCCCTGGCTGCTCTGGGGAGCCCAGGACTTTGAGACCTCCCAGTGAACCGCTTCAATGCCACGTCTGGAGAGAGCAGAGCGGAAACTCCTGGCTCAGAAGTCTGTGTGGGATGTGCCCCAGAAGGGAGGCCAAGGGGCACAGCCTGGGCCCCCTGGAGGGGCAGGGGACCTCCACCACCCTCAGAAGCACCCTTAGGAGGCCTTTCCCGGCTGCCTGAACTGTCTTTCCGTAGCCTGTGGGCCCGTACAAAGCAGGGGCCATGTCTGCTGCATCTGGGGGTCCCTGTGCCCCACAGCTCAGGCAATAGCACTGGCTCCTGGGAGCCACCAGGCTGCCCGCGAGGGCTCAGAGCGGACGGCGGGTCCCACCCCTCTGCGTTCACGAGGCTGTAAACCGGAGGACTGAGCCTCCAAAGGTGAGACGGGCGCCGTGCACAGAACTGCCTGTCCGTCCACCCACCCGCCCACTCCAGGGAGGCCCGCTTCTGAGCACAGAATGCTGGTCGATCCAGGCACCTGTCTTGTGGGGTGGAGGGTCAGAGAAGACGTTCTGTACAGGTCACACCCGTAGGAAAGGCCTCAGCTGGGGATCTGCCTCGGGGACTTGTTTGTCCCAGGGTAGTCTGTGGGAAGGCTCCAGACGTGTCAGGAAGGGCCTTTCACGACATCAAGGGCAGGGTTCTCAAACTGGTTTTAGCCAAGGAGCCCTCTTGTCACAGGAAATCGATGTGAAAACTCCAATACATGAAACAGAGGAGAGCGGAGCTGGAGGGAGAGTAGCGGGGCCAGACGCTCGGGCCAGGCCTGCCGGGCATCCCTCGCCCCTCCTGGTTGCCCTGGGCTCCGCCAGGTAAGTGACCTAGCCAGCTCCTCCCATTTCACAGAAGGGGAACTGAGGACCGGGGACACAGAGGGACCTGCCCAAGGTCACCCAGCCCTGGAACACAAGACAAGGGCCTCCTGACTTACAGTCCTGAGGTCCCTCCAGGACACACCTGCTTCCCAATTTACACCCAGAGCCAGGCACACTTGGGCATGTGAGGCTGTCGGGCTGAGGATCTAAGGGACCCTCAGCTGGGACCCAGGAGCTCCTGATCAGTCGGGGATGCCAGCGTAGTCTTCTCAAAGTGGCGTCTCCAATAATAAGCTCACCAGCCACGCCTGGGACCTTGCTACAAAGGCAAATTCTCGGGACCCACCCCAGACCTACAGACTCAGAATTCTGGGGCTGGGGTCCAGCGGTCTGTGTTTTTCAAGCCCTCCAGGGCATTTTGATACACACTAAGGCTTGGAAACCCTTAGGGCCCCTAGAACAACTATGCCCTCACCTCCAGCCTTACCTGCTCTAAACCAGCGGTTCTCTACCCGGATGCACTGCAATCACCTAGCCAGCTTCTAAAATCCCCCGTGCTCGGGCTGCCGGCCTCTGGTCTCACAGTAGGTGTAGAGACCTTACTTCCACTCAGGCCACTTCATCTTCCTCACTCATCAACTATGACTGTCTTCGCTCTTTCTTCTACCTGCCTTGAGTTTCCAAATCGGATGATGTAACAATTTTTGCTTTGATCATCAATGATTTAAGAAACTCATCACAAGAAGGACAGTCTGTTATACTGACCCCTACTTTAACCTGTTTTGATGTTCTTCCTTTCTGAATTTCCGAGCTCTCTTATCACTTCCTTTCTGTTTGGAGAACTGCTTTGAGCCAAGTACGTCTGCGAGTGAAAACTTGTCCTAGTTTTCCTTTGTCTGAGAATGCCTCCATTTTCCATTCATTCCTGAAGGATATTTCCATCCGAGATAGAATTCACATCCACAGCAAATGTCTTTCTGCACGTTAAATACGTGCCATCTTCCTCTGGCCTCCACGGTTTCTGGGGAGAAGTTGGCTGTCATTTGCGTTGGTGTCCCCGGTAGGGAGTATAATATGTCTTTTCTCTCAGGCTGTTTTCAGTATTATTTTTTTCTGTCTTTAGTTTTTGTAAGTTTAATTATGGTGTGTTTTGGTGTGGGTTACTTTGAGCTTATTCTACTTGGGGTTCACTCAGTTTCTTGAGCGTGTGAAGTTTATGGCTTTTGCCAAATTTGTTAAGTTTTCAGGCGTTATTTCTTTGAATATTTTTCAGACCCATTCTCTTCTTTCTGGGACTCCAGTGATACAAGTGTTGTCTGACAGGTCTCTGAGGCTCTGTCCATTCTTTTCTGCTATTTTCTCTCTGCTGTTTAAGTTGGATAATTTCTGTAGTTCTATCTTCAAGTTCACTGATTCTCTCCTCTGACAAATCCCACTATTCTGTTATTGAACCCATCCAGTGAATTTTTGAATCTTGGTTATTTTACTTTTCTTTCCCATAATTTCCATTGGATTCTTTTTTTTATAACTTGTATTTCTTCTGTGAGATTTTCTTTTTTTCTTTTTCATTTGTTTCAAGAGTATTTGCAATTGTTTGTTGAAGCAGTTTTGCGATGACTGCCTTAAAAATCCTTCTCAGGATAATTCCAATATCTGATCCTTTTCCGTGTTAGGATGTGTTGATTGCCTTTTCACATTCAAATAGTTACCTTCACGGTTCTTGGTGTGATGAGTGATTTTCCACTGCATCATGGACATTCGGATGTTATGTTGGGAGACCTGGATCCTAGCTAAGTTTTCCATGTCAGCAGGCTGTCCCTGTGCTTAGGTTTAACATGTGGGGCGTGGCTTATTATGGGCTGTGAGTCCGAAGTCAGTTTAGTTAAAGTGCTCTTCTGGTCTGCTGTGTCCACCTGGTGTTTCTGGTAGCAACCTGGGGTGAAAGGTGCTTCCCTGGTTGCTCCGTACCCCGAGGTGGGGGTGGGAGACACCAGCCATGGATGGAGAGTGTTTCCCTGGGCCTATTCTCTAGGCTGCTGGGTGCCAGTGGGCCTCCTGCTGGGTACCAGGGAGGGCAGTCATCTACTTGGTCACCTTGTCCACTGCATGGGAGGTGAGAGACACTGGTCCCGTGTATTTCCTCAAGTCCTCAGTTCTCTGACCAGTCCACCTTCCTCTCTCTACCCTCCAGAGTTCTGTGATTGTCTACTGCCCTACTGTTCTTGGGCCTTTCAGTTGTACTGAGTGGGAAAGAGCAGGGAGAGATCACATCCCTGGGATGCTATCAAGACCCATTAGAATTGGCCTCTCTTGGGATGGGACCAGCCATCAGTAGATTTCTGAGGTCGCAGGATCCCATGTGCAGCCGAGATTGAGAACCACCCGTTTAAAAGGTCCCTTCACGTACTCAGAGATTTTCTTGACCGTCACAAGCCAAGGCATTACACATGAGCCCATTTTACATTTCAGGAAGCTGAGGCCTAGTGAAATTAAGTGACCTGTATAATATCAAATTGTTACTCACGAAGAAGATGAGACAATCTCCCAGGACCCTAGCTTCGGGAACCAGTAACCCTGGTTACTGCTCCAGCCCTGGTGAGGGTTTGCAGGCGTGGGAGTCTTCTAGGGACCTGCCTGGCCTGTGGCATTGGCTGGCCTTAAGAGTGTGTGCTGTGTGTATATTAGAGAGAGAAGGCACACAGGGAGAAGGCAGGTGTGCCAGACCTGGACAGGTGGCAGCTGGGTACTCGTGACCCCGAGTTGTATCAGGCCCTGTAACCACTGGACACCTGCCCACGCCCCATGTCCAAGCTCAGCCTAACTAGTCTCCCCGTCACCTCCTTCCAGAAGCCCACCCATGGCAACCTTGCCCTCAGCATTCTGCTGGGATTGATCTTGGGTCTCCTTGCGTCTGTCCATCTTCTGGGCTGGCTTGTCAGAGGTTAGAGGAACCACTGGACGGATGGGCAAGGAGAGGCCCCTTGCAGGTGGATGACTATTCCAGGTGCAGCTACAGGCACACGGCTCATCAGAGCATCCAGGATGCTTTGTGGACAACGGTCAGGAAGCCATTTCTCTGGGCAGATCTTTGTCAGTTTCACCGGGATGGTGAACGGTTTTCAGTTCACTGATGTGCGAATATGTAAGCTTGCAGCTGCGTGGCCCTGTGCAGGTTCGGGTCCCCTCTCTGAGCCTCGGCAACCCCGTCTGAGGAAGGAGGGGCTGGGACCCCCTTCAGCCCCTAGGAACATGAACAGGAGGCCCCTTGGGCCGTCTGAGCTTCAGACTTCAGAAGCAAGCGAGAGGGGTCCACTCACCATGGCTGGCTTGTGGATCTGACCAGCTCTGTGTGACACCCCAGGGCTCAGCCCATAGGATGCCCACGTTTGAGCCCCAAAACCCGGGTGCCACCTGCCAGGGGGACTGGAACATCCCCACTTTTACAGATGAGGCAATTCCAAACTCAGAGAAGTTTGCTCTCGTACCCAAGGTCACATAGCAAGTGAGAGGCTAGGATTCAACCCAGCGGGATCGCACCTGCATCTAGCCATCTCTGCTGACCCCTCACGTGATCTCATGCACTCTGTCGCCCCCCCCCCAGCCCCACCCACACTGGGGCCCACGAAGGAGGGAAGACCTGGGCACCCACCACCCCGTGGGCACTCACTGGGGGGCTGCTGTGGGCACAGGGGGAGGCACGGGGGGCCCATCTGGACCCTGCTCCCCAGGAGCTAACAGTCCTCAGGGGAGAAAAGGACACACAGGGTCATAGATAAGGTGCTCCCGGCGGGGGTCGGGGGAAGGGAAACAAAGCTCCCAGGTGGGTGGGAACATCTCAAGACCTGGGCAGAGTTGTGTGTAGGGGGACAGAGGAGGCCCTGAGAGCTGTGACTTGGGACGTGGGCTCCTTCCCCCGGACACCTGAGGGTCTCAGGCACTGCCTGCGCCTCTGCCCACAAATCTGAGGCCACACCCTGTCCAGTTCCCCAGCTGGGGGCAAGCCTGCCCATCACGGGGGGCACAGGGACCTTTGCTAAAAGCGAAGAGTCCCAGCCAGCCCCCAGGGAACGGCAGAGGGCTCTGTCCTGGTGCCCCCCTCTCGCACCTGGAGGTGGCTTCTCCTGGGCCGAGGTCCCCTCCCTGACGTCTGGAACCCTCACTGCTCTTGCTGGGGCCGAACGTGAGCAGGGGGCAGAGGGTACTCTGTCCCTCCAGCTGGAGGCCAGGCAGGCCATGCCCTCCTCAGCGGGCTCTGCCCCAGGGGAGTCCCAGCCACCTGCTGGATGCCAGGTGCCGGACGCAAGCCCTCCAGCTCCCTCGGGCCTCTCCCTCCCAGCCTTCCCCCGCCCCCTCTGCTGGCCCAGGCTCTCTCATCCCTGGGCCTCAACATGAAGAACCCACCTTGTTCCTGCCCAGCTGCGAACAGAGGTACCTCCACCCACCTGCGCCAGGACGCCCCGGTCATTCCTGATTCCGCGCCCCCCGCCCCACCCCTCCTCGACTGCTTGCACCAGTCCTGCTGTTTAGACTGTTCAGGGGGGCCTCCCCATGGCTTATCTGGACACCCCAGTCCCTTGAGCCCCAGCCCAGCAGCCTCCAGTCTATCCTCTGCAAAGTTGTCCGTCCGTGTCTGAACACATAAAACACATCACCTCATCTCCTGCTCACGGCCCTGGCGCACCGACCCCGGGCCCCAGCAGACAGAGAGGAAAATTCCCAGCATCACGCACAGACCAGCTGTTTCTGGCTGCCCTCTCCCGCCTCCCCACTGGCTTCCTGTTTCCCAAACTGCTGCTCAGAACACCCCAGGACACCCCCAAAAGACTACCTCCCCCAGAACCCTCCCCCAGCCTGGATGACGGCAATTCCCCTCCTGCCCCGACAGTCCAGCTGAAACCTCAGTCAGAGGCGGCCAGGGCTCTGCTGAGAACCCCTAGGTGCGTCCTCCACTCCGAGGCCAGGCCGAGCCCTCCCAAGGCCCATAAAGCCCTCTGTGACCCTGCGCATCCCAGGCTCCAGCCCTTCCGCAGAGCCCAGCAGCCAGGCTTCACCTCTGTCAGGAGGGCTCACTCCCACACCTACCCCTTCAAGCCTGCAGCCCTCGAGCCTGCTCACTTAGCATCTCCCTTCCCCGAGCCATCGGCAGCACCTGGCCCCCCGACCTGCACGCGCCATAGGCCTTACTTTCTAACGTGCTTTCTGTCTGTGTCCCCGCCTCCTCTGGACCGTCAGCTCCTGGGTCTGGGGTGCTGTCTGTTTGGCCTCTGCTCCGGCCCCAGGACCTGTTCAGTGGTCACACCCTGTCTCTGGGCCTTCTCTTGCTTGTCCAAAAATGAGGGCCAGGACTGAGGTCCCGTCAGTGTGATGCTTATGGATCCTGCCCCTGGGGTCCTCAGGTCCCAATGCCCAGACTGAGGATGGCCAACCCCCCCAAAATTCTCATGGGGTTGGCAGACAGCGAATCAGGTCTCTCTCTCTTTCAGCCGTGGACTAAGAAATGTGCGAATGACTTTTTCTTGCCTGGAAACTCCAGAGGACTTAACAGGGGGTGAGGAAAGCCACTTCTGGCCAGGCCTCAAACCCGCTTTCCTCCTGCCAGCAGGGAAGGAAAAGTGGAACAGAGGTGCTGTCTCCCGAGCTTCACACTGGTGGGCACTGGGGGTGGGTGACCCAGGAAGCAACCTCGGATCCCAGCCCCAGACCAGGCCCGGACTGGGTGGGCAGCAGGCGAAGACAAGGGGACGGGACTCCATGGGGACAGACACACAGAGGGTGACGTAAAACCGCAAAACCACAGGCAGGGTGGGCGTGCAGTGGTCCCCACGGGACCAACCATCTGCAGTGCCTTGGTCTCTAATGTGGAGCTTTCCTCAGCCCGACCTCCAAGCCCACCCTGATTCCCCTCACGTGCTGGGATCTGAGGGAGGGCCTTACTCCCTTTGGCAGAGTGGGGTCCTTTCCACGGGTCACTGAGCCCTCAGGGAAGGGTCTCCAGCTGGCCTGGGGCTTTGTCTTACTTCAACACACCTGTGACCACCTGGAGGGGATGTGGGAAACCTCAGAAGGGAGGACAGGACGTGAAGGGTTAGGAAGGTGGGACCCATAGCAGCAGCAGGCCGGTCCACAGGGTCTAGACCAGGGGAGGGGGGCCCACACCACCTCATGTTCTGCTGGGGCAGTGAATCTCATCCTGTAAGACTCAAGACCCTCTTCTTGCAACAGAAAATCAATACCATCCCTTTCCTGTGCAGAAATCAGATTCGTCAATAATATAACCTCCTACATGCATAGTCCAGATAATGCCCTAAGTGTAGCATAAAGGAAAATGAGCTGTCTGCCATACAATGTGGATTTCAATGACACCTCCTTCGGAGGGGCTGTCAGTGCTGGCTGAGAACCACTGCCATAGCGGAGAGGGATGTCACACTGGTTTGTCAGTTGTCTGCTTCCCTGGGGAACAGGCACTGGGCCATATTCGCCGCCTCCTCTCCGCTGCCTAGCCCTGTGTCCAGCACATAGTAGGTGCTCAGTTAATGTCTGGTGAAGGGGTTGGTGAATGACTGAATGGTGAATTCAGTCTCAGGTGAGATGTGCTGATGGTGTCATGAGTGGGATGAGGTTGTGCGTGGCCCCGGAGAGCCCACGGAGGACCCCAGGCAGGTGGCGACAGGGTGCGTGCGCGCTTGCTCTCAGCGGCGTCTTTGCCTGTCCCAGCTCCTTGCACGCGTCTCTGGGTCAGGGGCTGCTCTTCTCGGTCTCCCCCTCGGTGCCCTACACAGCGTCTGGCACACAGTGGGCGCTCAATAAATACCCGTTGAATTCAATGCATCTCAATTCAACGAACATTTATTGAGCGCCCACTGTGTTGAGTGTCACAAGCCTACCCTCCTCGGGCGCGCTACAGATGGATGTCCCAGGGATGCAGGCAGGCGTGCCTTGCCACATGCAAACACTTGGTTCATTAACGGTTGTTTGCAAACGAAACTGGTGTCGACGGACTCACGGTTGGGGGCTACATGGTGAGATTGGAAGGAACCCGAGAAAAGAAGGCGGATACCCCTCTCTTCTCAGTTTAAGAATGTGCCCATCCCGTCCAAATGTCTCAAGAGGCCGGCAGATAGCAAGCCACGCCTGACCTAGGCACGACAGCAGCCTGTGTCCTCGCTGCTACTTCCATGCACACTGGGAAACAAGGCGATGTCACCAGGACAGAAATAAAGGCACAGTTGCAATTGTTAGACACAGTGGGTTTCCCGTTCGGAGGAACTGACGTCAGAACATGTGTAGAAAGCGAAGGGATGACAGAACCATTGTCATGGTCATCGTGAGCCTGCATCCCTGGAGGAGGAGGACACACACACACACACACACACACACACACACACACACACACGTAGGTTGTTTGTACTTCGGAGGGTTCGCCCCAGTTAGAGCACGAATTCTAGCATAGGCTTTCCAATTCCTGCCGGCCGGGCGCACCTGGATGGGAGGCGGTCCATTCCCATCCGCGGCTACACCTGCAGCTTGTGATCGGAACACAGCAGCAAGGAACGGGGCTGACAAACAGACCTTGAAGGTGTGTGACTGGCCAAAACACTCGCGCAGGGTCTCTCAGGGCCTACCGCCTGGGGGATGCCTGGGACGACCACAGGGCGCCTCGTCTGGCACGTGCAGACGAGGAAGCAGTGCACAGAGGTGAGGAAACACGAACGGGTCAGCGCGGCACGGGGAGGTCCCCACGGGGCGGCCCGTCTCCTGCCCAGGCTTCTCCCCAGATGGTGTCCCCACCGCCCTAAGCCCCAAGCCACAGGCAGACCAGAAGGTAAGCGGGACTCCCTGGGGACAGCAGCTGCCCCCCCGAGGAGAGATAGCGCGGGGAGCTGCAGATGTAGGCCCACCCACCTCCCAGCAAGGGAAGGACTGAAGCTAGAAAAGACCACCCTGAGGACCCCAGACAGTCCTTTCCTGGGTGCTCTCGAGTCCCGGGGCTAACGCTTTGGTGCCCTCAAGGCATGGGGGCTACTGGAGGCTGCTGGCCGGCTGGCGAAACAGGAGCAATCCATCTTCCAAACTCAATTGCGTTAGGAAAAGCAAAGTTCAAAACAGACGAGGCCATGGTCAAGGCCAGTGTCCAGGGGCCACATGCAAGTCCTGCATTACCCCTCACCCCTCACTCTGCCACTGGTGGGATGGGCAGCCTGCCTCGGCCCTTCCAGATCCTAAGCAGGAGAAGCACGCCTCCGTTTGGACGAGACCCTCTGGGGGACTCTCCGGTGTGACCTTCCAACGGGGATGTCAGCCCTGTGCTCCGGCTCTGGATCCCATTCAGAGAGCAGAGGCCCAGGCGGACGGGGCCCGGGGCACACAGACATCTGCTTACAGAGATCACACACAAAACGACACACGCTTTCCCTGTTTAGACATCTTCTTTACCAAGTGATCACCTCCACGCTTCTCACCCTCTTCCCACGTCAGAACACACGCACTTTCATTTGCGAGACGGTTTACAGTCACGAGAACGGTGGTGATGACGATGAGCATCTACTACGGGCCCGGCCAAGTGCTGGCTGCACACGTGGCACCTCCTCCGGGTCTCTAACGACCCCGCCGGGCACACAGGTGCAAATGGGGCCCAGCGAGTGGTGAGCCAACATTTGAACTCAGGTCTGTCTTACGGCAAAGCCAGTGTCTTTCCTTGGCTTTCTCACGTCCACAACCATCCCCTCCTGGCCTCTGCTTCCAAGCTAAGCCTCCAGCTTGTCCACAGAGACCCACCCACAGCTGCTGAGACCCAAAGACTCTGCCCACCATCCACCGCGGGCATCAGACGGCAGCTTGCTGTCGTTTCCGCCTATAATTTACAGCCTCTGGACGTGAAGAATGTTATATGGGGAGTTTGGCCCGGCATCTGAAGGTCATGCCTACTGCAGCTTCACGACCCCCCGGATCAGGCAGACGGGGTCTCTGTCTCCTGCACTCCCTGAGGAGTCCCGGCTCCCGGCCCCTCGCCCAAGATGAGCACAGGAGACACGATAATGCCGTTCTCGGCTCCGAGTCTGGACTCGCCCCCCTGGACCATGCTCCCGTCCGCTCCGGAGGGAGCCGGGCCCTCAACTTCCAGCCTGGCAGCCTGCAAAAGCCCTTTTCCCAAAGGAGCCCAGGAGCCTGAGGTGGCCTTCTGCCCTCTTGCCGGCTCTGGAGAGTTCCGGGAGACGCTGGCGTGGCCCTTGGGCAGCAGGCTGGCTGAATCAGGGTGTCACCAAGGGAAGCCGACACACGGCTACTGGTCTGCTTCCTAATGGGCTTGCCATTCTGTCTGTGGGTTTGCTCTCGTAGTTTTTAATGAGCAAGGCTTAGTTCTGGGGGGGATTGGCTCGAGGTTGTGGGCCCCTTTTCTGTAAGGACTTTCATGCCACACTGACAGCTCCTTGCTCAAAAGAACCACTCACGTGAGTAAATGTTGTCCCCTGGCATCGTCTGGAGAGGGCCTCTATCAGCCCCGCTACTGTGGGCCAAAGACTGGCTGTCTAGGTCTGGAGAGTTGGTCCTAGTGTCTCCGTCCCCCTTGAGGAGCAGCCAGTTGGTCTTCTGCTGAGAAAAGAAAACAGAAGTGAATTTTGGGGTCACCTGCAGTGGCATCGCCCCACTTTACAGAGGAGGAAACGGAGGCTCAGGAAGGTCAGGGCCCACATGGCTTCACAAGGGGACAGTAGGGTAAGCCAGCCTTGGGCTCTTTCCACACACACCTACCTTTGTTAAAAGACAAGCAAAGGGGGTCTTACCTCTTGAGCCAGGGTGGGCGGGCAAACTCAGCCCATGGGCCAAACCCTAAAATATGCATTTTGATTTGTTTTCCTTTCTTATCAGACATCTCCTTGGTTCTAGAACCATGACCAAGTTACACGGCATAGAATGAGGACTTTGGTAGTAGACGTGCTGGTCCTAACTGTGAGGGAGCTGGCGGCACCACCTCTTAGATTTGGTCCCCGTTCCGAGTGGCCCTGCCTAATCCCTAAGGAGCACAACCTAAGGGGAGGAGCCTGAGGCTTGAAGCTGGAGTAGTCCCCACAGAACCAGGTCTGCCCCTGCATTACCTTCCTGTTATCCGCGTCGAAACTTCCGTCCTCCCCATCTGATCGCCGCCCGGCTGGAAGGGAAAAATCAATGTCAGGGCAGCGCACCACAGATTCTGGGTTTCCATGTGTCAGTTCCCACTTCACAGTCATGCTCAAAGATGGAAAATAATCAAAGAAAAGTCGCCAGCACTCGTACTTTTAAGGGCTGAGGAACCAGACCAGCTGGCGAAGGTCCCCGCAGGAATGTGGCCTGGGGAGTGCCTGGGGCCTCGCACAGGATGTGCTAAATCAAGAGCAGATGTGCGAAGTGATGCCTCATTTACATTCCAGCCAACCACCCTGCGGCCACTTGGCATTTCGAAGAACATACTTTCTATCTTCCAAGTTCAAAGGAACAGAAGGGCCCGGCGATCCAGCCCCTACTGGGTCAGACTCAGCTGGGTGCGTCACGGACATTACTGCTCATCCCCACCTGACCCATTTCACAGATCAGAGGACAGAGGCTCAGAGACAGGACGCGCCTTTCTCAAGATCACGGATCAGCGGGTGGCAGAGGCTGGCATGTGAACCCAGGCCGTCTGACTCTAAGCCCTTCCTCTGTCTGCCCCACCTCACTGCTCGCAAAACAAAAAGGTGAGTGAGCTATGCCACTGGGAGAATTCCACGCAGAGCAGTAAAGATGGTACAACGTACAACCAGAGGTGTGCTCGATAGAACAGAGCAAGCAAACGTCTGTTGTTCAGCAGACTACCTAGAGCTGAGTCAAGAGGTGTCTGTATTCTCCATTTGCCTGTTTTGGGATGGGGGGTTGTCACCCAGCCGGGCTGACATTATCTCCAACCAAGCATGATGAGATAAATCACACGAGGGCAGGTTGACAGTTCTCCGCATCCAGTTCGGTAAAGACCCATCCTGTGCTTCCCAAGCTAAATCACTGACCCCCATGCAAGGAACGATGAGAGGAGAGACCCCAGTGTCCTTCGCCACCTGCCACAGAGACCGAGGCCATAGTAAGGACATGCCAAGGGTGGGCTCCTTACCTGCAGCCTGCGGAGGGCTCAGACCTTCTAGCCTTTTGGAGCACCCTGCCTTGTGCACCACCAAGGACAAGACTGACATCAGGCCCGAGAGCTTGGAAATTGGGGATTGGGCTACAGGACCTTGACGAGATAAGGCCACAAGTGAAGATGGTTCTGGATGCACTGACATTTCATTACTCCCGACGGCCACCTGTTTCTCCGTCTCCCAGGAGAGACAGTGGTTTTCAAAGTGAAGATAAAGACCCTGCCGGGTCTACTTGCAGAGGCAAAGTGATGACAAGCCTGCGTGCGGGGCACCGTGCAGGAGGGGCAGGGAGCAGGGGGCTCAGAGGGACGCATGCCCGTCAGTGTGGGCTCTCCCGTTTCCTGGACAACGGCTGTCGCCAGGCAGCGGAGCCTTGAGCGTCTGACCGTGCATCGGCCGGGACTCTTGGCAGCTGCGCTGTCGCCCCAGGGACATCGGGCCGGCGGTTTCTTGGAGCTCTAAGACCACTGCCCTTGTCCAGCCCAGAGAAGGCCTCCAGGGCCAGGTCTGCTGGTAAAAGTAAGCTAGCTGGATGCTTGAACAGCCCACAGAGGCCCCCGAATGGGCCGAACGGACAGCCACACTTGGGGTAATTTGCAGATGCAAACACAATTAAGTGGCTCCCACCAAAGGGCTTTTGGGAATGTGAGATTCCAGGAGTTCAGATCACAGCGGCCCTCCTGGGTCCGAGGACTTTCCATAGCCTCGGGGAGCACGTTGGGCCAGACAAACTCTGCCTGTAGAGCTACCCCAGGGCTTAAAGAAGGGCCCCACCTCCAAAAAGGGGGATATCCCACCAAGATTTAGCCAGTTTTCTCTGCAAACGCCGCCAGCTCCATGAGGTGTGCACACGCTAACCAGACTCAAACCAAGGGCTTTCCAGAGCCCCAGTCTCTGCCAGTCCGCAAAACACCCAACGGATTCTCTCGAGAAATGGAGCACGGCTAGGAAAACAGAGGAACCCGGAGCTTTGTGTTATTTTCGGGCTGCTTCCTTAACAGCTCTGAGCCTCAGTTTCCTGATCTGTAAAATGGGCAAATGACGCCCCCCGCCTCCAATTTACGAGGATCGCATGAGATAACACGCAGGTGCTGTCACATGATGGGGAGCTCAGCTTACACGTTTGGAATATTAGGAATAAAACGAGAGGCTAACCGGGCCGCTAATTTGTAACATGCCGTTCCAGAGTCTCGGGAAAAGACAGATCAACTCAGGACAAGCAGAGAAGTCGAGTTGCGTGTGTCTTTCCTATCACACAAGGCAGCTCCTTCCGAGCCCTGGAAAGTATTTACCAGTGAGTACCCTTTTGGGAAAGGCTGATGTCTGACTCCCTGCGTCCCTTGGGACCTTTATAGGGAGCGTCCCAATGAGAGGGGGAGGTCTCTAATTTTCTTTCTGGATACAGGGCCATTCCCTTTCCTCCCACTCCCAGACCAAAATGAGACCCGACCCCACTACAAAGGAATCCCAGAGACACATGAGATGTGATTAATTCCCGTCTTAAACCAGGCGGCAAAGAAAGAGCTGAGAGTACAGGCTACATGGGTCGCCTTTACCGTCTGGCGTGGGTGGGCAGCTCTGGGAGGTGGGAGCGAGCCCCCAACCGTCTGCAGGTGTGAGAGGTGGTGAGACGCCACCCCCGCTTCTTGGGCCTGCGTCTCCGCACACGCTGCCATCTGACGGCTCACGTGCGCTTACCAAGGAAACAAAACGTCTGTCCCTGCAGCTGGACAGTCAGCTTCCTGGGAAATTTGGGGGAGACATTACTTTTTCCTCTTGAATTCACTTTAAACAGTCTAAAAACTGGGCCAGCTTCACTCCATTGAGAGGAAAGTCCCTGCTCTGTGCCAAGCATCACGGGGCCTCATGCAGAGCCCCTCGAAGCCAGAACCCCATTCTTCAGGGCGAGAGGCAGAGCTGGCAGGGGAGCAGCTGCGGCTGGAATCCTGTCTGCCTCCCAAAGAGTCCTGGGTTCAACACTGCGATTGATTCAGGACCGTTCGAAAGACACCCAAAATGTCCCCATAGCAGCTGGACCTTTAGCGGGTGGTGGGAGGTCCCCCGCACCCCACCTCCCAGCCCGTCCAACGCCCTCCGCTGGTCCTGAAGCATCTCTGCCCGACGGGATGTGGTTCTTCCTTCCCTTCGTTCTTATTTCCCATTCAGTTCCTTTGCTTCCTTTCTTCCCTTTCTTATTCTTTTTTGAAGCCATTAAATTGTAACCAAGTAGAATTGGAACTAAGGTAATCTAAGAAGACACTATTGGTCTCTAATGATGCAAAATGATATAAAATAAGAGTGGTGGGTTCAGGGGTCAGGCAGACCCGGTACGACTTGGCCATCGACGGGTCACTTTGTGGCCCTGGCCTTAGTCTCCTTGTCTATAATAATACCCGCCTCAGGGCTGTGTTGAGATGAAACCCCAGCACACGCGATGCATCCAGTGGCAGCTATCTGACTGCTGATCCTAAAGCTAACCCTGGTCCTCACCGTCAGGGTTCCACCCCCGCTGAGTCCCCAGGCCTGACCATCCTCACGCTGGAGGCTCATTTCCCAAAAACACCAGTGGGACTAGAGCACCAGAGAGGAGTGTTGCTAATTAAAAAAAAGAACAAAAAACAACAACTTTTGATGAGTTGGAAATAAAAAGTTGAAAAGTAAATACATTAATTAAAAAGCATAACATTTTAAAACTCACTGAGAATATTATCTTAAGCTAATTAAATGGTCCAGGAACTCGACATCGTCACCCGGAGTCTGTTTCCGGAAAGTCTGGCTGCTAAAAGGATGGGTTCTCCTGAGGTGTGTGCTTCTCTCCCTTGACAGATGAGGGGACGGTCAGTTTGCTGAGACGGGGGTTGGTGGCTGGCTGCACGTGGGCTTTAAACACACACGCATGCTCACACACATGTATGATATGCACACATGCACGCCCCCCACCCCAATGCACTTCTGCCCGGATATGGTCCAGCTCGATGGGGCAAATCTTGTAAAATTAAGACATCTCAAATCTATTGGAAATCAAATGCATCCCATCACATCCATTATGTCCTTAGTTTATTTTTTTGGCCGTGCCACACGGCATGCGGGATCTTAGTTCTCTAACCAGGGATGGAACCCAAGACCCCTCCCGTGGAAGCGCGGAGTCTTAACCACTGGACCGCCAGGGAAGTCCCACATCCGTTATGACCTGACGGTTGTCTAAGGAAAGCTGGTGGAGAGGACTACATGGCACCAACTTCACTCATGGCCCATTTATAGTCAAGCAGGGACAGACTGCATTCACGTTCATCCCCACGACGTGGCTGAGCGCGTGGCAGAGAGCAGGCGCTCTATAAAGTTTATTTCATAAAATAATCAGTAAACCCACATTCTAGAATGCTAAGAGGGTCTGGGTCATTGTTCAGGGTTCAGTCAAAGAGGAATTCACTTGCCTTTGGATAGAAGAGGTGTTTCTATCCAGATTAAAAAAGAAACACAAAGATTGCCCCTGGTAAGAGTAAACGAGGACTTCCCTGGCAGTCTAGTGGTTAAGACTCCGCGCTTCCACTGCAGGGGGCGCGGGTGCGATCCCTGGTTGGGGAACTGCGAATATCCCGTGTGCCGTGCGGCATGGCCAAAGAAGAGAAACCGAATCTCCACTGCACGATTTGGTTAAGGGCCTCACTGTCAGAAGTCCTTTGTCCTAGATCGGGCTCCGTCAGATGCTTGTGAGCAATTTCCTAATCTGATTTACCGCCTATTCCCCTCCCAGGGGCTGGCTCTCCGACCCTGTGTGTGGACGTGATGTGTTAGCCAGTGGCTGATAAAAGGCCGAGTCAGGCAGTCCTTCCTGTGGACGCGGACAGTACGCACAGCCTCCTGGCTGCAGTATGGGTGCCACGATGGAAAGACACCGCTCTGTGCCTGCTCCTGCCTTCCTGTGCCTCAGTTTCCCCACTGGTAACACAGGGAGCTAGTCTGGACCACCTCTGAGGGCCCTGGAGTCTACGCGTCCCTCCCTCTCCGACCCCTCGGGAAGATCTGTGCTCCCTGCTTCTCCGACTGAGAGGCAACGGTGAAAGGCATCGCCTTGCGGAAACCCAGGAGTTCCCATTCATCTTTTTCTTTCTTGGGAAGAGGAAGAAATACACAAGGCATAGGGCCTATTGCAGTCAAGGAGAAAATTTAAAACACACACGCGCAACTAGAGCACGGATTTGTCAGTAAGTCACAGAAAACACACTTTTATGGATTCCACCCAACAGCGTCCATCCAGTTGTCAACGGGGGATGTGGCTGTTTTCTGGGTGCATCTGGACAAGGACTTTAAGTATGGGGATCCCTCTTCCCATCTCTCTAGCGTCTTAATAACAACCCCCATCACGTGCACCGCATTCGACAGTTTAGAACAGGATTCCACGTTCATTATCCCATCCGGTCTTCACAACCAGCCTGCGAAAAGGGCCGAGTGGAGGGTCGGTCCTGTTTTGCAGATGAGGAAACAGAGGCTCAGGATGGTGAAGCAACAAGCCCCAAATCACCAGAAATTCTGGGACGAAACAGAGGTGAGACCTGGAGCCTTCTACTCCCTGTGCACCTGTCCCCTGCAGGCTCAGGGGGAGCGGAGGTGGCTGGTCACCCCTGAGAGGGAAACTGGGGGGTGAGAGACGCCCTTGGAACCAAGCATCTCCAGCCCCTATTTGCTGATGCAGGAAATCCCTTTAACCAAAGGCTAAGTCATTTATTCTATCATCAGAAATTCTCAAAACACAGGACTCGGGCTTCCCTGGTGGCGCAGTGGTTGAGAGTCCGCCTGCCGATGCAGGGGACGCGGGTTCGTGCCCCGGTCTGGGAGGATCCCACGTGCCGCGGAGCGGCTGGGCCCGTGAGCCGTGGCCGCTGTGCCTGCGCGTCCGGAGCCTGTGCTCCGCAACGGGAGAGGCCGCAGCAGTGAGAGGCCCGCGCACCGCAAAAACAAAAACAAAAACAAAAAGAACACAGGACTTAAATTCTCATGGAGGAATAAACGACTGATTCTGGTTTGTCCTGTTTTACAAAGACCAGGCTGCATCAGATTGTGGTCCAAGCACCTCCGTCCCTCATCATCTTGGCTAAAGTCAGTCTGGCTGCCTCTCTCAAAGTAGCGTCCCTGAAGCCACACACCGAGACCAGCTCTTGGTTACAAATCCCCAGCCCCAGCCCGGCCCACGTGTGTTAGCCCCGGGTTTAGACACACAGAGGTGTCCTCAGTAGGACACACCCTTTGCTGTAATTTATGCAGGGGCCTCTCGGGAGCCTACCGGCAAACTTGCACCCAATGTTTAGACTGCGGGGCCTCCGAGGTGCCCTCCCCATCACGTGTCAGAACACAACGACAGGAAGCATTCAGTAGCAAAGGCACTGACAGGCATGCAGGGCAAACACAGCAGCAGAGGAATCCGACTGTATGTACCATGCTGCTTGTAGATGGGGGGTTTCCTATAGATGTTATCTTTGACGCCAGTGTCTGGGAAAGAAGAAAGAAAAAAAAAAAGGAGAGAACAGCAGGGTGAGCGAGCAAATTGTGATGGTTTCCATCCTGCCGCTTTTGCGTCAGCAGCAAT
Source organism: Neophocaena asiaeorientalis asiaeorientalis (assembly GCF_003031525.2). NCBI lineage: Eukaryota > Metazoa > Chordata > Mammalia > Artiodactyla > Phocoenidae > Neophocaena > Neophocaena asiaeorientalis. The sequence goes on from NW_020173215.1 coordinate 16,956,700, forward strand.
CCGTCACCCAGACTTAGAGTCCCCAGCAGGGATCTGGCTCCCGCCCCGGAGACTGGCACCCAGGCCTCACACTGCACGTCAGCCTCGCTCAGCCCCGATGCCACCCGCCGTGTGAAGGGGGCAGAGGGACAGAGGCGGCTGGAGCGGGCGTCCAGCGACGACTGTGACCCGGTCAGCCCCCCTCTCTCCAGCCCGTTCTCAGGCGGGCAGCCACGCCTCCCTGGTGCTTGTGGAGATTCGGGAGAAACTCAAACACGTGCCAGTTTGGGGATGCGCACACCCATCTGTGGACTTTTAAAGCATCTCGGAATTTAGGGGTGAGGGAGACGGGGAGGCTCGGGGAGCACGCCACCCCCGAGAGGCACGGCAGCCCGCTCCCACCCCCTGCCCCGACAGCTCAGGGGCGGACAGACGGTCTGCCTGGCAAGCGGCCGTGTGTCCTGGGCGCCTACCTGGGACGTGGAAGTGGCGAGGAGCCTGCTGGTAGGTGGAGGGGGGAGGCTTGCTGTCTGAGAGCACGGAGAGGCTGGAGGTGCTCCGGCCACTTTCACTGCCTCCAGACGGGAAAGCAAAGCCGGCAGACAGAAGGCGGGAAGGGAAAAGCAGAGGAGAGCATTTCAAGCATGAAAGTGAGCCCCTCTCCGCTGCCCGGCGGGGCCGCCCGAACCCGCTGCCCAGGGAGAGGGACCCTCACCGACACCTCCAGGTGGGCCCCACGGCTTGTTAATCCAACCTCGAGGGGCCCCGTTCGCTGGCCCCGTGGTGAGGGAACAGGTACGCCCCGGGCAGAGCCCGTATTGGTTCCCAGTTCCTGCAAAGTCTGGCCTGGCCGTCGGCAGAGCTCCCTCTCCTTGGGGCGGGTACAGCCCACTGTTGCTCTGCCGTGGCTGCCATTGGAGCCCAGAAAGTCACAAATTCACCAAAAGTAAGCATCCCCCCACGCCCACGTCCTGAGTATCCTTGCGTAAAAAGATGCTGATTTCTTGGAGAATTCACAAACTAGCCATTCAGAATCGGGATGAAAGGGCTAGAATTCAGCTACATCTGTCCTGAAGAGCCACTGAGTAAAATCCGATCAGCCACGGGAGAATAAGAGACCACTGGTATTAATCTGCTGCCCTGTTCCCAAATAAAGCAATTTTTTTTGCCCAGTTAAATGGAAAGAGTCCTCTGATTCTGGCCCCGAGTTTTATCCCGTCGGGATTGTCATTTCTGTTCTGCGAACAAGGTTGGATTATCAAGTCACAAATTTAGACAGCCGTGGTCACCCGCCGATCCTACCTGCCCCCCACCACGCCTGCTGAGGGATGGGATGGTACACAGGGGGTGACGGGCGTCGGACACGGCACGAAAGGCATACGGCTCCTTTTAGCGAGACACGCAAAGGCACAGGGCATTTCCTCCCCTTCAGCCCCGGGAAACCCTCGCCGCGTTATGTGACAGCTTGGCAAAGGGAAGCGGACACCCCTGACGTGAAAATACCCCCGGTTGGGAGCCGCAGGACCCCGAGGTGACGTGGTGATGAGGCAGACTGAGCGCTGGGCCCAACCTGGAGGTGGGCTAATGGGGGGAGACGCAGTAGTCGGGCTCGTAGGGGACGCTCTTGCCTGGCGGAGGGGTGCGCCGAGGGCAAAGGGGGGCCCGCAGGGTGGGGCGGGATCAGCAGACCACAGCCACGGCCTGAACCAGGCTGAGGCCACACGGGGGCTGCTGACTACAGCTTGAGCATCTCCCTGGGGGCGGCACCAACTTCGCCTGTCGGCGTGGATGGAGTTTCAGGTAGATGACTGCCCCCCTCTTCAGGGCATGAACACTGCTTTTCCCTTAGCTGCCACCTTCCAGCACGGCACAGAGCCTCCTGGAGCCTCGAGCCAGGCCAGACTCCTGCACCCGGGGAGACCACACCCACGGGCACCTAAAGAAAACCTCAGATCCGTTCTGCCGGCCGTGGCTCATGCCTCTCCAGGGGCAACGGAGCGTGGTGGAAGCAGGGGCTTTACAGTCATCTGCTCAGACCCCGGCGTAGCCGAGGACGCTCACTTAAGGCGGCACCGCTGTGCCGGGCACGTCTTGACCCAGCTTCCAGTGGCCCGTTTCTCTCCACCCCTGCCCAGGTGGCTGGAGTCTCTAACATGTCACGGGACTCCTGCCCGCCCCACCCCCCGCCTCAGTCCCCTGGCCCACCGTGCAGTGTCTGACCTCACAGGCAAGACTCTGTGTGTGTGCGCACGCGTGCGTGTGCCCATACGCACACACGTATCTGAGGAGGCCCCCGGCTTTCACCAGGGTCCGGAGGCACCACGCGGTGGCCACACTGGGCTCTCAGGCCCACCTTACACCTGCCATCCAGGGGCCTCTACACCGGTCAACGAACTCCTAAGACCTTGCACCTGACCCAGGATGCCTCTGCTTGCCTCCCCTTCTCCCCCATCCCCTTCTGGACTTCCTTTCCAGCCCTCCCCACCTGTGCAGACCCTTCCTGGGTCAAGGCTCAAGTGCAAAGCCCTTCCAGAGAACACAGCCCAGCTGACCATTCCCTCCTCTGGACACGCACCTGCCTGCCCGTTCACCGTGTTGTTAAATCGTCATCAAATGCACCCTCACATAGACCCTACATGGGGTCTCCCGCAGCACTTTGCTCACGACAGCCCGGCGGCCACGCCACCACGACTGCCTTTTGCAGCGGCCGGTGTCCCGGTGAGGCCTGGCCTCAGGTGCTCCTCTGAGGGCCAGCTTATCCCGTGGGCCTTGGGGGCAAAACCCCCAACCACTGATGTCACCGGGGATGGGGGAAAGCCAGAGGTCACCCAGCTGAGCGGCAACTTTGAAAAGGCACAGAGCCCCTCGGGCCGAGGTGCGTGGCTTCTCCTGGAGATGGGTCAGGACCGAGGCCGCTTCTGACCTCTGCCAGGGAGGGGCCCTCAGCATCCTCAGGGAGACGCGAGGATGCCGGGAAGGGGACCTCTCAGAGCCGGGGAGCCCCTGGCCGGTGAGCGGCCACCTCGCCTGTTTGTCCAGATTGATGCCTTGTTGCAAAGCAGTTCCGGGCAGCACGGAGCCTTCCTGCGGACCCCAAGTATTCCCTCCGTTACTTTACGTACCACCGGCGCGTTGCCACGCAGGTGTTGTCTGAACGCCTTACTTTATTTGGGTTTCACCCGTTTTCCCCTTTTGTATCTGAGGATCCGTCCAGGACACCAGGCGACACTGGTCCTCACGCGTCCTCAGGCTCCCCTGGGCTGTGACCGTTCCTCAGACTCTCCTTGCGTTTCACGGCCTTGGCAGTTTTGAGAAGTGCTGGTCGGTGTTTCGCAGACGGTCCCTCGGCTGGGGTTCGTCAGATGCTTTTCTCATGATTGGACGGGGGTCACGATTTGGGAGGAAGAGCACAGAGGGGAGGCGCCCCCCCTCCCATCACGTCAGGGGCACCGCCATCCACGTGGCCGACCACTGCGATTGACCTTGACCGCACGGCCGAGGTCGTGCTGGCCAGGATTCTCCCCGTCCAGCTCCTCCCACACCCCCACTCTGTGCTCCTTGGGAGGGAACCGCCGTGCACAGCCCACACCTGACACGGGGCGGGGGGCCCCTCCTGGAGGGTGGAGGGTCCGCGTGAATGATTGGGGATTCTTCTGCCGGGAGTTTGTCTCTTCTCCCCCAGTTACTTATTTATCCAATCGTTCCTTTATATCGGTGTGGACGCGCGGACGTCTGTACTTTGCTTTACGATCCAACACCATGTCCTTCATTCTGCTGCTCAGCTATCCCAGCTCTGCCCTCGGGAGCCCCCTCACTTGCTCCTGTGGGTCTGCTCAAGGTGACCAGAGGCGAGGCCGGCCCCCAGCCCCTTGCAGGGACCCCACGGGTCACCAAGACGTGGGTGGGTTTCCACCTGCCCCTCTCACTGCCACGTGCCACCTGAGTCAGCCAAAGCCACCAGGTGGAGGGCCCCAGAATGGGGGCGAGATGAAGAGATGGCTACGGGCGCAGCGGGTGGGTGGGGGAGTGGCCTTGACCTGAGGTTCCGCATCTGCAGCCCCTCCTCTCGCTCTCACGCCCTGTCGGGAGCAGGCTCGGCAGTCGCTTCCCGTCACTGCCCAGCAAGACGGTTTCGGCAGCATCACTTCCGCTTGCGCTCACCTGCGGTCCCGCGGCCTCTGCTCCTTAACAGCTGCGAAGTCAGTCTTAAACCCGACACTGTCCTGGGAGACACTGGGGACTGAAATTCATACTAAAGCGTAAACGGCTGTCACTGGCACCTACGCTGCACGCAGGTCCTGGCAGGAGGGTGGCCCCGGGCACCAGGACACGGTGGGAAGGTGTGTCTGGGATGGGGGTGGATGGGAAGGAGCGGCATCTGGCCAGATCAGGGCAAACGCTGGCCTCTCCTTGGTGAGCCCTCCACCCACAGTGCCGTCCAGAGGGAAAATCTCCACCTAAGGAGCCAAAGAAGCTGAAGATGCTGTGAGGAGAGACCAGGGAAGGCTTTTCCGCGGAGCGTGGGTGGATGCCAGGTCCCGTGACCAGCTGAGAAGAAGGCAGGCGGTCCTTGGCACAGCTGGCTGCAGAGTGCCCACGGGCTGGGATGCGCCAGAGCCCGTGGGCCTCAGTGAGAGGTGTCGGGGAGAAGTGGTGGCCCCATGGCCGGCAGGTGGACGCACCTGGTGAACGAGGGCCTGCCTCTGGGCTCTGCCCAGCGACCTGTCCCTGAGCCTTGGTCTCCCCAGGGGTGAGTCCTGGCAAAAGGCCGGGGCTCCTGAGGTCACAGACGGCCCTTGAAGTTGGCAGGGGGCAGAGCCATGGGTGCCAGACTCCCCTGCATCCTGCACCAGAGAGGAGGGCAGGGGGCTTTGTCTAATTTCTGAACAAAGAGAACTGGGACCCCGAATAGCCAAAGCAATCTTGAGAAAGAAAAACAGAGCTGGAGGAATCAGGCTCCCCGACTTCAGACTATACTACAAAGCTACAGTAATCAAGACAGTATGGTACTGGCACAAAAACAGAAATATAGATCAATGGAACAGGATAGAAAGCCCAGAGATAAACCCATGCACATATGGTCACCTTATTTTTGATAAAGGAGGCAAGAATATACAATGACAGCCTCTTCAACAAGTGGTGCTGGGAAAATTGGGCAACTACATGTGAAAGAATGAAATTAGAACATTCCCTAACACCATACACAAAAATAAACTCAAAATGGATTAAAGACCTAAATGGAAGGCCAGACACTATAAAACTCTTAGAGGAAAACACAAACAGAAGACTCTATGACATAAATCACAGCAAGATCCTTTTTGACGCACCTCCTAGAGAAATGGAAATAAAACCAAAAATAAACAAATGGGACCTAATGAAACTTCAAAGCTTTTGCACATTAAAGGAAACCATAAACAAGACGAAAAGACAACCCTCAGAATGGGAGAAAGTATTTGCAAAAGAAGCAACCGACAAAGGATTAATCTCCAAAATTTACAAGCAGCTCATGCAGCTCAATAACAAAAAAACAAACAACCCAGTCCAAAAATGGGCAGAAGACCTAAACAGACATTTCTCCAAAGAAGATATACAGAATGCCAACAAACACATGAAAGAATGCTCAACATCATTAATCATTAGAGAAATGCAAATCAAAACTACAATGAGATATCATCTCACACCAGTCAGAATGGCCATCATCAAAAAATCTAGAAACAATAAATGCTGGAGAGGGTGTGGAGAAAAGGGAACACTCTTGCACTGCTGGTGGGAATGTGAATTGGTACAGCCACTATGGAGAACAGTATGGAGGTTCCTTAGAAAACTAAAAATAGAACTACCATATGACCCAGCAATCCCACTACTGGGCATATACCCTGAGAAAACCGTAATTCAAAGAGTCATGTACCACAATGTTCACTGCAGTTCATAGCCAGGACATGGAAGCAACCTAAGTGTCCATCGACAGATGAATGGATAAAGAAGATGTGGCACATATATACAATGGAATATTACTCAGCCATAAAAAGAAACGAAACTGAGTTATTTGTAACGAAACTGAGTTATTTGTAGTGACGTGTATGAACCTAGAGTCTGTCATACAGAGTGAAGTAAATCAGAAAGAGAAAAACAAATACCATATGCTAACACATATATATGGAATCTTAAAAAAAATGGTTCTGAAGAACATAGGGGCAGGACAGGAATAAAGACGCAGACGTAGAGAATGGACTTGAGGACACAGGGAGGGGGAAGGGTAAGCTGGGATGAAGTGAGAGAGTGGCATGGACATATATCCACTACCAACTGTAAAATAGATAGCTAGTGGGAAGCAGCTGTAAGCCAAAGCAGCCAGGAGGGAACCGGAGCAGAGCCCTGCCCACCGCAGGGCCAGTGCCCACCCGGAGCAGACCGCAGGGCACCGTGCCCCCTGACCTCAGGGACACCGTTGGAAGGGCTATGACATTTAGAAATGTGGTTTCTAAACCACATTTTGGTGGGCAGTGGGGTGGGGGCCTGCCTGCCCCGCCTGCCCGCAGCACGGGATGGAAGGAAGGGCCTCGTTGCCCCTACCTGAGGTGAGTGGGCTGCCCTTCCCTCGGCCTCCCTCCCTGGCCCTCTCTCACGTGGCTGAGGATGCGGTGCTGCAGGCCGGGGGCAGCTGCCCAGGGGGCCCGTCCTGGGCTGAGGTCGCCTGACGCAGTAAGAACTCGAGGTGGAGGGCCCTGAGGGGCGGTGGAGGGACCGTCACCGGGTCTGCTCTGGCTCCTGCCCCAGCCTGGACGGACGTAGGCAAAACCGCCCCCAGGCAGCCAGCCCAGCTCACAAGGGGCTGCCCCGGGGCGCGAGGCTAGAGCAGCCAAGAGGGCAAGGGTCCTGCCGTCTGGCCTCGCCTCTGGGCCGCACCTCTGCCAGGGACCCCAAAGCAGGGCCACGTCAGGCGGGAGGAAAGCCCTGTGCTCTTCTGACCTTCAAGCAAAGGAAGAAGAGGCATCCCTCCTTGGTGACCTGCTGTGACTTGTCCAAAGGTCAAATTCACTCCAGTTTGCAGCGAGTCTTCGGTCCACCTCTGGGTGAGGGCACACCCCGGCCACGCGACACCCTTGTGCCACGCGGGTGTGCAAGAGGCCCTGTGCGCTGCTCTCCCGCTCACAGGATTTGGGGCTTTGCTGCTTCTCAGAAGAGTCAGTACGTCCAGAACAGGCCATGAACTGTGGGGATAGGTCCACTAAGAGGAGAGGAAGGCACTCCGATGACCAGGGGTTCTCTTCTCAGTTAGGCTGATGGAGTCAGGCAAACAGGTGATGATGACAATGAGAACGGTCCAAGTTCCAAGGAGCCCTGCCAGGTGACCATCCAATGATGGAATAATCCAGCTGAGCTGTCCTCCCTTGGCCCCTCGGGGACAGAAGGTTCTCTTGAAACTTTCACCACTCAGCAACTGTAAGGAACGGGGACCTTAACACGCGTCTGGGGGAATCAGCAAGAGATCATTGCTGCTCCTCTCGTGCCCTGGGAGTCTTTCCATGATGTATTAATCAGCTAGGGCTGCGTAACAAAGGACCACAGCTGGTGGCTTACACAGCAGACATTCATTTCTCACAGCTGCAGAGGCTGGCAGTCCCAGACCAAGGTCTGGCAAGGCTTGGTTTTGGGTGAGGCCTCTCCTCTTGGCTGAAGACAACTGTTCTGTCCTCACGTGGCCTCTCCTCTGAGCGCGTGCAGAGAGAGCGTCTGTTCCTCTTCTTAAATGCCACCCATGCTATCAGATTAGGGCCCCACCTGTATGACCTCACGTAACCCTAATAACCTCCTAAAGACCCCTTCTCCAAACGCAGTCACACTGGTGGTTGGGACTTCAACATATGAATTTGGGGGGACGTAATTCAGCCCGTAATATACGGACTGAAAAGGAATTGGTCCTTTTCCTGGTGTGACTCACACACGCGTGCCCGGGCATGGGTGGGGAAGGCGGGTAGGTCTGCGCCCTGGGAGGAGTTGCAGCCGTGCGGGGTATGCCTCCCGCCCGGCCACCAGGAGCTGAGGTCGTGGACATCTCCACCCTCTGTGCCTTAGCATTTGCTCCCAATAAGCACGGCTAGCGGTCCCCGCACCTGCTGAGCTGACACGGGAAAGAAAAGGAGATGACTTAGGGAAAGGCTCTGGGCACCAGCCCAAGGGTGGGCGCTGGGTAGGTCCGAGACCCCTCTTCCTGCCTCGCTGCTTGCTCCCTGACACAAGTTACTTCCTGGGAACGTGTACACGCCGACAGAGCTGGACACACAAGACGCAAAGCGGGGAGCATGGGCGTGAGACACGGGCTCGGGGAAGCCATGCGGCGCACACAGGACAGCGAGACACAGACGCACGGCCGGCCCTGCATCACAGCCCGCAGCCCTGAGCGCCTTACCTCGGAAGTAGGGGATGTAATGATGTCTGAACACGGATGTAGGGCTTGGGTGTTGGGACAGGGACAGGCAGCTACTGGTACCAACACTCACAGTACCAGCTGCGGGCAACAGAGAACAAGTCAGAGTCGGCCCTGCGCTCGGGGCCACAAAGCCGCAAAATATTCCTAGGCCCCGCTCTGCTAGGAACATTTGTGCTTCCTCTCTTGAGGAATGCACACCTTTCTGAGGCACCTGAAGGGGCGCTGCTAAGTACACTTTGGGCCAGTCTGCCCCGGGTTCTGAGTGAGGAAGCCCTGCCCTCTGGGGTCAGGGTGGCAGCGCCCCCAGGCCTGCTGGGTGGGAGCTGCTGGCCCCTGAGCCCTGCCCACTGCCCCACTTAGGGGGCTCCTTGGGATCCAGGGCCCACGTGGAGGGCAGATGGCCAGACCGGGGAGTGCTCTGTCACCTGACATGTGCCCCGGCCTTGGCCAGGAGAGATTTGGGTCTCAGCTCTGGGGTGACCACCTGACCAGGCACAACCAACAAGGCCAGAAGACCCAAATATGGTGGGCAGGGGTCAGCAGAGGCTGACAGCCCTTCTCCTGGGCTCACCTGCTCACCTGGTCACCTGGTCACTCGCTCATTCATTCATTCATTCACTCACTCACCCACTTTCCAAACATCTACTGAGCAGTATGTACCAGGCACATTGCAGGGAGTCCATGAAAATAACTTTGCAAATGAATGAGTTTTGATTTTTCCACAAGGGCTGCAAAAATCAGAGTTGAGTCCATGGAGGTGAGGATAGAGCCATGCAACAGCTGGCCGAGGAGGAGATGCTTTGCAAAAATCCCTCAGGAAGCAGCCTCTGTGTGGAGTCCCTGTGGCTTGGACACACTGAGGGCAACGCGGATTTTTAAAAGGGAAAGGAATGGAATACATAGCTGGGCGCCAGGCGGGGGATGAGGTGGGATGGGGTAGAGGATCCTCCTCGGGCTTCTCCCCACTGGGAGGGGGCTGGCAGTGGCCCCTGGGGACAGCTGTCTTTGGGGCCACTAACCCAGCTACCGGTGAAGTGTCAATGCGTATGCTGACTCTAGCTTTTGTGCGTTGATTTTGTCTCCGTAGTGCAAACCTTCCCAGAACCACGCGAGCTTGGAGCTAAGTGACCCCTGGTCTCCTGTCCTTCGTGCTGTTTTACCTTCCTGACATCTCTTGCTACTGACACATGAGCTGGATTCTACGTGCCCAGCACTGCCTTGTGTGCTTCACAGGATGGCTCCTCTAACCAACGGGGTAACCAGCTGCCTCTGCACTTAACCTCCCTGCCCCGGCACGAGAGGGCCTTTGCATTCATTAAAAGGACGGGCTCTCCATCACCCACTGGCAATCCCACGCCCTGTCGGTCGTTTCTCCAGGTGCTAAAGTAAGAGACAGACTCATAAGAGGAAAAGCCACAAGAAGCCCAGCTTCACGGGGGGGGAAAAGAGGCCGCGGGGGGCGTGTACCTGGACGGCTGTAGTGCTGGGGCGACCGCAAGGTCGGGGTGTAACGGCCGAGGCTGACCGACCCGGTGGAGCTTGGGCTGGAGGTCCGGCACTGCTTGTAGGAGCGGTCATCCTGATACCCCTGGGAGAAGACAGCCTGGTGAAGCCCGGTGCCGAGAGCACCGCCCACCCGTATCCACCCACCCCTCCGCCCTCCACTCAGTGTTTGCTCTCCTGACCCAAGAGGCTGACTCAACACGGCCCCAGGACGCAGTCCCCCCACCTCCCAGGGCACATCTGAAGAGCCAGACGGTGGGGGCGGGGGGGGGGCTGGCCTTGGTGCTGACACTCCCCTCGGCCTGAGCGTCGTCCCTGTGCCTGCCAGGTACTGGAGGGCAGGGTCCTGCCCACGCCTCTAGCAGCCCCTCCTTGTAGCTGGGGCTCCCACAGAGGAGGCAGAGGCACCTGCATCCACCTACGTCCCCTCTCGCCCCATCCTTCCTGGCACCCAAGGCCCCTCGGAACACAGTTTGAGAACCACTGAGATTCTGTATTCCCCCCGGCCTTGATGGGGGCTCCCCAGGTGCGGGCAGTAAGAAGGCGGCCCCCGCCCCGGCCCAGAAGCCCAGCTGAGTCAGACCCACAGCACTGACAACGCAGACTCCATTCAAGCAGGATGGCCACTGTCTGGGGTGGTCAGGGCAGGTGACAGGTGGCATGAGATGGCGTGGCACTGTGGCACGGGGGCAGAGCAGACCACCCGCCTGCCACAGCTCGGCACGTTGGCCTGAGTCACGACACGGGCCAGCGTCCTGCCGTGGGGTGGACGCTGCCGCTTTGCCCCTCCAGGCTGGCGTGGGATGAGTAATGGAAGAGTCTGGGTCTGGCGCTCACGGCTCCCACGCCCTTCCAAGCTGACCTCCCGCCTCCTAGGGCTTGCTCTTTAGCAGAACCCACGGAGCCACTGTCCTTAAAGCTTGCCTGTGTGCCCACCTGCACGCTCCACTCAGGCAGCCCTCATGCTGGGACCACACCTGCCAGGCCCCACCCATGCTTCACCCCGAGCCCCTTTGGCCTGGCCCATCCCGGCCATGGGCACACTCTCTCCCCTGGGATGGCTACAGCCCTGCAGTCTAGCCTCCATCCCCAGGCACCCTCTGCACAGCCCTGCTGGCCAGTTTACATCATACAGATGTCCTATCTTCTCGCCTGCACTGTGCCCGGGGCTCGCGGCCACACATGGGCGTGGCAGCTCAGTGCTAGTTGCCCACGTGCAGGCTTTGGCTGTCGTGTTCCTGGACCCAAGGTCTGATGCCCATGCAGACTGGAGTCTGACTGGTGGCTGTCTATGTCGCGGATCAGTTTTGAGAAACAAGAAAAAAGAGCGGGCTGCTAATCCATGCTATTTGATAGAGAAATGCTTTCAGCACATTTATCCTCGAGGACCCAAGATATTCCCATAAGTCCCACTTGGAGGCGCATGACGTAGTCCAGGCTAACCCAGCCCCTGGACTTTTTCTCTAAAGAAAGCCGTGACCCAGACCTCAGGTCAGACACAGGTGTCCCAGGTGTCCGTATCGCAGGGCCGGCAGACACAAGGGAAGCATGCAGATGAGATATGATTATAAAAATAACCAACGCCGAGGAGGAAGCCCCAGCCTCAGAGGGTCACGGCCTGATGCCACAGTCACAGGCCACAGTCAAGGGCCTGGGAGACCCTCCAGGGGAGCCCCGGTTGGTTATCTTTACCATCCGGGTGGCAGCGCCACGAGCAAACGGGGTGGGCCGGGGGCGGTTACCTCGGGCGGCGTCGGCGAGAGCAGCCGCGGGGACTGTGGACACAACACAGAGTTACCCGTTAGGCCCGGTGCCTGGTGGTCACTCAGGGAGGAGAGCACCCCGGCCCAGGCTCATCTGCACCACGGACCCTCCTCCACACGGCAGGAAACCCCAGCACGAGACCCAACACACGTCCCAAGACCTCCTTTTTGGAGACACACAGTCCATGGCACCCGAGGAAAAGGTCCCCAAGACAGTCCTCTCTGCGGATGAGTCTGGACCTTGTCTCATCCTGGCCCGCCCCTGCCCTGCCTCTCCCCCACGAGGACCCATTGCCAAAGGGAAGACTGTTGGCTCCGGGCGTTGGGTGGCCACACCCTGCGAGCCCACCACCCTTGGGTTTCTTCCGAAGAGAGAAAAGGGGCCCAGAGAAAGGAAGTGCGATTCAGAGCCTCGGGGCTTGGGGTGAGGACCAGTGTGCGGGGTACGGGGGTCATCGGGGCCCTGGGGAGTGGTGACTGGCCTCCCCGGCCAGGCACCTCCCGCTGGAGCAGGTGAGCACCGCCTGCCACCTACAGACGTGTTACTAGGACTTAGGGAGGGAGCGCCTGGCAGAAGGGGCTCTGGAAACGGGGCTTCCAGGCAGGAAAGCTCACCTGTCTCCCCCTCTCCTGGACAGGTAGGAAGACGCTGTGGAGAGTTTCCAAGGAGGAGCCCTGGCGACTGGGGACATTTTCTCGTACCATTAGAACGGCAAGGGGAAAGTGTTTCCCAATCTTCCCATTTCATTGAAGGGGAGACTGAGGCTCAGAAAGCCTGGCAGATCTCTGTGCTTCCAGCCCACTGCCCTTCCCTCTGCTAGCTTCCCACACTCGGATGAACTGCTGGAAGGCTGCAGTTCCAGAGGAGCAGGGGAAGCGGTCCGGCCCCGAGGCCAGGGTTTGTTCAACTCAGTGCACTGACCCACGTTCTGTGGCCCACTCCGCCATTTACCCACAGAAGGGCTCCCACAGAGAACACCTCTGAGCAGCCTCCCAGCCGGGCCATGGCAGGGCCTGCGGAGGGCAGAGGCCTCCAGGTCCCACAAGATGGAGGAGGGACAGAACCCCAGTACCTCGCTCTGGGCAATGGCCGCAGCCGGCACGGAGGCAGCAGTGACCAAGGTCAGCCACGAGGGCCCAAGCCCCAGCTCTGCCCCCGTGAGCAGCACGGTCCTGGGCCCTCACCCTCATTCTCCCTCACCCTCGTCTTCTCATCTACATCCTGGGACGGTCATTCCCAAAGTGCCGGGCCACAGGAAGTGGGGCGACGCAGAAGCCCGGTGTCATTGCAGAGTGAGAGCGGGCCTGAGGGACGGGTGATGACTGTGATATCAGTGACAAGGGCTAGTCACTACAGCATGACCGGTGAGCGTGCCGTGGACCCCTGGAGCCCTGGGCTGTCCCCGCCCTGCCCTCATGCCCCGCAGCTGCGCCAGCTGCTGGACCGCAGCAGGTGTCTGCTAGGCTGGGCTTGCCTGCACGACCCCATCATCGAGCCTGGCGCCCCAGAGCCTCGGCTACACCTTGGGAGACTCCGAGTGGGGCGCCCATGCCGGGCCACCACACGTGACCGGCACACAGACGTGGCCGACAGCTGGCAAAACGCGCCTCCTCTCCATCCCAGGTACTCCCATGGCCCAGTCACACTGAAGTCTCAAAAAGAAAAAGCGACTTCACCAGCAAATTCCAGGGTAACTGGAGAGGAGCGGCCGTGATTAGGAAGGCCCAGCAAAGGACACTGCCCACGGGACAGAGGGGAAGAAGTCGTCTGGGGTTCAACCAGGGGTTAAGCCAGCTCGGGGAACTCAAGGGACGGAGGAGTGGGCCAGGGCGGGGAGAGCCGGAGCGTGGCCTGGAGCGCTCTGGACAAAGGAACAGGATACATTTCCCAACTTAAGAAAATAAAGAGACTCTCGCTTTGCTCCTGTCACTTTCCTGATTGCCAGCGAGATTCCTGCTTTCTGCGCCCGCCAAGGGGGCCCATCAGTGTGTCTGCGAGGGGCAGTTCGGGGCCAGAGCACACTGGGGATTCTTTAAAGAGGAGGCGCAGGTTATCTGAGGGGGTAAAGTAGGCTGCGGCCGCCGGACGGCCGTGGGGACGGACGCCAAGGGGACCGGCTATGGGTGTCACGCCCCGCAGGCTGGCCCCGGGCCGGGCCGTACCTCGCTGCAGCTCTGCCTGTCCCCCACCGAGTGGCTGATGAAGGGCGAGTAGGAGATCATGTCGGGGCGGTCGATGCTGTAGATGGCCTTGTTCTTAGGGAGAGCGGCCAGGTCTCTGTAGTCAAGGATCTCATCACCCAGCTTGGCCTGCGAGAGGAAGGAAAGAGTCGAGGGGGTGGTCAGACCCACACCTGGAGGCGTGGTCGCTCGGCAGCAGTGGGTAGAGGTGGGGCCGGGGGGCAAAGGCATGGGGAAGCCTCATGGCACACGGACCTGCGTCCCCGCAGACAGTGAGAACTCAGCCCGTGGTCTAAATACACACACAACCACACACACACACATCTATGCTTGCATACATACATACACATGTACGTGTAAACAAATACACGTGTGTAGGCACAGAAAACACACACGCACACATGGATGCATGCGCGTAGTATACCTGCATGCGTGCAACGCACATACGCACGCATAAAATACACACGCACGTAAAAGATGTACATACATGCATTCAAACACATGCATGATGTGTGCACGTGCAAACACCCAACACGCACATGCAGACCCGTACACACAATATACATATGCACGCACACAGGGAACACGCCCGCCTACAGCTGTGGAGGGGAGACACTGACACGCCCGCACCTCCACACGCTCACTCGTACCCTCACAACCTAGTACACACGTACACACCTCCCTACCCAGCCACTCACACACACACACTCAGGAGCCACCACATCTGCTTAGGTGAGGTCCACCTGGGCGCTCGCTCCCCTGCGATTGGGCCCCGCCTCCCCTGCACCGCCCGCTGGCCCCTCCTCCTGGCTCCGGGGGCTGCCCGGGGGCGCGTGACTGACTGGACAGGCCTTGGAGCGGGGTGGCCGCCTCAGCTTGGCTCTCACAGCAGGGCCGAGGTTCCCCCCCAAACACCGGTCTCGGTCCCCGTGTCCCTGCAGCACCCCTCCAGCGCCGGCGGAATGTTTACGGCCCACGAGCCCAACGGAAGAGAGGACGTGAGTCCCCAGCCTGCTCCCAGCACGAGCCAGTTCCTGGTGTGGCGGATGCCCAGGCTGCCATCCCTCCTGGAGCTGACACACCAGTTACCTCCTTCCCCCGGGTCCCCTCTGAGGATTAATCTCAGCCTGGCATTGTCAGCCACAGGAAAAGCTGGCCACTCGGGCTGCCCCCGCTGGCTTGGCTCGACCCCCAAACCCAGCAGGAACCCTCATCTCAACCTTGGCTTCCCTCGGTGCCCCCGGCCAGGTCAACGCTGCCACCGCCCTCCTCTCTGCCCCTTCCCAGACCCAGGCGGCTCTGGTCAAGGCCCTCACTGCCCGCGTCCCTATCCAGCCACAGCCTCTGGGGGGCTGTCCTGCCAGCAATTCTTCTAACAAACACCACCAACAGCAGCATGACACTACACCTTCCACCCTGGACAGCACTGGGGGCGCTCACAGGACGTCCTCTTCACAGAGGAAGAACCGGAGCCCAGAGAGGCCAGGTAACTTGCCCAGAGTCACACAGCCAGGGAGGAGACGCAGGCTGTCTGAGTCCAGAGCCATGCTCCCCACCATGGCTCTCCTCCCCACCATGGCTCTCCTCCCCGCCAGGGCCACGTCGCTCAAACTCCAGCTGCACCCCGTCGTCCTCCAGCTCACATCCTCCGGCAGCCCCTTCTGGGATGGGTGACACAGCCCTCACTGCAGTTTCCAAACTCGGCCCTGATGTTTCCAGCCCATTCACCATAAGGTGTCTCCTCCTTGTTCCCCCAGTGTGCCAGGCTCAGCCTCCACCCTCCAGCTTTCCTTTACCCTCTGAAGTCCGGCAGCCCACCTCTTCCAGGAAGACTTCCCTGACCACCAACTCCAAGGCTCACGTGAGTCGTTGGGTACGCTAGGGGCAATCCCTGCCATCTGTGACGTAGGTTGAGAGAGTGAACACCTGATGTCTCAGCTCTCTGGCGATTCCCTTGGGAACCCTGGGCAACGTTCAGAAGACCTGAGTTCAAACCCTGAGTCTGTCGTTTGTAACTGTGGTACCGCCAGATCAGCATTTTTGAGCTGCTCCTCTCTGCCTTCCGGGGAAATCTGAACTCAGGCCCCTGGGGATCTGGCCCTTGTGTGTCTGCTCATCCAAGCCTCTCACTCCCCCACCCATGCCCCTTGTCACGCTCAACCCCTTACAGTTTCCAGAACACCCACAGCCTGAGTGAAACGGAGCAGGACCCTGTGGTGCTTCCACCCATGTCCTCTGCCTGCCTTCTGTAGGTAGAAAAACTTCAGCCAAAGAATAAGTTTAATCAGAGAAGTGAGAAGATGCAGAAACAAAGGAAAACCGTCAAAGGAGACCAAATGATAATAGTTTAATCATTAAGCAAAGTCAAAGACCTTTAGCTCCTCCTTAAGGGCTACAGATAATATTCTGAGCCGTATCCTGGGAGCTGCCTTATAGATACTGAAACCCCTACCAGGTGGAAGAAGTTAACTACATGATGACCAGACTGTAGCCATGACATAAGTGGCCACAATTCCGAGAATTGGCCTCAAGGAAACGGGAATAAACTGACCCTGGAACCGAAGACTAAGTGTACTTAAAGCCATCGAGATGACGCCGGTCGGATGACCGATGGCCAATTTCAAGACGACGGGCAGAGCTGCCTGTGCTGTTTCTGCGTGGAGCCCCTCCCTCCGTCTACAAAAGCTCTTGCCCAGTGATCGTCAGCGGGGGGAGTCAGCCTTTGGACAGGAGTCCGCCCTCCTCTACCTCGCCCTCGTTGCCAGCGTCCAAAATAGAGCAATGTTTCCTTTCCACCAGCCTTGCCTCCTTATTGGCTTTGGAGCGGCGAGCAGCTGGACCGTACTTTCGGTTACACGAGGGCTTGGTACATGCTGTTTCCTCCCTCCGAAATGCCCTTCCCAGGCCTCTTTGCCCGGCTCATCTGGTCCTTCCAGATTCAGCACGCTTCCCCTCCACCACCTCCCCTTCTCCTGTGAGTAAAGGTGCTGATTTCGTTGGCGCATCTGTCTCCTTTTCTCCTGAGGCTGGTGGCTCCTGGGGGTTCAGGACCGATTCACCATGGAGTCCCTCTCCCTAACTCCATGCTTGACACGGCACAGGTCCTCGGGGCAGGCATGCCGAATTGAGCTAAAATCGATGGCACGTTTGCCAAAGCCAGCTGGGTTCTCTGGGTCTTTGTCTCCCCCTGAAAATGGGAATACCACCTGGGCCTTGTCCATCTGCTGGATTTCGTGACCATCAACACGGCTCGATATAAAGGGCGATGCTGCCGAGGGGCTGGGAGAGGCCGGCATTCACAGGTCACCGTGGAGGCTGTGTCCGCCCACCCACCTCTGTCCTGCTGTGATCGCAGCGCTCAGTGCCCTGGTGCACAGTCAACAGTGCCCGCCTTGCCCTGACACAGGGGATCAGGGAGGCAGCCCGACGATGCCAACTGCCACCAACACGACCCTGCTCAGAAAGAAGCCTGCCCGCCCCCAGCTGGCCGGCTAGGTGGCTGTGCTCCTGGCTCCTCGGCACTTGTCCTGCCCAGCGGGGCTCACAGATGCATTTCCCTGCATCCGAGTCCTGGGGCGGTTGCCATGACAACGGGCTCTGTTGTCTCATTGGCGGAAGGCCACTGGAGTGTGTGTAAGTACAAGTGTTTTCCCTTAGCTTTCTTCTCTCCTACACTGTAACCAGCATAACAACTAATAAAAAGATATGACCGTATACGATGTTATAGCTCTAACATAATCCTACCGATGATATAACCTAACGATGCCGCTTTTATGCTATGCCGATTCACCGCTTTATCGCCATGCCGAAGAAAGGTTACAAAACAATATAGCCAATGTGACCTCATTTTGTTAAAAAAAAAAAATACACGCACACAGAGGAAAAGAAACCTAAAGGGCATACTTCAAAATATTAACAGTGGCTACTCTGGCTGGGAGGATTATAAATGGTATTCATTTTCACCTCTGCACCAATCACTATTTTGTTGCTAATAAATGTGAGTTACATTTGTAATAAAGAAAAAGGCGGTGAAAAGATTACTTTAAAAAACCCACAATTTATTGAGCACCTACTGTGTGCACGTTTTATCCTAGATACTAAGGTGAGTGAGGCACGGCCCCTGCCCGCCAGGAGCTCACAGCCCGTGTGGGAGATGGTAGCCACATCGCATGCTAAATTCCCTTGCCATTCCTGCACACAGGGACATCGCGGGGAATCGATCTCTTCCTGATGGGCAGGAAGGGAGAGGCAGGGAGAGGAGGCTGCATTTGAGAACAACCATGCCACAGCAGGCGGGTCCCAGGCTGCTGGCATCCTTTTAAGCTCGCCGAGCTGGTGCACGGATTGGGACCACCGTCCTGAGGTCCTGAGTGTGCCCGGCGCTGAGCAGAGTCGGGTGACCGGTAGGGTTACAGGAGGTACCAACAGGGAGATGGAAGGAAGAGCAGAGGGGCTGAGCCTGAGATAAGAAGGGCACTTGCTTGACCAGACTCTCGTCTCCTCAGTGAAGGAACTGCATGGATGTGCACTGCCACCAGCTGGTGCTGATACCAACCCTGACCTGGGAGGGATGGCCAGGGTGGGACGTTTCCCGGCTGGGCGCTGGCCATGGTGCTGGGAGTCCATGTGTTAGAGATGGATGCAGGTCCTTGGATGGCGGGTCCATGACTTAGAGGCTGTGACACAGACCAGCTTCTGCACCTCTCTGAGCTGCATCTAACTGGGATGCTGAGAGGCAAAAGGACACAGCAGAGTGCACTCCTTGGTACCCAGGACTCAAGGCACCTCTGGAGGGTCAAACTAACAACTGGTGCTTCAGACTCAGGAGACAGGATTAAATTAATTCGCCCGAGGTCTTCTATTTACTTATTTTTTTAAACTTTTAATTTTTAAAAAATATAGCAGTGTGTACACTTCAAGGCCTTCTGTTTAAACTGGAATCCAGCACACTCGTATTAGCTGAGCGAGAAGTCTGTCTCAGCTGGGACGGCGCGACCAGCTGGAATCTACCTCGGCTGAAGGTACACCCAGCTGGTGGGCAACTTCTTTGCCCACCATGATCCTTGGCAAGTTCGTGTTCCCCAAGGGCGGGGAGGCCACGTGACCCGATCAAGGGGCGTGGACTTGGCTGTGCTGAGAACTGCCAGGTGGAAGAAGGGACCCAGCAGGGCTGGTTTTCAGCACTGAGCAGCGGGGTTCCCTGGGAAGAATCCAAGCTCTGTGGTGGCAGAGACCTGGGTTCAAAGACAGCTCCACTGCTTACCGCTGCATGACCTTTACAGTAACAGTGATCACAGAGCCCAGGGACTCTGGTCACTGCTCACTGCACCGTTACATGGTCACTACCGTACCTGAGCCTCTTACAAACACCAGTTTGTTCAAAAAATAATAGTTCACGTTTAATGAGCAGTTTGCCAGCAGTAGCTGCAGTCTGGGGACACGACCATGCCTGGCCGCATGCCGAGTGCTTCACAGATACTCTCTCATTCAAATAACAATAGTCATTATTATTATTATTCATGATGATGATGGTATTAGGGGCTAAATCGTGCTTCCCCAAATTTCTATGTTGAACCACTAGCCCCCAGCACCACAGAAGTGACTACATCTGGTGATATGGGCCTTTAAAGTGGTGATTAAGGTAAAAAGGGGTCACTAGGGTGGGATCTGATCCAGTACGCCTGGTGTCCTTCTGAGAAGAGGAGATTAGGACACAGACGTGCACAGAGGGACGACCACGTGAGGACACAGGGAGAAGACGGCCGTCTACACGTCCAGGAGAGAGGCCTCGGAGGGAACCAACCCTCCAGACACCTTGACTCAAGACTCCCAGCCTCCAGGATGGTGAGAAGATACATTTGTGTGGTTGAAGCCCCCTGGTCTGTGGTGCTTTACGGTGGCCCCGGCAAACGAGCACAGACGTCATAACAGTAATCCCAGCGAGCGAGCGTTTCCTGTCCTCCCTCTGGGCTCAGGGCTGTGCCCGGGGCCTCCCACTCGGTGCCTCAGTGGCCCTGGACAGCAGGCACTGTGGGTCCCCAGGTACAGGTGAGCTCCCAGAGGCTCAGAGAGGCTAACATCTCGCCCAAGGGCACACAGCTGCCTGGTGACTTCACGCTGCCTTTCTGAGCCTCCGTGTTTGCATCTGCAAAGGGTCATCCTGCGATTTACCCTCCGGACTAGAACCCTTGTTATTACCACCTACCAGAATTAGGGTCAGGAATGGCCCTAGCCCAACTAGAATGAGAGTTTGGGGAGTGAAAAGCAGTGTTGAGAAGAGCGAATCCCATCTCCATCGTGTGAGAGAAAAATGAGGCCCTGGCCGGGTTGCGGGGGGGATGAGAGAGGCGACTCGTCCCAAGTCACCGGCTGTCCTTCGGGTGTGCAGCTGGGCCAAGACACCCAGTCCAGGGCTCGCCCCCTTCCCCTCCCCCACCCCGCACAGGCTCTTTCCCAGACAATGGAGTTCGCCGCTTAGACAAGTAAACTAGCAAATAATTACAACCATCACCTTCCATTTCTAATCCCACCACCCAGAGGTAACTGTTATTAACTATTCGTTAAAATGTTCGCAATCATTTTTAGACTTGTATGTGCACGTACACACATACACACACACATACCCACAATACACACGCACGCACACACACACACACCCATACATACATGTGCAAATACATACACACACAAACGAAAATGGGATCACATAACACGTATTACCCTTCACATGCTTCTTCTAAAAACACGTTAGGAACTTCCCACAGCAGCAGGCACAGATCGGCACCGTTATTTGCGACACGGGCCCGAGTGTTATTTACGCAGGTGAGTCCTGGCTGTGGCGATGCGGATGTGGCTCACCGTCACCTCTGTAACCACAGCTGTGAGCACACCTCTCTGCGCACCTGTCGCCACATCACGGGGCGGCCGTGGTCGCACAGCACATCCACACTGGAGGCTGCGACCCAGCCTCACGGTCTGCACCAATCGCTCCCTCGGCCCCCGGGGGGTGCTGGCCCTGGCCCCCCACTCCGAGGGCACACTCAGCAACGACCCCAGGCCCCGGGGCCCCTCCCCACTCTCCACAGAGAGAATCCAACTTACATAAATCACGCGGCTCGGAGACCCTGAGGTGCTGGAAGCAGGGACGGAAATGATGCTCTCTGAAGAGGCTCTGGTTTCCTAGGAGAGGAGGAGACAGGAGGAGGCTGAAGCAGACTGTCAACGCGGAGAACCTTTCAGAGGCAATGACACTCCAACAGAAATGCCGGCTCTCGAGATACTTTTTATTTGCAGGTTGAAAGAATTCTTCAAATAAGCATGTAGGCTTGAATGAACGACAGCACAGCTGTAATCAGAGGACACAGCAGGTGACCCTGGCTGCAAGCAAACAGCCACGCTTTCAGCGCCGGCCGGAATCGCTCCCGTGATCACCAAGCTTTCACGGCGTCAACATTATCTGTTTTTCGGAGGATGAGAGCAAGCGATGCAGTTTCCGTGTTTCTGCGCGCTCCAACGGCAAAGGTGGAACCGTGCTGCTCGGAGACCTTATTCTCCATGTGGATTACGGGGGAGGTACCGCAGCTCGTTCCGCCAGCCCCGCCTCTGTTGTCTGACTCGGCGGCCGTCACGTCTGTGGCCTGCTCCTCGCGTGCCCGCTGTGGCTTGGGACCATTCCCCCGCCCCTCCTCCCTCGGTTCTGACCATGACTCCTGCATCCCCGAGGTGACATCCCCGAGATGACAGTCCATCTCCTCCACTCCCCCACGTCAGGCCCCCCATCACTGTGAGGACCCTGCCTTTCTCCAGCTCCCACCCCTCTCGCTGCACCTGTGTCCATCCCCACCTGTCGGGCGTGACCGGGTAGCTCCTGGACCCTCTCCTGGTCCAGTCCTCACCCCTGCTGGGACCACCCACGTACCTAACTCTCCACACCTCCCACTTGCCCCGCCTAAATGGGACCCATCTTCACAAAGCGCCCCCATCTCCCTACCCACTCACGGCTCCTTTCTTGTTTTCTTAGCAGGCCCCTTCCTCCCACCCCCTGGAATTCTGTCCAGCCCCTCTCAGTGGTCCACACCTGCTGCAGTGGTGCCAGCAGCCTGGGAGGGGCCACATTATGAACTGAATTGCATCCCTCCAAAACGCATACGTTGAAGTCAACACCCCAGTACCCCAGAATGCGATTGTATTTGGAGGTACAGGGCATTTAAGGATGCAATTAGGTTTAAACGGAGTCTTTAGGACAGGCCTGGATCCAACCTGACGGTGTCCTTATAAGGACAGGAGACTAGGACGCAGACATGCACAGAGGGATAACGTGTGAGGACACAGGGAGAAGACGGCCCTCTACACGCCCAGGAGAGAGGCCTCAGGAGAAACCAACCTGCCCACACCTTGATCTTGGACGTCCAGCCTCCAGGACTGTGAGAAAATACATTTCTGCTGTTGAAGATCCCCAAGTCTGTGGCATTTTGTATGGCAGCCCCAGGACACTAACGCCCATCATGGACCCCCGCCAAGTGGATGACCCCCAGCTCTGGCTACACTCAGCACAACACCAGCGAGAATGGAACAACACCAGGACCAGATGTGAGGCCGACACAGTAGTGGGAGGGACAAACCTGAAAGGCATAGGGGGTGGTGCCTGGGTAAACCTGATTGGGAGCCTGGTTCTGTATCTAGAAGGGAAAGAGAAGAGGGAGAGGGTGACGCTCCGTGGTCATCTCTGCACTCGGTCACTCGTCCAGCTGGTCCATCCCCTCTCCTTGCCCCAGCATCCTCTTGAGGCCTGCCCTGCTTCCCCGGGCCCCTCGCAGGCAGGGGCTGGGGTCCCTCAAGGAGCTCAGCCAGACCCCTGAGGCTCGGCCACCCCCAGTAAAACACAACGTCAAGTGCTGTTGCAAAGGAGATGCACCGTCGGAGGCCAGTAACACTGGGTCTGTTTTATCACTGTCCCTGTGGCCAGGCTGCCTATTTTACCAGCAAAAATGATGTACGTACACATTTACTACATTTGAAAGAAAACTTTGACTCTCAGCTTCCTTCTCTATGAAACGGAAAAAGCTGCTTGGAAAGTGCTTTCTGTTTCTGAGGACTTAGGCACAGCCTGCTAGGGGCTTGGCACTGGTAAATCGTCCTTACTTTTATTTCAGTTCAGTTTATTCCAGCTCACGGCAGGAAGCCCCTTCTTTGCAAAGCCGACAAACACCGGTCGTTTTAAAAGAAAAGTGCCCCTAAGCTGAGAGCTGCAGCAGTGACACAAGAACTGTCCCCCAGACCGAGAGGGACACTTCCCGGCACAGGCGGGGCGGCACCGGCTCACTGCCACCACGACCCCGACGGAAGGGGGCTTGGGCTCTTTGAGCGGCAGCGGGCGCCTGGGTTTGCTCTGGCATGTTTCAGGGTCCCGAGCAGGCAGGTGGGTGGCGGCACGGTGCTCTCCTCCCTGTGCCAGGTTCCCAGCCCCGGAGAGGGCCAGGGCGTCCCTGCGTCCCACAGGTCAGGGAGCCCAGACACGAGGGGGCCGAGTCCAGGTGATTCTCCCAGAGTCAGGAGACCTGGGCTTTCTCTCACTTTCTCCCTACCCTGACTCCAATTCGTTCCAAGGAGCCTCACCATCAAACCCAATACCCAGTTGTGTCCTCCAGGGCCTTGCTCACACCAGCAAAGGGCTGGGCAGCTCACCCAGCCCTGTCCCCACCGCTCAGCCTGGTCCCGGGAAGCATCGTCCTACAACAGTGACGGGGGCGCCTGGCTCTCATTAAGGTCCCAAACAAGCTGCATGGACACCACGTGAGGGGTCAGCACCCACTCGTCTCCAACTTAAAGCCTAGGGGCTGAGGCTCAGAGAGGGCTAGTGATTTGCCCAAGGTCACACAGCTGTGCAGAGGCAGAGTCCAACACCAAGACTTGCTCTCCCACCCCGGCAGCCTCTGCGAATTCCACTAAAACGTTCTCACTCATGCTCAGTCACCCCGTCCTTGCGTTTGGGCCTCTGGGACCATCTCAACAAGCCTGTCTTCTCCCTGCTCAGCGGCCTCACAGTCGGCGCAGGGGCTCTTGCTTCCCCCCAGGTGCCCCCACGGTAAGCAGCCCGGACCTCTGTGCCCCGGGTTTGGGGTGGGGGTGGGGAAGGACATGGGCTCTTGAAATGGTAACCGTGGAAACCTGCAGCCGGGGGACCAGCCCGGTCAGTCCAGGCTCGCTCTGCTGCCACCCAAGCAGGAGCATACCCGGCTGTCCCTGGACACCTTCTCCACGCAAGGAGCTCCTCCCAGCCACTCAGCTGACACGGGGCCGCCCCTGCTATGGCTCTGAAACCCTCATGCAATCTCCAGCAGATCGCGGCTCCTCTGGTCGGGGCCCTGGGACCCACTCTCTCGCACATCTGCCAAGTCTCAGCTCCGGGAAGCTAGCCCCGTCCCTCCCCCTGTCACAGGCAAGCATTCTGCACCCTGGAGCCTGCCCATCTGTCTCCCCCGCCAGAGGACGTGGGCCCTCCTGTAGGGCAGGGACCCGCTGGTCTTATTCACCTCTGTGTTCCCGGTACCCAGCCCAGAAGGGACACAGCAGGTGCTCAGTGGCTGTGTGTTGAATGACCACGTGATCCACTGCCCAATGATGCACTGGGGACGGGCAGTTAGGACCACAGCCTTCCGACGGGTTTTCCCTGGGCACGCTCAGCGGACGCACGTCCTTGTCTGGGGGGGCACCCATCCCCCGGGGGAGCACGCAGTCAGGGAGGCCTTCCGGGCAGTGAGGAAGGACTGCCCGCCCTCTCCTGGCTCGGCCTGGCACGGACTCCGGTGCCGGCCCCTGCTGCTGGACGCAGAGATGGCGCTGGCTCCCGGGGGTCCTGGAGCCCACTGGGCTTGGCGTGAGGGGCACCAGTTAGATGACTGCTGAGCAGCCCTCCAGACGAGTGAGTTAGCTCTCGTCTGGATTTACCACATAACGGTGGAGCTGCCTCCACCCACAGGCCGGACTCAGAGGGAGTTAGTGACGTCACCTCTGCTGCACTTCTCAGGGCTTGATGGCCCCCTGAGCAGACCCCGCTGGGCTGACCCGGAGCTGACCGGGTCTGGCTGGTTCATGCACATTAGTCACCTTGCAGGCAGCGAACAATACAGAAAAGTACAGCTTTCTCCCTGCCCCCGGGCAGGAAGCAGTCAGCTGGCTGGAGAACTATCTCCAAGGGGACCTGAGTGCCCAGGGAAATTTATCTGTACACACTGCCCACCACTGCCCTGTCCACTCATTGTCCCGCCCACCCGCTGCCCTGCCCACCACTGCCCTGTCCACTCACTGCCACACCCCCTCACTGCCCCGCCCACCATTGCCCTATCCACTCACTGCCCTGTCCACCCATTGATGTGCCCACTCACTGCCCGGCCCACCAGGCCCAGAGTTTATTCTCATTTCCCGGGCAAGACAGAAGAAGCTCTGAGGGGCGGAGGTGGGGCTGGGACCCGGGGAGGGTGAAACAAGGGACAAGCAGGGCATGACTGGGGCCTGGATCCTGTCCCAGGACACGGAAGGGCAACTGTTGTCAGGCTGCTGGCCTCTGCCCCAAATGTTCCCAAAGCATCTGTGGAAACAAGCCCAGGAAGCCAAGTCCAGGGCAATGACCAGCCCCCGGGGCAACAAGCCTTCCCTTCCTCCCTGTCCTGCCAGCCTGCAGCATTCAGAGAGCCTCGCTTCCGCTGGGCCAGTGGCCTCCAGGCTGGGAGCAGAGGTGGCTCCTGCCACCAGGCCTGGCAGCAGCCTGAGGCCAGCTCAACAGTGGGTCCAGAATCCAGGGGCTGGTGCTGGGCATGCTGACCTGGTCAGGGGAGGCTCTGGGGACACAGAGGACCCAGGGCACGTGGTCCTCCTCCGCGGAGTCCTCCCACCCCGGCTCAGGGTCACCTTTCCCCAGGTCGCCGTGACACACCAGGGGTAGCAGGACGGTCCCCACGGCCCTCGGACGTAACGTGCATCTAAGCCCACCTGTTCCCGCCTCTATCAGGAACAGCAGGGCTTGAGATTTAGTCACCTCGGTGCCGCAAGCCGAGTGCCATGAATGAATCACGAAGGGGCAGATGCCCCCAAAGCAGCGGCTTCCAAACCCACTGAAATCAACTGCTAAAGAGAATGTGAGGATTTCCCTCTTCAGTTCTTTCAGAACGGGCTTGGCAAGAGTGTGCTGAATTGGGCTGGGTCCCACCCAGCCCGAGGGCCCGGTACGAGGAGGGTCCCTTCCACCAGCCCATGCCCCCATCACGTCTCGTGGGCCAAAGTTCATGAGGTGGGTCTCCATCCAGCCCCACCAGGAATTCCCAAGCCCTGAGCCCCCGCGGTGTCTGCTAGGTCTGGGGACAGGTTTCTGCTCTGGCTCTGCTCACTCCCCACAGCCAAGGGTGGGGGGACTCTGCAGCCCTGACCCCTCGCTCCCACAGTGCAAGGTATTAGTGAAGGACTCAACGAACAGAACCAGCGTCCACAGTAAAGAGCAAAGCACGCTCAACGGCAGAGCTCTGCCCCTTTCCTCCTGGAGCAGAATTCCTCTGGGCAACGGTCCCTCCTGCCAAACACAGCTGCCGGAGAGTCGCAGGGAGCCACCGAGACCCCCGGATCGGCCAGTCTCCCACGCTCTTCCCGGGGGACCTGCCTGACCCTCCAGCCTCTGCTCCTCTCAGCCCCTCCCCGCCTCCACCCAGGGACCCCGGTCACCTCGGCCTCTTGACCCAGAGCTGCCACCAGCAGAGCGAGCCCCTCACCCCCGAAAGGAATTCTGGGTATCCCACGGGCTTGGGTCCGAGAAGGCTGGGTCTGAACTCTGCAGTGATCCCAGCGACACTCTGCACACCACACACAGCCACGCTAGCAACCCCGTGCGTCCCCCTGCCCCCCGCAGCAGTTTCCCTGTCCATCTCCCAAACACGGATGCAGACCCGCTGCTATGCGACATTTGAGTAGCCAGGGTCTTCAAGGGCCCACCGCCACCCGGCTCATCCGTAGCCTGTCTGGTGGCTTTAAAAGGGTTGGCATGCCTGGGACACCACACATGGGCGACAGAGTGGAAAGCCAGGGGTTGCTGGCGTCCTGAGGCCGGGCCAGAAGTCCTGTGGGTCACACACCACTTGCCGCCCGCGGACCATCTGCGCTATCCCGGGGCCCGGCAGGGCGTGGCTCCCAGTGGGGGTCCTGCAGGGGTGAGGGGCCCCCTGGCACAGGGCCTGGTAGTGCCTGACAGAGCAAAGCTGGCTGACACACCTCCCCTCGAGGGCCTGTGGTCCCCTGGGCTGCAGTTCACTTGTATTCACTTCGTTCCTTCAACCCACAAACGCTTGAGTGTGTCACCTGCCAGGACTCGTGTGGGAGCCGGGAATTCAGGACGGAGAGACTGGAGCCTTTCCTCCAGGCTTTTAGTGAAGAGGGAGCTGCCTGCGGGGTGTGAGCCGTGGACGCGGGGCAGGAGCAGGAGTTGGCAAGGTCTTCAGGGGCTGACGTTCTGGGTGAATCTTAAAACCCAAAGGAGGAGTTTGCCGGGATGCGTGATGCAAGGGCACGAGAGGGCATCTCCGGCCGAAGGAACGCATTTGCGAAGGCGCAGGGGAGAAAGGGAGCAGTGAGCACGGAGGCGCGGCAGCCCGGGGGCAGCGGGACCCCTCCCCTGCTCAGCCCACCGCCACCCAAGCCAAAGGGAGCTTGCCCTGTTCCTGCCCCAGGGCCTTTGCATGAACCCCCACCCTGCCTGGAACCCCACTCCCTCTTCCTCTCTTCAGGGCTGGCACCGTCTCATCTTCTGGCTCAGCTCTCGCTCATTTCCTCTGGAGGACCGCCTGCACCCCCACCCCCCCAACCATCCCAGGTGAGGTCGGTCCTTCCCCCGCTCTCCTGCCCCGCCAACCACTGCTGCATGATCCACCTGCCGAGGTGTTGATTTCTGCCTCTCTCTGGGACGCCAGCCCCGGAAGGGTCAGAGGCATGCTGGCCTCCTTTCTCACCCTGCACCTGCAGCCTGGCGCCCAGCACAGGGCCTCTGAGGGGCAAGGAATTTGGCCTGGCCTAGAGGGTGGTCTTGCTCTAGTTTCTGGAAGGTGATCGTACCCGATAGGATGTCTCTGTTTAGGGAGGGGGCTAACTGCACCCAAAATTCTTAGAGTGGGGCTGGCCATGCCAGAAAGACCAGCCCTATGATTCTGGTGGTCTTGGGTCATGTCACCTGGAGAGTGAAATTAACCACATGGCAACCAATCAACCAACCAACCAATCAATCAGTCATTTAATGGAGCACCGATAAGGTCTCTGGCCCCGGAGCTTCCCTGGTTGGCGATACTCCGTGTGCGCTGTCACCCGTCACTGGGAAGGGCCGAGTCTGGACTCCACGGGGAGAAGACGATGGCACCGTGTGTCCGGACCCCTCCTGGACCCTGCCCCATGCTGGGCTGATTTCACTCTGTATCTCCCCCTGCCCCCTGCCGGGATAAACCATAACGGGGGCTGTAACAGTTCTGTGAGTCCTTCAGATACATTAATGAACTTGCGGGCAGCTGTGAGGGCCCCTCGAACTAGCCGTTGGCGTCAGAAGTATGGACGGTCTTGGGACTGTTTGGAGACCCGCTAACTTTGCCGTTATCCCAAAACTTTTGCGACCATCAGTGTCCACTGAACAAAGGAAGAGGTCGGCAGGGCCAGTGCGGGAAGGGCCCTGGTCCCACCCAGCAGCACATCTACCTGTTTACACCTCAACCTCGCCAGGCCTCGGGCCACCTGCCCCGTAGCCTGGTGGGACTGGCCGGCAAGCCTGCAGACGCAGCCAGCGTCCTCTTAACCGTGTGATGATAGCGCAAAAGCCGGGGGAAAGACATCGGAAGAGACTGAATTCCACCAACCTTGCTTTTGTCTTCAGTTCTGGCTGCCTGTCGACATGCCGGGTGCCAGATGGAGGAGCCTGTGGACAGATTCCCAAGAGGGAAGTGTTAGTGTTATTTCCGGAGATGCAGGGGCCGTGCGGAGTGTCAGGAGGAGGGAGCTGGCGTCCACACTCGGACCCTCACTCCCCTTCATCTGTGCCGGAGTCACAGGTCAGGGCTGGGCCTGGGGCCGATCACGGGGGCTCACAGCCCCACCGGGAGGGGAAGGACATGAAACAGATAGGAGACGACCCACCACGAGCTGATGCTCCCATGGGGTCCCTCAGAACCCTGGGCACCCAGACGAGGCTTCTCCGAGGAGGGGCTCTGCGGGTGGCTTCTATTCAGAGGCAGGCGAGAGAAGAGGGGCTGCCGTGCAACCTGCACCAGCTCCTCTCTGTGCGGGTGGGCAGTGGCCAGGCCCAGCCATGGGCGCAGTGGGGGGCTGGAGCCCAGTGGGATCTGCCTGGGGAATGAGGGCTTTGGGGCAGGGCTCTCCTCGGGGACCCTCAGGTGGGAACCTTAGGTGTGGGGTGAAGATGAGGGCTGCAGGCTGGGGGCCTGACCCTGCACTCACTCGCAGGGTGTCTGAGCTGTCTCGCTCATGCCGGCCCCGCCCAGCTTCCACAGCTACAGGCGCCACCCTCAAGGTAACAGGTCACCAAGCACCCCAAGGACCCCAAGGGCCCTGCTCTTTTCTAATTCAAACTCGACCTCCCCGAGTCTCAGAGTTTTCCCACCTGCACACAGGGCCGACAATAATCCCACCTGTTCAGGCCTTTGGCAGAATTTAATATAACTAAATAGGGGTAATAACTTCAGGGCCCAGAGCACTTGCTTTCCCGCTCGGGCCTCCCTGAACCTCAGCCCGGCCCCCTTTCTCCCTCCGTCCATCCGTACTCCACTCACGCACCCTCTGCGGTTGGCCACGGCTGCTGTGTCCGCGTTTACATCCACCACTGCCAGGACAGCCCATGCCCCGCGTGGAGGCGGGAGCCTTGTCCATCCCATTCTCACATCCCCCGAACAAGCCACACAGAGTGGACGTAGTAGGGGCCCGGCACACAGCAGGGGCTTAAAAGTGTGGTGGCAGAAAGGAGCTACACCCCTTTTCCGGCTACAAAGCCTCCAGGTCACGTGAGTTAACGCCGGGGAAGGGAACTTATTTCTGCTCCTCCCTGGGAAAATAGCTGCACCAACCCGGAGCTCCCAGAGAGACCGGGCCTTGGTTGGTTTGTGCGTAAGCTTTCCTTTTTTAAAAACATTGTTTATGATTGATTACAAAGGTAATAGCTGTTTTTTTGATTAAAATTTAAACAAGCCAAAAAAGGATATATAGGAAAAGTAAAATCATCTGTAACCTCCTACCCACTTTGGGTCGGGCTGTCTTGCAGTGCACACATACATATTAAATACAACGTAGGTACACAGTTTTGTATCCTGCGATTTTTGCTTAGAAGTGTCTTAGTATTTCTCCCCGTAATCAAATATCAAAACTGTAACTTTAAGGGCTGCATAATATTGCATCGTACAGATTGATGAGAATGTCTCTATCTGCTCCTTGCCTGTTAGTTCCAAAGTTTTATTTCTAAATAAAGTTGCAGGGAGGGACTTCCCTGGTGGCGCAGCGGTTAAGAATCTGCCTGCCAATGCAGGGGACACAGGTTCGAGCCCTGGTCCGGGAAGATCCCACATGCTGCAGAGTGACTAAGCCCGTGCTCCACAACTGCTGAGCCTTCGCTCTAGAGCCCGCGAGCCACAGCTACTGAGCCCGCACGCCGCAACTACTGAAGCCCGCGTGCCTAGAGCCTGTGCTCCACAACAAAAGAAGCCACCGCGATGAGAAGCCAGCGCACCGCAACTGCAACGAAGAGTAGCCCCCACTCGCCGCAACTAGAGAGAGCCCATGTGTAGCAACGAAGACCCTATGCAGCCAAATAAATAAATTTATATTAAAAAAAAAAGGTGCGGGGAGTCCATTGTACATGAGTTCCACGCCATCTCTCTGATTTACTTGAGGGCTTCCTAAAAGTGGGGTCTTGGCTCAGAGGGTGTGGGCATTTTTTTTTTTTTTTTTTTTTTTTTGTGGTACGCGGGCCTCTCACTGTTGTGGCCTCTCCCGTTGCGGAGCTCAGGCTCCGGACGCGCAGGCTCAGCGGCCATGGCTCACGGGCCCAGCCGCTCCGCGGCATGTGGGATCTTCCCGGACCGGGGCACGAACCTGCGTCCCCTGCATCGGCAGGCGGACTCTCAACCACTGCGCCACCAGGGAAGCCCAGGTGTGGGCATTTTTAAGGCTCTTGGGGCATCTTGGCAATTTCCCAGTTTTCGCCCACAAGCCAGGTAAGACGCCCGTTTCCTCCAATCCCCATAGCATGGGGATGTGTCTTTCCTTTTAACCCTCGTCAACCCAGTGGGAAAAATAACATCAACGCGTTATTTTAATCTGGGTCTCCCTGAAAATTAGTGAGAGTCAGACTCCCCCGCCTATGTTCACTGAGTCTGCGGACAGGAAGGTGAGTCCAGGGCTGGGTGGCAGTGCTGGTATTTGGCGGGGGGGCACCTCATCTCCCTCGGAGGCCAAAGGGCTCACTGGGACCTCTGCCCCTTGGAACTTTTACTGCATGGGATTCACCCGTCAAATAGGCCCTCCTGGAGCCCCAGCATCCAGGTGGACCAGGCAGAGGGTCTCGGGGTGTCCGTGCAGGGCAGGGCCAGAGCCCCAAAGGGGCCCCTCACCGTGGGACTCTGGTGCTCCGTGGAGTGGGGCGTGAAAATCACCAACCGGGTCTGAACCCTTCCGGCACAGACTGGGAAAGAGGCTGGGAGGGGACGGGCTGGGCTGCGACATCCCACAGAAAGTCAGGGCAGGTCCCGCATTAGAAACAGGGAGCCCAGGGCCATGAAGAGCATCTTTGTTCTGAGACTGGGTCCCCTTGATGGCCAGCTCGTGTCCCCAAGCTGCCGGCTCGATGTCACTGTGATAGGCGTCAGTACGTCCTGAAGGTGCCACTTAGAGTGGGCGTGGGCGCCTCGGGCAGGGTGACCCCTCCCCACCCAGACATACGTAAAGGACCCCTTTCATAAGCTCTCAAGACTGAAGAACAAGAGGGGACACTGGGGACCAGGCAGTCCTGGCTGACGTCACCCCACGAGGTTCAGTCTCAGAAAGGGAGGCCTGTGTGACACACGGCCCTAGAAGGACGCCGGGTGAGGTCATCCAATGGCCCGTCTGGCCCTACTCAGCTTGCCTCCAGGGTCACGGAGACACTGACGTCCTTGAAAAGACAATGTGACTACAGAGACAGGGCGTCTCAGCATCTAACCCAACCCGCCCAGGCCCCTCGGGGAAGGCCTTCAACCTGCGAGCCCAGTTTCAGCGAGGGCACTGGTGAGCCTCAGCCCCACCACTGACTTTGCGTCTAGGCCGCTGGCCTGTCTTCGGCAGGAATCCTTCTCGGCCTTTCCTCTTGGTAATTTTCCATCCACCCGTCCCCCCCTAATCCCCACCCCCTCCTTGGCTATAAATCCCCCGTCCTTGTGAATTCGGAGTTGGCCTGACTCCCCTCCCACCTTCTGCCATGTCCTGAATATACCATCTTCCTACCGTTTTGACAAGTGTCCAAATAATCTTTCTTTATCAAGGCTTGGGAATGAATAAGCCACAGGGATGGGGTGGGTCTTCAAGATGATAAAACTAAGTGTAGCTCGAAGGAGAACTCCTAGGACCCCGGTGAATAAACATGTAAAGCAATAGCTGGGAGCTGGGTGCTCCGGTCTGAGCGTTGGTGCAGTTTTTTGAACAAAAGCAGGAACAAGCTGAACAGGGTCACTGCAGAAGGAGGGAGGGGGCAACTGGCTGTCATCTGCTGCTTCTCCAGGTCTGGTGGCCACAGAACGCCTCGCCTTTACTCTACTGTTATTATTATTATTTTAATGGTGAATGGGTTGGGGATTTCCCATGAAATGCCACGAAATGGGTTAGAAGGTTGGCTATGTTTTTCTCCAGAACTCTCTTTACCGACACTTTGGCGACTCCCTTGACCAGGAGAAAAGCCTCAGGAGTGGCCTGTGGTCTCCACACTCCCTCATCAATCAAGGGAGGGTAGTGCGGGGGAAAGCCCTGAGACATGGACCCTGGGCTGAGGGGCTTTCAGGACAGGCTTGAAGCGACCACAGACCACATCCATTTCCGTTTGGCTGGTGGGACCCAAATTTCCAACACTCCTGCATCTTGCTCTTGAATTTGGCCTTTCGCTTATCGCATCCATCTCAGGTTCACGGACATCACGTGGATGGATGATGCAAAACCGGGCAGGCTGTCACTCTGCCGACTCTGGTGGGTGCTCTGTGGGGAGAGCCTGCTGGGCCCTGGACCCCCATCCCTGCTGGGGGGCGGCGTTCCCTAACTAGCGGGAAAGCTCGCTGACACGCCAGGGCACACCCGGCACGGGGCGTGGGCCCGGGGGCCGCCTGTTGGGTGCCCTTGGGTCCCGAGCAGCACACTCTCTCCTTCTTACCTTGCAGATACATCTCCTCGCCTTCCGCGAACATCCGGCCGCACCCGACACATAGCGCACACAGAGGGTGGAAGTGCTTCTCCCCCGCCTGCAAAAAGCACAAAGCACAGGCATTTCTGCTCAGGGCACGGCTCGTCCTCACGCAGGTGCTCAGGTGAGGCAGGAAGGCGGGCTGTGTGGTGGAGAGCCCACACCCAGGGGGATGGGACGGGACCGGTGGTGCCCCAGGCCGTCCAGGGTGTGTGAATGTGGCCCCTGCCCGCTGGGGCCACGCCTGGGAGCAGAGACCGGCCTCCGGGAGAGCAGCTGTGTCGCCAGCTCCTCCCGGCTCGGTGGTGGATGGGTCTGCCCCACCCAGGAGGCAGAGGGGGGCCAGGTCCCATGCACCTCTGTATCTTGGTGGGGCGGGGAGGGAGGACCTAACGTTATTTCCCCAGATGGAGGGACAGGACAGGTGGGGTGAAAGGGATAGATCCTTTTCTTTTTGTCTCTCTGTATCGCTCAGTTTTCTCAATGAGCGTTTTGCAGTTTTTATCGTTCTTGAAACCCATTCAAATCGATTAAAATATTAATACCGAAATAACCAAAACAAAGGACATTGGCAAGTTTGGCTTATTTCTACATGGTACCAAAAAAATCACCCCAAAATACCGTGTTCGGTATGACTGTAACTGACCGTTCCTTCACCTGGGTGGGGTGGAGCTGCAGCCTGCCGCTAGATGTGGATGTGACCCCCTCACTCTTTCCTGAGATGCGAAGGTTAATTGCCACTCTCTGAAACTGAATTAGAGATACTCCCCTGAATCAGTAAGTAACGGGGTGCAAATTCATCACAAGCACCTCACTTTCCTTCCCTTCCCCACCCGTGCCTTTGGGGCAAACCAGGCCCGAGGGGACCCCTGAGTATCAGGGAGGAAGAATCCGGAACAGACTCCCTTCCTGCGTGTGGGACCGGAGGTGTCAGTCTGCGTGGCCCACCCGTGTCTCCAGGCAAAGGGATGGTTCGGGGAAGCGTGAGAATGCCGAGTGCTCGGTCCTGCCGGCTCTGCGGCCTCCGGGCCTTTGCACCTGCAGCCCCTTCCACCAGGACTGCCCTCCCCACTCTCCCACCCGGGACCACCTGGAATGTTCCCAATCTCATCTCCAACGCCACCTCCTCTTGGAAGCTTCCCCCGATTGCTTCCCTGCTCTGGGCTCCCACAGCCCCGTTTTCACAGGGTTTGACAATTATTTCGGGTGAGTCTTCCCTGCTAGACAGTGAGCCTTCGAGGGCAGGGCCTGGCATGGGGCCATTGCAGGAACCCCTAGTCTCAGGAATCCATCTGGGGAGCAGGTCACATTGCAGCACCGGGCCCAGGCAGAGTAAGGGTGAAGCTGCCATTTCAGCCTTAAAATGCCGAGCGGTCAGAGCAGCTCCGTCCTTGAGGTACCAACAGGGGATTGGAACAGCGCTGTAGCTTTAACCACCTGCTATCAGGTCCCAGGTGTCAACTGAGGACTCACGTGCTTTAAACATTGTGGCCTCTGACCTGTCCTCACGCCTTCCTCAGGCAGGCACCCCCTTCACTCTGGGTCGGGGGGACAACCCACCCTCATGACATCAGACAGCAGGAGTTCTGTGACAGCCACTTGGGGGAGAAAGCACACACTGCTGTCTACACGGCATGTCTACACGTGAGTCAGGTGGAGAGAGAAAGCCGTGGGGACAGTCTGTAAGAGGACAGGCTTGAAACCCCAGCCCGACCAATGAGAATTAAGGCTGAGCAGAGAAACAGCCCTGCGGCCACCGCCAGGGGCCGGCCCAGCATCCACACTCTTCCCTCCGGAAAGCACCCCCCAACCCAGCAGCTGGCAAATGCCCCTGGTCTCCCAAAACAGCAGCGACGGGGATACAGCTTATTTCTACAGGGAGAGGCAAGAAGCCGCTTTACACACTGACTGGCCTTCATCCTGTGACAGCCTGTGAGGTTCATGACCACCTTTGTTTCCACCAGGGCACAGAGAGGTGGAGGAAGCTGAGCAAGGTCACACAGCAGGAGGGGGTGGAGCCAGGCTTGGCGCCCAGGAGTCTGGCCTTTGTGGCCTCTGTCCCCAGCCGGGGGGGGGGGGGG
>NW_020173215.1:16992112-17016965 GCF_003031525.2 Neophocaena asiaeorientalis asiaeorientalis
TGCACCCCATGCCCACGCACCCCCAAACCCCACACCCTGAGCAATCAACTTGGAGGCCTAGAACAGACTCAAGGCTGAGGAAGGAAACCAGACACCGCGGAGCCGATTCCATTTTTACAAAGTTCAAAACGAGGCAAATGAATCTATACGGTCAGAGTCAGGGTGGTGGCTGCCTTGGGGTCCCCAGGGGGCCGTCTGGGGTGCGGGGCATGTGTTTTCTTGGTCTGGGTGCTGGTGGCTTGGGTGTGTCCAGTGTGTGAGATTCACGGACTCCTCTGTGTGTTACATGCCAGTAAGAGAGTTTTCCCACGGAAATATAAAACCACAGAAGAAAACACGGGTGTATTTTGCTGACCCCAGATTTGGCAGTGGATTTTCGGATATGACACAGAAAGCGTGAGCTGCAACAACACAATAGATAAGTTGGACTTCATAAAAATTGACAACTTTTGTGCATCAAAGGACGTTATCAAGAAAGTGAAAAGGTCAACTATAGAATGGGAGACAATATTTGCAAATCACAGATCTGATAAGGGTTTAGGATCAGAATATATAAAGAGCTCTTACAGCTCAACAACAAAAAGACAAACAGTTCAGTTAAAAAATAGGCAAACGGCTTGGACGGACATTTTTTTCCCAAAGAAGACAGGAATGGCCAAGAAGCAAATCAGAGATGCTCAGCATCACTGTCATTCAGGAAAGGCAAATCCAAACGACAATGAGACACCACCTCACACCCACGAGGGCGACTGTAATTAAGACAAAACAAAAGGGAAAATAACAAGTGCTAATGAGGATACGGAGAAATTGGAACCCTTGCACATCGGTGGTGGGGACGTAAAACGGCGCAGCCACTGTGGAAAACACTGTCAGTGCCTCCAAAAGTTAAACACAGAACTACCATACAACCCAGCGATTCCACTCCTAGGTATTTAGGAAAAAGGAAGAGAACAAAAGAGATAAAAAACCTGGGTCCACACGATAACGCGTACATAAATCTTCACAGCAGCATTATTCCCAGTAGCCAGAAGGTGGAACCAGCCCAAATGTCCAAATGTGAGTGTGATAACACAACGGCAGATTATTCAGCCATGAAAAGCCACGTGGGGCCCCCAGGATGTCTTATAAGGACACTCGTGTCCTTACAAGATGAGACAGCAGAGCTCTCTGCCACGGGAGGACACAGGGAGAAGGTGACACTCTCCAAGCCAGGAACCCAGTGCACTGGCACCTTGATCTCGGACTTCCAGCCTCTACAGCCGTTGTTTAAGCCTCGCAGTTCATAGCATAGCAGCCCAAGCCGACTGAGACAGGCTCGTGAAGTCCAAAATAAAAGTGTCCTCACCCCTTGCATCAACCCCCACTGCTGCTCTGCTCTGTCTCACAGTGGCCACGGTGGCCGGGGCGTTCCACGTGATAGGAACCCAGCAGCAGCCCCTGCTCCGTCAGAGCCCTTCCCTCCCTACAACTGTCGTAGAAGGGCCTCAGTCATCTGTGCCATCAGCCCAGCCCCCAGCCCGGGAGGCAGCGCAGCCCCTTATCCAGGTGGGACTCAAGATGGCGCAGATTTTAAAAGTGTATCAAAAGCCCATGAGATTTTGCGGTGTGTGGTTTGAAAACGATGTCTTGTGCCTTCTGACAAGCGGCTGTCATCTTTAATCAGACAGAACCAGGCTCGTTAGGAACGCAGCCTCCGGGGGCACAGAGCGAGCGCTGTTCCTCAGCGGTACCCAGGCAGAGTGGAGGGCACTGAGCGTGGCCCTACCGTGGACATTAGGGACCGGTCTGGCACCGTGGAGATGTGGCAGTGTCTCTGGGCTGCAGCAACTCCCTCCCCTCCCTGCAGAGACAAGCAGCCAACCCCTCCCCCCTCCCCCAGCTGTGGGAAGCACGGAGGGATGGACCTCCCCTACCCCATCGGAAGCAGGCACCCACTTTTCCTCCCTAAAGCCATCCATGGCCTCTTCCATTCCCTGGAGAAGCGGCTGTGCCTCCGCCTGCTTTTGGGCCCTCCCCTGGGTCCCCGCTGCAGGGCACACATCCCCCAGCCCAGCCAGCTCCCAGTGGCTGCTCCTGGCACAGCCCCCAGTTTGAAGCTTTAGTCTCCTTCGTGAATGACCAGAACTGGAACCGTATCTTGAAAGGCCTGCTCTCCAGAGTGCACGGATCAAATGAAATTTACCGAGAAGCTAATCAAGATCTGTAGCAGGAAGGATGCAGTCGGGGGAGGGGGGAACATCTGGCAGTCCTCCAGCTCTGTGCCATGTCAGCAAAGACCCTCCCCAGAACCCCTGACTCAGCCCTGCCTCCTCCCCATTGCTGATGCCACAGGCCTCGGGACAGGCTCGCTCTGGGCTCGGGGTCTTGGGGGACCACATGGAGGCTGGCGTGGCTCCCTGACTGTGTTTGGGCTCTGTTCCTCTCTCTGCCCCAGCTCCAGGACTTGGGTGACCGCTCCAGGACTAAGCCTTGTCCCCTCGTTCTCTGCTGTCCCAGGCCCTAGAGCAGAGCTGCACGCAGAGGGGCTGTCCCATAAAGATGTTCTGAACGAGAAAACAGTACCCATCAGGCATGCATAACGGGGTCCTAGAGGACAGGGGGGTTCTGACCAGTGAGTGTGGGAGCAGAAAAGTAACATACTCCACCTCCGGGCACGTCAGCTATCAAGGCTCTGAGAAGTCCTGCAGTAAGGACGTCGGTGTGGCGCCCTTGCCGGGCTTCTTCAACCCCGATGCCTGGGAATGTGCTGACGGGCCAATGGTTAAGGGCAAGGACAGAACACACTGATCCTTGCTGGGTGCTGAGCAGGGGCGTGGCATCAGGCTGAAGGCAAGTCCGCGTGTGTCTGTGTGTCCCTGTGTGTGTGTGTGAGTCTGCGTATGTATGCGTGTGTATTTTTGTGTCCCTGTGTGTGTCTCTATGTGTGTATCTGTGTATTTGTGTGTCTGTATCCGTGTGTATCTCTGTGTGTGTCTGTGTCTATGTGTGTAAGTTTGCGAGTATTTCTGTGTCTGTGTGTCCGTGTGTCTGTGTGTGTCTTCGTGTGTGTGTGCGTCCGTGTGCGTCTTTGTGTGCACATGATCCAAAAGGATGACGTCTAAATGCTAACGGTAGTTTTTCTGGGTGATGACATGCATTATGGATGATTTTTCTTTTAGGATAAACAGGTATTCCCTCTGAGAGTGTTTTTAAAATAAACACGTTCATTAAGTTTTAAAAAGGGAGTGAGAAGCTGGGGTCTTGGGAAGCTGACTTCACCTCTGTCCTTAGGAAACGCCTTTATTTGTTCGGAACTCAGGGTTTGTTTTCTCCCAGTGATAAAAGTCCTGCTGGCTTAGGAGGGTGAAAAGGAAGTGCCAAGGAGAAAAGAAAAGAGGCAGAAATAAACACACCAGCGTCGGGAGTCGCAGGAGAGGGTCCATCTGAAATGGAGAAACTATCAGTTGGCCGCCCCCCTCCCTCCAGGGCTCCTCCAGGTCAGGCAGGGGGACCCCTGCCACCGTCCTCACCGGGAACTCCGCCCCCAGGCCAGGCTGGGACACAGTGAGCCTTCAGGAAGGTGAGTAGTGGATGGAGAAGGGAAGGAAGGGAAGAAGGAGGGAGGGAGGGAGGGAAGCACAGAGGAAGGAACAAAGGGAGGGAGGGATTAATTAGTGGTCCCAGAGGGACCCTGGGCTTCTCATTACCATGGAGACAGCCAGGCTGCAGGAGGCAGGTGGGGCTCAGACAGAGGCCCCGCCAGGGTTATAAGGAGGATGGGGCTGGCCAAGACGCACCCCATTCCCCGCCCCCGCCCACCTGTTCCTGCTAATACTGTGAGAACCAGTAGAGAACAACGTGATGGCAGGGACTCAGCCAGGGACCCCCTCTCACTCAACACCCCCTCCGCTCGTCCAACCCTGGGCTGGTTGATCTGCTTAGACCACCGTCCCCTGGCAATGCACAGCCACCTTCCAGCTCTCTCTGTGGAGAGACTCCATCCCCAGGAGCCAGCACTGCAGCAGGGCTGCTCCCAGCCCCCTACCTCTGCTCCTTGCCCTGCCCACCCCCTGCCCCAGCCAGCCAACCCCGCGACGGGGAAGGGGCTTGTGTCAGCCCCTCCCAGGTCCCCACCGGACCCAGGATGCTCCCACACCCAGACCCGGCATGGAGCTGGCTCATCAGGACAGACACCCCAGACACGCAGGATGCGAGACAACATGCAGTGGAGGATGTTAAATATTTAGAGTGACAGAGGGAGTGTGGGGAACTGCACTACCACCAAATGCACATTTCACGGGCGGGCGCCCAGCATAAGATGGCACCGGGCCCGGTGCATGCAGACGCGGCACAGATTGAGGGCTCCCGCAGGGGCGGGGAAGAGGCCCGGGCTGCTCCCCTACTCAGGCTGCAGAGAGGAAACACCTTAGGAGGCAAAGCCGGGTGGGGTGGCAGGTGCCTTGGGGGCCCTGCACCTGGCTGATCTGCCCCGCTCCCTGCAATCCCACCCACCTGCCGCCAGTGTGGCCTCCCCATCGGCCCAGAGAGCTTCCTACCTGCACGGGGTCCGGGCACCACAGCCCAGTCGGAGCAGTCGGCCCCTCGGCCCCTGTCTAGCCCCGCTCCCGGGACAGGCTGGCAGGAACAGGCAGTGTGACCGTGAGGACGGGGGCAGAGAGCGGGGGCACAGAGATGCCCTCACCCTCCAGCCAGCGGTCTGGATCCTTCTCTTTCTTTTTCAGGTCCTGTCCCCTGCCACCTGCCGCCCCCCAAGAGCCCACTGCACACCCAGCTGGGTGCCAGCACGCTCTGGGCCGAGCCCAGGTGGTGCCAGCACGGTGGCTGCTCCCTTCTGTGGAGCCGGCTTGTCCCCGCCCGCCTGCCCGCAGCTGCCGCCTCGCTGGGGAGGAATCTCAGAGCTGTGCAGGTCCCGCTGACTCAACTGCTACACACCGCGGAGCTCACCGCCCGCAGGGGCGAAAACAAAAGCATTCATCTTCCCCGGGAGGCTCTTTATCCTCCAGCCCCCAGCAGCTACCTCGTGGCCGGCGCTGAGCTGGGGGACACTCCGCAGACACGACCCCTCGGATCCCCGAGGAGGTTCTGGTGACCGGGCCGCCAGGGCCGGGGCTGGCGTGTCCCGCCCACCCCAAAGGGTGCCGGAAGCGGGCCAGGCTACAGTCACACACCTGCAGCGACAACTGCTCAGCCCACAGAGCCTAAGATGCTCCCCGCTAAGGCCATCAGGTATCACAGCGTGGCGTGAGACAGAGCACAAAGCAACATCTACGCAGGGGGATGCCAGGCGGTCGGGCCAAGAACAGGCACCGGGAGCCCGCCTGGGCCCCCTGGGCTCGAGTGCGCTCGGCCCTGCGTGTGGCCGATAGCCCGGCACACGCTCTCCCAGACACACAGACACGGGCCCACAGAGTGAGGGCACCAAGCAGGGCGGGAGGGGGCCGGCGCTCTGGGGAGCGGCTTGAAGAGACGGTGCAGCGGCTGGTGGACCTGGACAGGTGAGCGTGACAGGTTTCTAGTCTCTTTAAACGGGGGCGACTTGAGCTGTTTCAACAAGCCACCAGCAGGATGCCTTGCGGCCCCCAGGGAGGAAAGGAGATGGCAGGGTAAGGCTCTAGAGGAGGCAGGCGGGGTTCGGACCAGAGCACAGGGTTGGGGGCAGTGGCTGGGAGGAGAGACAGAGCCCCCGTCAGGAAGGGCAGGAGCGGGTGGGGTAGAAGCTTCGCAGACAGCCCTGAGTGATGTCTGACCCTCTCTCTGTTAAGTCTTAGACAAGGTCATTGTGGCTGGCCGGCTGGGGTGGGAGGGCAGCAGCCCAGGAGAGCGAGGAAGGTCTGGAA
This sequence comes from Neophocaena asiaeorientalis asiaeorientalis, assembly GCF_003031525.2. Lineage (NCBI taxonomy): Eukaryota > Metazoa > Chordata > Mammalia > Artiodactyla > Phocoenidae > Neophocaena > Neophocaena asiaeorientalis. Next base: position 16,997,950 of record NW_020173215.1, read on the forward strand.
CAGTCTTTTGGGGGAACAGAGAGAAACAGGCTTGAACTGCCAGGCACTGCGGCAGGTGGGGCCCTGGCCGGGGCATCCTCCAGAAGCCTCAGTGTTGCTGCCGGAGGTGGCGGCTGCCCAGACTCCCCCAGAGCAGGGTCTGCAGCAGGGTCTGGGTGAGGAGAGAGCCCTGGAGAGACGGGAGGGCCAGGTGAGACGTCACCGTGGGGTACAGGGGGAGGACTCATCCTTCGTGCACGTTCGGAGGATGGGGGTAGAAACATGAGGCGTGATCAGTACCCCAGAAAAACATACAACGTGTTCAGCAGGCGAGATGTCAACAGTCTCATCACATGACCACCCGCCCAGCTCCGTCGGAAAGACATGGAGCCCCCAGTGTAGAAACAGGCGATGCTGACGGAAGATAACTGAAACGCAAGAACTCTGATTGGCTAAAAATGACAAAGAAGACCCGGCACCACTAGGGGTGGGAGGGAAGCAAACCACAGCGAGGTCCCACGTTCTCCCCCATCAGCTTGACATAGGATTTCATAAAGATTACACCCAGGGTGGGAGATGGGAAAGAGCGTTCTCTGTTGATAAGCACGTAAATCAGAATAAACTTTCTGGAAAGCAATTTATGTGTCAAGAACCCTGACAAAGTGCATGGCTGTTGGCTCAGTTTCTACACTTCTGTGAATGAATCTTAAGGAAAACTAGAAATGCAATAAAAGAAGATGTTCATCTCAGTGTTATTTATCGTAGTAAAAATGTGGAGAACGGTGCTATGTCCAACAATGAATGATCAGCCTAAAGCATTCTGGTCTATTCCTACAACGAAATACGATGCAACGCTGAAACACTCTTATGTGCGATGCACCTGGAAATGTTATCTTGTGAGACAGATCCAATCACAGAGGACCCCACGTAGTGGATGATTCCATTTATAGGACGCGTCCAGAACAGGGAACTCTACAGAGACCAAAGTAGACTGGTGGCTGCCACGGGCTCAGGGTGTAGGGGAGGGACAGCTAAGGGGTACAGGCTTCTCCTTGAGGTGATGAGAACGTCCTAAAATGGACTGTGGGGATGGGTGCACAGCTCTGTGAAGATACTAAAAACCACCGAATCACACACTTTACACGTGTGAAGTGAACTACGTTCCAATAAGGCTGTTTACAAAAAGACCCATAAAACACAAGACAAAAACATAGGGACCTATTAAATAGGACGTGGGAGTGGAAAAAATCAGGATATGATGTATAAATGGTTTGATGCCAACTCTGACATGTGGAGAGAGAAAAAACTGGAAGGAATCCAGCCAGAGTTCAGCTAAATATGATCGCATGTCAGTGACTTCCCCCCTTATTTGTGCTTTGCAAACTCTCTACAGTCAATGAGGGTGTAATCACAGCCCCACCGCAGGGGCCTCTGGGCGTAGAAGGGCACAGCTCTGCACAGAGCCTGGGACCATCCCCGCTGTGGCATCTGGGAAATGGGGAGGTGGTGGGGAGGGCCTCACTGCCCCTGGGTGGGTGTGGCCACCCCCTTCCCCTCCCGGCTACCTGGAGCTGAGGCCCTGGGGCAACTCTCTCCCTGCAGCTCTGATGTCAAGTGTAATTTCAAGAAAAGCAGCTCAGTGCTCAACATGCAATTGACCAAGGCATTCTGAGCTCCCTACGGCTGGGCTCCCGGGCTCCGGCCTCAAGTCCAGCCTCAGCGGCAGCCTGAGGGAGCTCTCTAGTATGCAAATCCGACCCAGGCTTTCCAGGGTTCAGAAGCCCTTGTCTGGGAGGGTGGCCTGGGCCCTACGGCCTCAGACCCCAACCTGTCTTCCCACCCCCAGAGGCTGCTTCTGTGACCTCCTTGGAAAAGGCTCCCAAGCCCCTTGGCTGGGTCAGGGCCCCTCCTCTCCCACTGCTCTGCCCCCTCCCCACACCCCAGGTCCTCTGGTTACCTCTGCCCTCCCCAACAGACCATATGCTCGCCGAGGGATGGCCCATCCACCCGCCCCAGTGCAGAGCCCAGGAGGGGCTGCAGAGTGGGGTGGAGGGGCAGGCTGGGCCAGAGCATCAGGGGGGTGGTTTGGTCCTGTTCACCCCATGGAATTGATCTTACTGAACAAATGTAGTAAGGTACATAACACGTGTTATTTTCACAAAGGGACACACCCGTGTAACTACCACCCAGACCAAGAAACGCACCTGTCAGCACCCCAGAAATGCCCCAACCTGAAATCGCTGGGTGACCTGTCCGCCTCTGTGGACCCAGCCCTGCCCCCCGGGCTCCCTTTGCAACCCGCCAAGCCTCAGATTTCCCATCTAGATGCCAAAGGGCTGAACCAGGATCGCAAGTTCTTCCCACCTCTCTGTCAACGTGTAAAGGGCACAGGTGAGAGAGTGTTGCAGGGAAATATTCCTGGAGGAGGTGGCACTCACTGGGCAGACTCTGGAAGGTGTCCTCTGGCAGAGCTGGGAGGCAGAGGCTCAGGGGTGCGGGTTGCTGCACAAACATACACCACAGACGCCACGAGAGGCACCTTCTTATCCTCTCTGTTAACTCCTAGGGGGCGGGCAGACCCCAGTGCCCAGAGAAGAACTTAGAGCGGGCGAGTGTCATGCTTGCAGCCTCCAGGCTGGCCTCCTTACCTCCAGCACGTGCCCCGTGATGTACTTCTCACAGCCATCGCAACGGATCCCGAACTTGCTGTGATAGTCAGCCTCACAGTAGGGCAGCCCATCCCTGCAACAGAGCCAGCAGTCAGGACGGCGGGGGCACCCCCAGGACCCCCAAGCCCTCAGAGTCCTCGCCAACGAGAGCGGCCACGTCCAAGGGGCAAACGCCCACTTCCTCCTACTCTGGGTAACAGCACAGCCCTTGAACAGCGTGTATGGGGCACTTACGGGCACCAGCACGGCCCCTCGGTCATCAGGGCAGCCCCAAGAGAAATACCACAAAGATCGTCCCATATCACAGGTGGACAAACTGAAGTGCAAGAGGTGGGGCCGCCTGCCCAGGGGGCGAGCGAGGGCTGGTGGAGGGCTCCAAAGGCTGAGCCCAAGGAATCAAAGCTGCGTCTGGGAAATAAAAGACGTTTCCGCAGACGTGGCTCTTCCTTCCAGTTCATTCTGTCAGGTGTTTAACATCCAGGGTGGGAAATAGTCTGTTTACGCATTGGGTGGCTTCCTGCTCGTTCTGAAAGGGGTCTGGGGCGCTGGAGAAAAACGTGAGCCGACAAGGGGTGTGACAAAGCCGCCCACGTTGGAGACCAGGTCTGAGGGTGACAAGATGCCAAGTGGCAGGTGTGCCTTGGGACTGACCCTCACCCTCCCGGGCGTGGCCGGGAGCGTCCTGCTCTCGAAATCCGAGGGGCGAGGGACATCAGGCTGTGCAGGAAGGAGCGACGCGTCCACGCTCCCCGCGCACGGCAATGGCGGGCTTACTACGCGCCACGGGTGTGGCTTGTGGCTTTGGGAAATTGGGACGAGCGGGACACCTCGTGGGCACTGCTCATGAATATCTGGGCAGCCGCAGGCGGGCTGCCTAAATGCCGAGCCCCCTTCACTGAACTGTAAGGAGAAGCTGGTTTGCAGGTGGTGGACGGAAGACAACGCAGACACGAGGCCTGGACAGTATCTGGCCTGCGGTCGGAGCTCATTAATTATCACTATGGGGTCAACGCCACGGGACGAGTGGCAGTGACGGTGTCGGAGGTGGTGCCAGTGCTTCCTGCTGGGCAGTGGTGAGTGAACAGGCTTGCACTCAAACGCCCAGAGTCCCAGCTGCCACTTAACCTGTCTGAGCCTCAGCTTCCTGGCTGTAAAGTGGGATCGGTAAGTGCAAGGTCTAAGGAAGACAAGGTATGGCCGGCACCTGGCACCTGGTGGCTGAGGCCACTGTCATTGTCATCGCCAACCGGGGCTGTGCCCCCGGCCCCAGGTCCAGCCCAATGGGACTCGGATGTGGAGGCGACTGGCACGGGGGGTGCAGGGTCGGGGGCGTTACTCTGGTGCGTCATCCCCGCCCCGCCGCCCCCAACCCCGCACTGCTGAAGTTGCCGTGTGAGCCCTAGTTTGGTTTTGATTTTTGCTCAGCTGCTAACAGAAGGTGAGATTCCTCAAGCTGTTGGGAGACTGCAGCTAGCGGCGCCCTCTTTTCCTCAAAGCTCAGGACCTTGTCTGGGTCACACAGATGACGGCAGGAGGGGTGAGGTCCCAGTGTTTCTCTGCAGCCTCCGAAACGAAGCAGCCCTTCCTTCCACAGGGGAGGGGACATGTATATTGGGCCCTTAGGGTCCACCTTCAAATGCCCTGACCTCAGGGCCCCAACCTCTCCCAAAAAAAGGCTGTACATGCAGCAAATCCAGGAGGTTCAAAGATAACGTCTCCATGGCAACACCACCACGCCCTCATCACGAATTCCGGGCTGTTCCAGAGGCTGCTAAGTAACATGCACGCTGTGTGGGTGAGAGGGGCTGCAGCACCCTGGGGGCTGGGCATCATTTTATTTTAAGTGCTCTGTCCCCAAGGCTGCCTTGGCGTGTCACTCACCCCTTCCCTTTACTATGACAGAGGCAACAGGTCCTGGCCCAAGCAGCCAGAAACCACCCCCCCACCCCAGCCTGACCCAGCCTGGACAGAGGCTCGTCTTGATGTGGCGACTCTCACTGGCAATGTTTGATTTTGAGATAATTGCGGATCCAAACACAGTTGTAAGAAACGGGACAGAGAAACCAGGACGGCCTTCCCCAGGTTTCCCCAAGGCTCACATCTTACAGAATTAGAGTACAAGGTCCACCAGGAAATTGACACCGGCACACGCGGCGACCCGGTTCGGATTCCCCCGGTGCACACCCGCTCTCGCGGGCACATGCGTGCGCGTGCATGTATGTGTGCGGGTTTTATTCTCTGAAGCTTTATTGCAGCAGTCTTTTACCCCAGTCAATTCCTGCGATGGTTTTATTCCCTCAGAGCATCAAGAACTAGCACAGTCTTTGATAGAAGTTGCCAGAAAAGCCCCTAACTGGCAGGAGGGAGCCGCTCTGCACTCAGAGAAGCTGCTCCTTTGAGCTCAGCCTGTAACCCTTCCCTCCCCGGTGCTGTCTGGGGGCTCACCCGACTCAGTTTCCTGATCTCCAGGGATTAGAATGCACCTGGCAGACCAGCTGCCTCTGCTCAGGGCCCGATCCCCAGAAGCTCCCTCCCCACTGCCTCTGGATAACGGTGCTCCCCCCGCACCCCAAAGCAGCCACCGCCGCATCCTGAGGACACATCAGGGACCCCGTGTCGGCCAGCGGGAGCTGCCGATGGCCCCGCGGCAGAAGACAGGGCTGTGCTGTCACACCCGTGACGCCCGAGCCCGGTCAGCCCTCTCTTCCTTGCTCTGCTGACGGCCTCGGCTGACGTCCACTTTGCATTCTGCAGGGGATGCAGGCACCAGCAAGAGGGGCGAATTCCACGGGTGAGGGTGACACCAGGGGCGGTGTGGGGAGGTGTTTTACAAGGTCAAAGGCGGAAGCGCTAAAGTCTCTGTCCCAGTGAACAGAAAGAGCATGGGAGTCTCTGCAAACCACACTGAGGAAGCAAGGCTGGTAGGGAGAGGGGCCCGGCCGGGGCTCTTCCCCTGGCACAGACGGGAGCAGCTGGCAGGAGGGTGGGCACAGGACGAGCCCTGCCCCGCCCCCAGGTGACAGGTCAGCGAGCCCCGCCCACTCACTTGCTGATATACTCCGCGTTCAGTTGTTTCCCGCATGTCTTGCACTTGAAACAGCCCAGATGCCAGTGTTTCTCCAGGGCCACCAGGGACTGGCCGTTTTTGATCTCCACTCCGCAGCCCTTGCAACCTGGAAGAAAGAATGGAGCACAGCCGTCATCCTCGTGGGCGTGGGCGAGAGGCGCAGGGTGGTGGCCCTGCACCGCTGGGACTTCAGACACCCCAGGGGCAGTGAGAGCGGGCCTGGGGACGGGACAGACGGAACCGTCCAGCCGCAACCGTTACACGACGGCCAGCGTGAGCGCACATCGAGCGCCGACTGCGTGCAGCCTGGGCCGCGCGCCTGGGATACCAGGATGAACTAGACAGAGGCCCCACCTTCCAGAGATGGGCGTCTAGGCCTGCGGAAGCAGATGTGGACTTGCACAGGGGCACCCTGCAGTGGGCATTGCCCCAAGCATGGCCCGGGCAGCAGGGTGCCATGATGGCAGGAGCTCTGGGTGGCCTCGCCTGTCCTGCTCTGTTGGCAGGTGGACTTTGAACCTAATTGTGCCCCCCCACCAGGAAAGGTGCCGCTTTAGAGAGGTTGGAGCCCCGATGCCTGTCCTCTGAGCGCTCGCCTGCCAGGGTGCCCCTCCCAGGAAGCCCTCCGGCCCCGGCTTCTGAGCTCCTTCTGTGGCCAGCCGTGCCACATCCCGGACATAGGACATTGACCACCCGTGCTTGTGCTCCCGGCCTCAGCCCAGGTCGGAGCCAGGCCCCAGGAAGCGCCTTCATTCCCGGTGATGGGGGCTCTCCCTCCCATGGCCCCCAGCCTGTTCTGGGCCCCTGACCGGTCTCCCCGCTGCCCCTCCAGCCATGCCCGTCCCTGATCAAGTCCCCCCCCCCACAGGGTCTCGGGTGCTCAGTACACGGCCCTGCTGCCTCCCGACCCCTCCAGCCATGGGCAGCCACACCGGGGGCTCCCACAGTCAGTGCCACGTGTGCTGAAGGACCAGGGGGTGGAGCAGGCCGGGCAACGTCAGGGGCAGAGACAGGCAGCATGACCTGCCTGGGGTGTGCGTGTGTGTGCACATACGTGTATCGAGTATGTACACGTGTGTCTTATGTGCATGTGTTGTGTCTGATTACGTGCACTTGTATGTTTGTGTGACATGTCTGTGTGCAGACAGGTATATCTGTATGTGACTGTGTGCAGGGGTGTGTGTGCATGAGTGTGTCTATGTGTGTGCGTGTTAGTGCCTGCGTGTGTGATGTGTTGTGTGTATGCATGTGTGTCCCTGCGTGAGTCTGTCTGTGTCTGTGCATAAATGTGTGTATGTCTGTATGTAGGTCTATCCGTCTCTGCGTGTGTCTGTCTGTGTGACTGCACGTGTGTCTCTATGTGTGTGTGTGTCTAGTATTTCTGTGTATATCTGTGTGTGTCGGGGACATGACAAGGGTGGGGCCTTGGGGACCCCAAAGGGCCCTGATGAGGAGAGGCGAGCAGGGGGTGCCCTGAGGGACTCAGCATTTCCCGGGCTCAGCCAGGCATGGACCGCCCCCCCCCCAGATGAAAGAATGGGGCCCAAGGTCCAGCAGCCTGGCTCCAATCCTGGCCCTACTCCTCGGGGTCACACTGGACAAGCCTCTTTCCTCTCCGTGTGGAGCCCTGTTTCCAGCTGGGGGGTGGGGCGGGGCAGTCACATTCAATGACGGATCTCATATGAAGACAGCAGAGCCTGCACGTCTAGGCGCTGATGCTGCCGGGACACGCCCAACGCACGGCGGGCTCGCCAGACTCTGCTCTGACAGGGATTTGCTCTCCTTCTGGGCAGAGGCCAGCATCATGTTATCTTTAAGAATAAAAAATATTTAATATCTACAGAACTGTTGGTCAAACTCTAGATTTCTTAATTTACCACACCGTCAAATCCACTGGCAACTTTGGAAAAGACCCGAAGAACAGGCTCGAACCCCAAGGTCCAGGGCTGGGAGGGAAGAGGGGACCTCCCAGCCATCTCAGGATCCTGGAGCCCAGCCAGGCTGGCGGCAGAGAAGAGCTCAGTGAACGAACGCCTGAATGCATCGGAGCCAAGAGGAAGCTCCCTCCTCAAGTTCAGGAGGCATCAAGACCCCTCCCCTCCCGCCCCCTCAGTCCGTCCCCAGCAGAGCAGGGCCGACACCGCCTCCCAGTGCTGGATCCGTGCAGCTTTGACTCTGGGCCCTCACCTAGCGGGTGACCGCAGGCACACACGGTACGCTCTGTGCCAGCGCCTCTTGACCAGGGCCATTTTGCTGCCGGGGGCTTTGGGCTGTGTCTGGAGACAATTCTGGTCCTTCCAACTGGGCGTGGAAGGTGGGGGTCGTGCCCCAGGGGCCCGGAGGCCAGGAATGCTGCTCAAAACCCTCCAGGGCACAGGTCGGCCCCCACCACAAAGAATCGTCAGGCCCCAAGTGTCAACAGCACTGAAGTGGAGAAAGCCTGCTCGGAGCCTCGGTCCAGGTCTTCGTAGACAGGCAAAGCAAAGGAGCATCCCGGACCACACGGGGCCAGGGGAGAGGCGGGGCACGGCAGTGGCTGGAAACACGGACCTTGGAGCCAGGCTGCCCCCGCCAGCTGTGTGACAGTGACCGAGTCACTTCACGTCTCTGTGCCCACTAACACAGGGATGCATTTTATGGGGGTAGTAACAGTACCAGCCTCACGCAGCTGTCATGAGCTAACAGAGACAGGCCTGTGGTGTGAAGAACGCGTTTGAGGAATGAATACACACACGTGAGCTGAACGCTCGAACTATTACCGCTGTTGTCTCGAGGGGGACACCTCGTGAGGGGCCGATTCCCTGCAGGAAGCCCCCTGCTCTGCCTCTTCCTGTATCAGCAGTGTGCCTTCCCCCAGGGCAGGGTCCAAGGCTCCGGACAAACGTGCCACCTGCCGCCGAGGGGGGACGTGGTCCGCACCTCCACACCGCCTCCTTGTCCCCATAGACTCGGGGTAGAGTCTCACTAATAGTGAGCCATGAACGTGGAGGCCAGGGCCAGGTGCGAGGACTGTTGTCATGGAAACGGCAATCATCATTTTCTAAACACATCTGGAGCTCAGCATAGCTTCGCAGGGCTTTGCAAATGACAGGTGAATCTGTGATGAATCCACTCGACAACAGCTGTCAACGCGCAGACGTCCTTGAGGGAGTGTGTCCCCACTGCCCGGGGGCAGAAGGGGGGCACACTTTGGCCTGGAAGGGCCAAAGCGTGCCATCCACTCATCCTCGCACCCTGGGCCTGGCTCTGCCATCACAGCCACAGGATGGACCTGGGCCCCTTCCCCAGCATGACCCTTCTAGAACCTTCCAAAAAGTTTCCTTGTTTCCCCTCAAGTGCTCCCTCCTCTAGCAGACGCGGTCATGGGTTCAAAGGCCCGGCTCTGCCACTAACTCGCATGGGACCCAGGACATGTCGGGGGCCTCTCTGAGCCCCAGCTGTGGACTCGGGCTGGGAGTGGGGTGCAGGATCAGACTCCCTCGCCCACTGTCCTCCTCAGATCTAACTGGGAGGGGAGGGGGGTGTGGGTCGAATCTGAGATTGACCTTTGATGGCAAGGAACCGACTGGGCTCTAACTTTAAAATGCCTGAGACGTTACGGGCTTGGCTTGCGATTTCTCTAAGGAGCCTGGGCCAAGCAGGAGGAGCTGCGAGCATCTGCTGGGAGAGATAAAAAAGGTTCAAGTTCATCCCACCCACTGGGCTCTGCACTGAACTGGCGACTCGACCCCCTGACTGCAACGCAGTGGCTTGGGGGCGGGGAGTGGCGGCCAGGAGGGACATTGGTTCCTGGGGGCTACAGCACCCTACAAAGCAGATGCACCCCACAAGGCAGCCACTGCACCCCACAAGGCAGCCTGCATGCCTGCTCCCCCCATGGGGCCCAGCCCCTCCTCATCTTTCCACGTCACCCCCTCATTTAACCTCAGCCTTGCCACAAGAAAGGCTCACCCCATTTCCAGAAGAGGGACCAGGGCTCTGATCCCGTCACCCACCCCTGATCACATGGACAGTGCAACCCCACATGGGCGGAAGACACAGAGGCTCCAAGGGCCACAGCCCAGGTGGATGCACGTCCAAAGGCCTGAGGACCCGCCCCACCCACAGGACGGCCCCTCATGGGCACACAGCCAGCAGAGGCCTTGGATGCCAGGGCCCTGCCCCTTCCCTCCTGACTTCGGTGGGCCTCCTGATCCTGGCTCCGAGTGTGATCCCAGGTTCCCGGCGTGACCCCGTCCTGGCTGGGCTGGGCCCCAGCAGGTGGAGTCGAGCCCAAGAATGGGTCACGGGGGCTCCTCAGCTTGGACAGGGCTGCCCCGGTCCAAGGTCCCACATTCCCAGCTCCTGGCTGCTGCGACACCAGGCTGCCCCTCCGGGCCACTGCCCACACCCACTGCTGACCCCACATCCACTCCCAAGGCCCGGAGAGGGGACACAGCGTGCCCAGGGCACCCAGGTGGTGAGTGGCGGGGTCTATTCCTCACAGCCGGGCTCAGAGCTGCGCCCTGATTGGAGTGGCGCTGGGCCTCTCTGAGGGCTGCCCTGTGACCGGCTCCAACCAGCAACCGGTTCAGAGCTGGAGAGTCCGGGAGGAGCCTGGAAAAGGGGAGCCTGGATGGGCGCCCAGCGGGCTCTCCGGGAGGAGACCCTCCCCCCAGGGCAGTCGGGGAGGCAGTCCAGGGCAGAAGCGACGTGGAAAGCTCAGGTGCGGCGGAGGAACTGGCCACCCAGAAGGAGTGGTGCACCCCTCCCCGGGGAAGGCGTGGGCATCCAGCAAGAAGCGCAGATTCTGTTACTAAGCAACAGGCTCAGGCCAATGAGCGGAAGAGGGAAGCTCAGGTCCCTGGGACCAAGCCTGACTTCCAGGGGAGCAGCTGGCCACTCTCTGCTTCCCCCAGGGAAGGCGGCCCCCAAAGGTGGCCATCTGCAGCTTTCCTCTCTATGCAAGAAGGGCCGCGTCCCTCCCCCAGCTGCCACCACCTGCAGGGCAGACCACGCTGCGTAGGCTCACATTCCTAGCATGCTCCCAACCCACCTCGGCACTACCTCCCTCAACAGCCATCTATGGCTCCTCGTTGCCTCCAGGATGCAGCTGGAGCTCCCTGGCATGGCTTTGCCGCCTGGTTTCTTCACTTCCATTCCCTGCTCCCACACAGCACTCACCTTGTCCACTCACACGGGGGTGGCAGTTGGGCCCAGCTCATGCAGTGCCCTTCCCTCAATGCCTACTTAATGAAAACCTGTGTTTTAGGTTTCAGAACAAAGGTCACCTCTTCAGAAAGCCTCTGGTCACAGCAGGGCGGGCTCCCCTGCTTTGGACTTTAAAGGTCTTGGCTCAAACCTCAGCCCCACCCCTCCCTAGCTGGACACTGGGCACCCAGCACTTCTGCTGCTCTCCACCAGGCTCAGGGCACTTATGCTCCTGCAGAAGGAGGGAGGGACTCCTGCCTGGCCAGGCTGCTCTGGGGACAAAAGGAGGTGGGATCTGGGAAGACAATGCAGACATCCACACAGAAGCCAAGAGCTGGTGATGAATGTTTAATGCCTTCCAGGCACAAAAACGGTTCTAAGCTGGGGATTATCACCATGGACTGCGAGAAGGGATAGGTTATAGAAGGGGTGGGTTACAGACCCATCTGGGGGTGAGGGCAGCATTTGTTCTTTGAAAACACAGATTTGATATTTTAAAATAAATTTCCATTTGGAGAGGGCAGCCTTTCTGCCCATGACATTTAAAAAAAATCTCAAAAAAGTCTCAGACAATGAGTCTGTGATTGGGTATATTTCCCTTTTTACTTTGGCTGCCAGGAAGCTCTGGACAAACTCTTCAAACTAATCCCCGCCTTTTCAAATTTTGCTGTAGTTTTTTGATTACTATTTCAGGCTTAATGATAATAGGGCTATTTGTTGAAGCAAATTCTCAAAAATTTAATCAATCCAGATCTCAGCTGGAGAGAAAGTTTTGAATGCAGAACTCTCCTAGCAGACCCCAAAGCAACAGCCTCACCAACTGCGACTGCTGTGAGCTTGCCTCCCCAAGGGATGAAGGCTTTGCCTCATTTCCCAGATAAAATTATTACCAGTCCCCGAAGCCAACACTCGGCTCCTGGGAGGATGTGCAGTCTCCTCTGTACAGACTTTCAGTGTCGCGGACAAGGAAGCGGGAGAGGACAGGAGAGTGAGGAGAGCCAGGGGCTGGCTCTGGAAGTCAATGCAAACCCCTCCTCTGTCCCAGGACATGTGGCCCTGGCACTGGGGACACCACAGCCACCCTGCACACAGGGTGGGCTCTGAACACCCCGTTTCTGCAGTGGGAGCCTGGTGGGAGCAGTCCTGGGGCGCCGGGCTCCCTCCCCGTCCCTGTGTCCCATCTCTGGTCCTGGAAGAGCCACCCACAGGGAAAGGCCAGCACCTTTCTGCTCCCACCTCGCTCTCTGCCCCACATCCACAAGCTCCTGACATGGCCCTGCTACTGGTTCATTTTCACTAACAACCCTCTTCTTCATTCAAGAAGCATGTATTGAGCACCCACTGCATACGCACCCTGGCCCAGCTCCCAGGGGACGGAACAGGTAATCCAAGAGCCCCAGACCACAGGAGCCCAGAGGTCACTGTTCTCCTAGTGTCTCTCCTGAAGGGCTCCCGGATGCTCTGGAAATAACTGTGGGGAGCTGAGTGTGGGTGCTGGAGGGAGAAGGCCAGAAGGAGGCCAGAAGGCTTCTTTGAGGAGGTGGGCTAGAGCCGGGCTGAAAGATGGAGTGGCACAAAGCGGGGAGGACACAGGCTGAGCAAAGGCTTAGAGGCAGGAGTACCCCAGAGACGCCTGGCCCTGGTTCCCTTCGTTGTGTTCATCCACAGTTATTCGCTTCCACTACTTCTGGTCCCAGTGGTGTCAGGCCTGCCACCCAGCACTGCCAAGCCCCCTCCGCCACGCCGCTCTGCGTCCACTTACTCCAGAGGCCCTGGGACAGGGGCACGCTGCTGCCCGCTGATGTGGGCAGGGAGCACTTCTGGCACATGCATTCCTTGCCGTTGAAGGTCACTCGGTCCCCAGGCGGGAAGGGCAACCTGAAATAAGACAGTGCATTACCAGCCAGGACCACCTCCTGGCTCTTCTCCTGGGTGGGGGGAGCCCCATCCTAGACACCACGCCGTCACCTCCCCGGGGACCACAGGCCCAGGACACTGGGTGTCTGCATGCAGGTGCAGGTGCTGCCATGGCCCCGCTGGCCCCGCTGGGCTATCTTAGCCTTAGTTTCCTCATCGGCACCGGCAGGCAGAATCACGGTGCAGTGGGCCAGAGCAGTGGGGGCCGGCCAGTGCTTGCACATGGCGATCAACTGGGCAGTCTCAGCCATTGGCCTCCTCCATCCAACCCTGCCTCCTCTGACCGCCCAGGATGCTTTGTCAGTTCAATACTCATGGCAACAGCACCGTTTACTGAGCATCTACTAGGTGCCAGGCCAGGTTCTATGACAGATTCCTTAATGCCTGCCTCGTCTATCACCATTAAGATGCTTACCCAGGTTGGTCTTTGCTTCGTTTTTCTCTATGGGTGAGAAAATTGAAGTTCAGAGAGGATAGTTGACTTTTCCAAGGCCACATGGCTGCTGCCCGTCAGAACCAGACTCAAACCAAGACCTGTCTGGCTCCAAAGTGCCGTGATTTGCCTACCTGGGTCTCTCAGAAAGCAGTGCCGCTAGGAGCATGCAAGACTGTATGCTGGATTCCGTCTTTAAAGTCTGGCATTTTTTTCATCATGGATTTGTTTTTTGCATTAATTCCAATTTTTAAAATATCACATTAAAATATCATTTACCTTGATCACTTTTTTGGCCTCCCCTTAAACTCTGCATCCAAAGCGAATAATCCACTGGCCGCACCCTAGTCCCAGCCCTGGGGCAAGGTGAAGTTACGGCCCTGGGCTGCCCAAGCGAGGCCAGAGGGGGCAGCAGAGCCGGCCCACCTGCTTCAGCCCCGGAACTTCCCCTCTGGTGACAGAGGTGGATCGAGTGCCTGCCTCTGGTGAGCTAGGGTCAGGCCACCTACTGCCACTGGGCCACCTCCTCCCCCAGTTTAGCCCGGCAAGAGAACCTGAGCCTTGCGGGCAGCAGTCTCTGAATTATCTGGACCAGGGCACGCCCCGTCCTCTGGCTTAAGCCTTCGTCGTGTCCCCCCTGCCTCCTTCGGGACTGGACAAGGCCAGGCACAGCCAGGTGCTCGACAGGTCACTGTCAGTGAAAGAATGAGCCGGTACGTGAACACGTCAATAACTGAAGGTCCCCCTGGAGGCCTAGCTCAGATGCCTTCCCCCGCAGGGCCTCCTCTCGGAGCCTGCCTGGGTCACGCCGGCTCCAGTCCAGCCCCGACTCTGCGACCAGAAGAGCTTTCTGACCCATGAGGCTGCCAAGCCTTCCCGTGAAAAAGCCCCGCCGAAGCCCCCCACTTTGTGGGGCTGGCGTTCAGGGCCCTAGGCGGATTCAGCAGGGCCCCAGCCAGCCAGTCTCAGCTCTTAGGGAGCAAGGACCTATATAAGCTAAGCTGACCCCCGTCCCAAGACTTGCAAGATGGTCCTGCCGCTCTCCGTCCTTCAGCTGCCCTGGCAGCTACCTGACGCCGTGCGCTGTATCATGCGTGGTTAGTGCTGGGGTCTACCTCTCTCCCGCCTGCTGTCTTGCAGCCGCCTTGGTAATGGGGGGTCTTGGGCCACAGCGGGAGTCCCTTGCCATCCCTGGATGCGCTCGGAGAGAATCTCCGGCTGTGTAACCCAGAGCAAGCTGCTTAACCTCTCCGAGTTCCTGTTTCTCACTTGTAAAATGGGACTAAGGACATCTGTGTCTCAGGCTGTTATTCACCCATCCGTTCATCTGACCTGTAGCGTGGAAAGTTCTAGCATTATGCCTGGGACCCAGGAGGGGCTGAATGAATGGTAGCTATTATTTTATTAATTCAACTTCATTGAAATATATGTTGACAAATGTACACACTCATGTAACCAGGACCACAGTCATGGTATGGGACATTTCTGTCCACTGTAAAAAGCCTGCTGTGACCGTCCACGCTCATCCCCAACCCCGGCCCCAGGCGGCTGTGATCGGCATTCTGTGCCATGGATCTGACTTGATTTTCTGGAACTGCATATAAATGGAATCACACGGTACGCAGTCTTTGACGTCTTGTTCTGCTGCGTGTTTTTTTTTGAGATTCACTCACACGGCTCACACCACTGGTTTGTTCTTTTTGATCGTCAAATGCTGCTCCTTTGCACGGATGAGCTGTTCATGTCCAAGGACATCTGGATTCTTTCCAGTGTGGGACTGTTACAAATAAAGCTGCTAAGAACGTTTGCTGACAAGTCTGTGTGGACGTGTGCTTTTGTTTCTCCTGGGTAAATACCTAGGAGTGGAATTGCTGGGCCACGTGCTGTGTGTCTAACTTCACAAGAGACTACCAAACTGCTCTCTGTAGAGGTTGTACCACTTTGCCTTCCCACCAGAGACCTGTGACAGTTCCTTTCACTCTGTATCCTCACCAACACTTGACACTACCCATCATCTTACTGTGAGTCATCCTAGAGGACATTGGATGGTATTTCAACGAGTTTTAATTGGAATTCCCCTGATGACTAGTGATGTTAATGTAATCATTTCATTTATTGGTCATTTACATACATTTTTGTGGAGTATCTGCTAAACTCCTTTGCTCATTTTTAATAGTTTTTTTGGTCTTCTTATTATTGAGTTGTAGAAGTTCTTTATATATTGTAGACACCTGTGTTTCACCAGATACATATCCTCTATCACGCTGATGGCTTGCTTTTTCATTTTCTTCACGTCCTTTGATATTATTTTTCTTCACTTTTCTATAGGGCGGGTCTGCTGGCAACAAATCCTAGCTTTCGTGTGTCTGCAAAAGTGTTTTGCCTTCATTTTGTGTGTGTGACAGCTTTACTGACATTATTTTATTCACGTGCTCTATAACATTCACATACCATTCAATGTGTACAATTCAATGGTTTTCAGTGTATTCAGAGTCGTGAATGCACAATCAAACCCCCGCAATCAACTTGAGGACATTTTTCATCACCCCCAAAAGAAATGCAATAGCATTTGGCAGTCATGCCTTCATTTCTGAAAGTTTTTGTGTCGGGGAGGCTTGGTATAGACCTGTTTGATAGATTGTTTTCTTTCAGCTCTTTAACGACGCTGTTCCATCGTCTTCTGGTTCACATTGTTTCAGATGAGAAGTCTGCAGTCATTCTTCTGTTCCATTTTACATACTGGGCTGCTTTGTTCCCCACTTACTGCTTTTAAGATTTTCTTCTTATCACTGTCACTCAGAAGTTTGATTATGATGAAGTTGGTAGGTTTTTGCTGTGTTTATTCTGCTTCGGATTCACTGAGATGAGTCTATAGTTTTCATCAAATGTGGACATTTTCCAGCCATTATTTCTTCAAAAACTTTCAGTCTTCCCCGCTCCCAATCTAGACAGAAAAACTTATATCCACAGATCACTGAGTCTCTTTTCATATTTTTCAGTCTTTTTTCCTGTCATTGCTTTAGTCTGAATAGTTTCTACTGTTATGTTTTCAGGTTCACCCATCTTTTCCTCTGTAATATATAATCTACTGCTAATTCCTTTCAAGGAATTTTTTTTTTCTCCTGTGGTACGCGGGCCTCTCACTGTTGTGGCCTCTCCCGTTGCGGAGCACAGGCTCCGGACACGCAGGCTCAGCGGCCATGGCTCACGGGCCCAGCCGCTCCGCGGCATGTGGGATCTTCCCGGACCGGGGCACGAACCCGTGTCCCCTGCATCGGCAGGTGGACTCTCAACCACTGCACCACCAGGGAAGCCCTGAGGGAATTTTTTATTTCAGAAATTTCCATTTTCATTTCTATAATTTCCATTTGGTTTCTTTCCATGCCTTCTCTAATGCCCCTACTTATGTTCATGCTTTCCTCTGAATACTTAAATATATTTACATCGGCTGTTTTAAAGTCATCGTCTGCTAGTTTCCCCATTGATCTCATTTCTGGGTCTGTTGCTACTGACCGATTTTTCTTCTGGCCCTGGGTCACATTTTCCAGCTTCTTATGACCGGTCACATTTGTCGATTTTATGTTGTTGAGGGCTGGGTTTTCTTCTCTTTCTACGAAGAGTGTTATACTTTACTTTGGCAGGCAGTTAGCTCGCTTGCAGACCAGCGTGATCTCTTTGAGGCTTGTTCTTGAACTTCAAGCAGGTTTATGCCTTCACTCTAGGGCGATTTCAGTTCCACTAATAAGGCATGATGCTTTTGGTGTCCCCACTGCATGCCTGGGTGTTCCACAAGGAATCTCCACCTGGCCAGAACTCGAATGTCTCCCAGCCCTGGGAATGTTTAGCTTACAGCAACCTGGTCATTTTTTACCCAACCCTGTGAAATTTCCTCTCCATCTACATGGCTTCGTATTTAGTCCAAGAGTCAAAGGCACCTCTATGCAGCTCTCCTGAGGTCTCGTTCTGCATAGCTCTCTCCCCTCTGCTATGCTCTTCTGCCTCTCACATCACTGTCTCTTAACCTGGGGAGGATGCCATGCCCTACCTGGTTCCCTCTTGTCCTCTGGTTCAAGAAACAGCCTCCAGGCAGAGAGCTGGGTGGTCACAGGGGTCCCTTCTTTCGTCTTCCCTCTGTTAGTCCTGAGCTGCCTGTGCCCCAGTATCCCAAAACAGTTGTTTTGTATATTTTTTCCAGTTTTCTAGTTTTTTATAGTGGGTGGATAAGTCCAGGCCCAGTGACTCCAGCACGACAGAGCTGTCAGATATTATTTTTAAAATATCGGATTCCAGAGGTGATCTTTCAAACCCACTGTGATTATGTCACCCCTTGTCTCTAAGCTACGTGCACAGAAATCAAACATGCAGATTATCCTTGGGGGAACCTTGACCCACGCACGCTGCAATGACACACGGTGACTCTTCCGTTAGAAATGTCCCTTGTCATTGCTCCTTCCTGGCCCAGTACCTCCTCCCACCCCCACCCCCAACAAAAGCTTCCCTTTCCGCCTAGAGCACGTGCCACAACTACAGAAAACAGCGGTAACAACACTCAACAAGTCCCCTTTCCACTGGGTGCGGTGAGACAGAGAGAACAGAGAATAAACCCTGGGGGTTTCATTCTTTGTTTTCTAGAGAGAACATTCATGCTGCTGCCCCCAAGCCCCAGAGGTGCAGGGCAGAGAGGGGAGCAGGTGTAGCCTTGCTGCCGGGGCTGAGGACCTCATTCTGTCTCTAGCGGCCATTCACTGGACACCTGCTCCGTGGCAGGCGGCAGGCGCCGGAGGAGTCAACTCCAGTCCCTGCCCACGTGGTGCTCCCCTCAAGCAGCTCCGGGACACGGTGCCACAGAAGGATTGTAGGGCCCAGGGTGCAGGGGAGCCGCGAGGAGGGAGAGGGAGGGGCTGCTTTCTCGGAGGGAGGCTGGGGGGAGGTGGCTCTTGCTGCACTGCTGTGTCCCCAGATGCTGCACCCGTAGGGTCTGGGCTAATGCAGCTCCAAGTCACCAGAGCCAGCCTGGGGCCTGGCCCACGTAGGCATTTAGAAAAGCCTGGACGAATGAATGAAGGAATGAAGGGACTGGAACAGACTGTGAAGCTCCTCTCAGCCAGGCTGGGAGGCTCAGACTTTCTCGTGGAGGCCATGGGGGTGGGGTGGAGGAGTGACAGGCAGAGGGAAAACAGGGACCCCAGTGTGGAGGCCTTGGCAGGACTCCAGGGAGGTGAGTTCTGGGTCTGAGTAAGGCAGTGGCTGGGCCGGTTTCGGAAGTTCATGGGGGGGAACCTGGGAAGACACCCATGCTTGGGGCCCGTGTGCCTGGTGGGTTGGGCGCCAGTGCCACCTACAGATCAGGGACTTGGGTACAGAGAGGCAGGGTGTGCAGGTGGGATGTGCAAGGACGGTGAAGGAGAGGGGAGTGACAGTGGGTGGGCACGGAGAGGCCAAAGCGTGGACACTGCAGGCACCAACGTGAGAGGAGACAAGGTGGAGGCTGCAGACAGGAGAGGGGCTGGTTGGGGGGGGCCGAGAAGGCACAGGCGGGGGGAGAGCACCTCCCCAGAAGCCATCAGAGGCCTCGTGCTGGCAGTCTCAGAACCCACGGGCCTCTGCATCCCAGAAAGAGGGCTTGGTCCTGCGCTGCGGGCAAGGGGTGGGGGCCTGCAAGGTGTGCGGCTGGATGAAGGTGTGCTTCAGAGCAGGGCCAGGGTCCACCTGCCATCCTTTGGCTGGGTCCTGCCTCCCTCCCAGCCATATGAGACAATGG
>NW_020173215.1:17016981-17118948 GCF_003031525.2 Neophocaena asiaeorientalis asiaeorientalis
CACTCACCGGCAGACGGCACACACGAAGCAGTTTGGGTGGTAGGTCTTGCCCAGCGCCGACACCACCTCGCCCTCGATGAACCGATCGCAGCTGAAGCAGCGGGTCCCGTACAGTCTCTGGTAGTCCTGGGTGCAGATGTACTCGCCCTGCCGCACGAAGAAGCCGCCCTCGGCCAGGTCACAGCCGCATTCTGGGGACACACGGGAGGGGCCGAGGTAGCAGGTGACCACCAGCTCCCCAGTCCCGACAGGCCCCAGGCGTATCCCTCACTACACACAGGCTTCGGTGCGAACTCAGGGTGGCTCGCTGAACCCTCGGGGGGCCAGGCCCTAAGCACAGACTCCAGCTCCGGCCCCTCAGCCTGGAGACGAGTGGCTTTTCTCGTGGAAGCTTCTAGAAAGGGGCACGGACCCGGGATGAGAAGCAGACTGTGCTGAGGGGCCAGCCCAGCGCCTCCTCGCCTCCTGAGCCCACCAGGGATGCAGTGCTGATGCCCCAGGAGCCCCCCCCAACCCCCGCTCCTCCAGGTGGGCTGTTCCCAGCAGGAAAACAACAGATGGGGAGGCGGTTCACACCTGAGCACCTACCGCGTGCTAGGCCCTGTTCTGGGTGGGAGGATCCTCTGACCACAGTGAGGCTTCCTGACCCCCCTCCACCCGTCTCCCCCAACATGGACGAGGCCAGACCCCCTACAAAAGGGAGAGAGGCCGGGCATACTCACACTGACCCCTAATATACCTCCTGCCCCAGGGAGGACCAGGGGGACGTTGCCAGGCGGAGGATGGAGTGCCTGCCCTCAGGACAGGCCCCAGGGCACATGGGAACCGGGCTTGGCTCCAGAGGGAGCAGCCTTTGCGCCCTCCCTGCGGAGACCCAGCCTGCCAGCCCGTCAGGGCGGGGTCTTTGTGGGTTGCAGCCCCCTAGCCAGAGCCTTGGAATACCATGTAGCCCATCTTTGAATCAACGCCTAAAAATTTTCACCAAAACTAACTGATTGCAGAGGCTGTAGTTTCTGGTGAACTGTGAGGATTGGCATCTTTAAATTTAACTAGTAGATCGTAGATGCCGAAGCAAGACCACCGACCTCTGTTTACAAAACCCAGAGACAGGCTCTGAGTAAAAGCAGGCATTTCACCTTGCTCCTCGTTTGCTAGGAAAGCCTATTGCCATCTCTTTCCCCCACAGAACTGCGTGCACATGTGACGTGTTTTAGAGATGGAAGGCGCCTGTGGCTCTCTGCAACAAAAATCCCTCCGTCTACGTGGAAATTGATTTATTAGGAATTTCTTACGGCCACAAGGCTCTAAATATTTAATAGCTTATTCTGGGTAGTGTTGTTATGACTGCTACTAGTATAAAGCTATCAAAACAATACGTATGTTGTAAATTTTGGTAAATTATTATTACGTGGATAGAGGACAAGCTTTTCACAGTGCAGCTCTTGACGGCACGGATGGTGGTGGTCGAGGGGAGCTCCTGGTGTCTGATCAAGGGAGCCCCGACTTTTAAACTCCACCTTGTTTGGTGCCCTGGGGGATTGGAAGGCAAGGGCACCTCCACTGCAGGTGGCTTCTCAGGCTGGTCAGTTTGGGAAGAGCAAGTGTGGGAGTCTGAATCTCCAAGGGTCTTGGGGTCCCCGGGGGTCAGGTCTGCTTGGTCTGGTCAGCAGTGCCCTTTCAGCTCATGCACCGGTCAGTGCACACGACCCAGGACCTGGGGGCTCCGGGTGGCTCTGCCAGGTGGGACCCACTCAGCTCAGCTCCCACCCCTAAACAGGGCGAGGTGGCGGGCCTCTCCCGGGTGTCCCCGTCCCCTCACCTGGGCCACAGGGCTGCCCGTGCTGTTACCCGGTTACAGCCACCAGAGTGGCTGGAAATCCTTCCTTCCACATCGCCAAGGAGCTGTTGGTTCTTTGGACATAAAGCTGAGCAGCTGAAAGCCCAGACTCCAGGGCTGCCCAGGGGATGCAGGCTCCACTCGCGCACTATGCTGTGTGCCCCTGGGCAAATCCCTGATCTCTCTGGGCCCCCAAGTCCTCATCTGGGCTTACTCAGAGGTGAGAAGGGCAGCACAAAGGCGCATCCTATGCTAGCGTGACATAAGCCCCAAGTCGTGTGGGGCCACCATTCAGGCCATCGTTTTACTGACGTCACTCACCCCAGGAGACCCGAGGCCGGTGCCCAGCTCTAAATCCTTCTCTCACCCAGCCCGAGAGTGAAAACCCTTTATTCAATCTTGCACCACAGGGCTTCCCTGGTGGTGCAGGGGTTAAGAATCCGCCTGCCAATGCAGGGGACACGGGTTCGAGCCCTGGTCCGGGAAGATCCCACATGCCATGGACAACTAAGCCCGTGAGCCACAACTACTGAGCCTGCGCTCTAGAGCCCGCAAGCCACAACTTCTGAAGCCCGCGTGCTACAACTACTGAAGCCCATGCACCACAAATACTGAGCCTGCGCTCTAGATCCCGTGAGCCACAGCTACTGAAGCCCGTGCGCCTAGAGCCCGGGCTCCACAACAAGAGAAGCCACCGCAATGAGAAGCCCGTGCACCGCAACGAAGAGTAGGCCCCGCTCACCGCAACTGAAGAAACCCTGCGTGCAGCAACAAAGGCCCAACACAGCCAAAATAAATACATTTATTTAAAAAAAGAAAATCTTGCACCACAGCGTAGGCCAAGCAGATGTACCCCGACTCGGGAAGAACAGGCTCCCTGAGGCCTCTGTAGGAGAATTAGTGTCTTTTTCAGTAAACGCTGCGTGTAACAATTCAGCCCTTGAGTGATGGGCTGGTTCACGGACACCCTTGGCTCTGGTACTAGGCTCATTTTTTTTCTTTTCTTTTTTTAGATTTATTGTTTATTTATTTTATTTATTTTTGGCTGTGTCGGGTCTTAGTTGCGGCACACAGGATCTTCGTTGAGGTGCACAGGCTTCTCTCTAGTGGCGTGCGAGCTCCAGGGCTCATTTTCTAATCTTCCTAAAGATATGACCGTATTGACTGTCCTTCGAAGGAGAAAAATGTGAAGGGGGATCTAGTGCCCCACTATAACCTGCATCTACATCACGGAGGCACCAGGAGACTGAATTAAAGCAGCTTTCCTGCCCCGAGAGCCGGGCCCGGCCAATGCTACGTCCTCCCTGCCCGGCCCCAGTCATCTCTGCTACTGACCGGATTGTAGCTGCCTGGGTCCACTAAGGTTGGAGCCAGACAGTAAACCCAGACCTCTGCCTGCTGAAAATCAAGAGTCCAAATTCGTTAATAATTTTGAACGTCCTCATCAAGACAATATATTCTCCTCACATTCCATCTGTCTGTCCAAGTAGCCGAGACCCAGTGAAGGGCACCAAGCAGCTGTGGGTGACCCGGAGCAGCCCGCCCCCTATCTTTGGCGGTCACTGTGGTCACTTCTGAGAAACGGTCGGGAGGGGGCGGGCCATGGTGGGAAGACAATCTGTACCACTTTCTGGAATACCCTTTGGCATCGACTCAAAGGAATGTGAAAACCGCTCCTACCCTTTGACCCAGTCGTCTCTCTCTGGGACTCCGTCCCAAGGAACTGACCATGAACATCCACGGAAGCTTTCTTGCATGGTGTTGGCTACAGCATCACTGCAGTATAATGTAGTAAATAAACGCTGGGCTTTAGAGACAGGCAGCCTGAGCGTGAATGCTTCCTCCTGCTGCTTCCTGGCTGTGTGACCTGGGGCAAGTTACTTAACCTCTCTGAATCTCAGAGTCCTCATCTGTAACAAAGGGTTAACCATACTGATCACTCATGGGATGAGGCATAGGAAACTGACTAGCCCAATGCCGGGCTGGAATCCATGTAAATGTTTAAGAGCTGAGGAATGGCTAAGTCTGCTGCAGGCCGGGCATCTGAAGGAATCTGGGTATATACTGAAATTGATGTTGAAGGATGTATGATGGGGAAAGGGCTTACACAGTCCCTTAAAGAGGATAAATTGGGACACAGAAGTAAATATATGACAGGACTTCAGATTGAAAAGACTCTTACAAAGGAGAAGATTGGAAGGCTCTCTACCCAAATACGGACGGCAATTCCCCTGGGGTGGTCAGCTCAGGGATGCTCTTGTCCTGGTGTCTGGGAAGAGGAGAGAGTGATTGATGTTAAAACACAAAGCAGCCCGAGAACCCCAGGGCGTTCATGTGAGTTGGAGGGAGCTGGCTCAGGGCACCGTGGTCCCTGCCAGCCCAGGTCCTGACCTAACCTCTGCCTCAGATACTCCATCTGGAAATAACAGGCTCACGTCACCGGAGATGGCTTCCTGCCGTAACTTTCCACAATTCTGCCATGTGGGCCTGTTCTCATAAACGTCCCTGGAACGCAATCCCTTTGCCCCATTCCCTTGTCACCCCCAGTCGCTAAGACCAACTCTGGGTGTGTCTCTTCATGGTCCCCATGGGGTTGTGTCCTTGTGGACAACCCCACCTGCTGTTACCAAGTTACAGGCAGAGCTGGTGGCCTCTTCCCCCAACACACACACACACACACACACACACACACACACACAACACACAGGCTTCCCTCCCTCCTGTTTCCTTCGCTCATTCTGCAGTCATGAGCGCGCTCAGTCCTGCTGCCACACAGATCAGAAAACGCTTGCTTTCCTGAGGTCACACATGGTTGTGGCCTCATCTTTTCATCATTTCAGAGTCGGGGCCCTTGTTTCCAAGGCACCACGAGCAGGGTTATGAAAGATCCTGGTTGAAAACAAATGTTCTAGGGACTTTCCTGGCGGTCGAGTGGTTAAGACTCTGCGCTTCCAGAACCCAGACCTTCTGGCAGGGGGCGCCGGTTCAATCCCTGCTCGGGGAACTAAGATCCTGTATGCTGCGTGGTGCGGCCCCCCGCCACAAAAGTTCTAAAAGCGCAGAACTCCACTACACATAAAAGGTCAAGAGAACCAGATCTGTTTTCCTGTGCAAATTTCAGTTGTAGCAATGGTAACAGATTTCATTTTTTCTTGAGGATGTGCTATGTGCTGCATGTTTGCTATGTTTCTGTCTTACACAGATTCCCATTTTGTATCGTGAAACTAGAGCTGGCTGGATTTCAAGACAATCCAGAAGCAGACGCCCCCTCACACTCTCGTCCAAGCTGCCGTGGTCTCAGGCTGGGGCCCAGGCCCATCTCCCCACCCTGCCCTGGCCTCCCCCATCAGCACAGCACCCAGTGGTCCATGAAACTAAAATGGACAGGATCCTCCTGTGTTTTTTCTCTCGCGGTGTCGGAGCCCAGGTCCTCACGAGGACCCCCTTCCCCCCAACACACAGGCCTCGTGCTGTCCTGGAACCTGCCAGGCACACTTCCCTGCTTCAGTGTCACTGCACTGGCTGTTCCCTCTGGCTGCAGTGCTCTTCCCTCACCTCCTTCAAGTCTTCAAGCAAAGGTCACCTCCTCCACGAAGCCTGCCCTGATTACCCAATTTAAAATAGTAACTCCCCGGCACTCCCAGCCCCGTCTTTATCTTGCTCTTTGTCTTCCCCTTCCTAGCACTTCACTTTCAGCGTAGGATGAAATTTGCTTGTTTATTCTATCTAGTGCTTATTGTCTGTCTCCCTGCCCTAGAATGTGATCTCCGCAAGGACAAGGATGTCTGTTTTGTTCATGGATGCATCCCAAGCACCCAGAACACTGCCCAGCACGGAGTATGTGCCCAATCGGGTGGTTGACTGGAAACTGAGGCTAAGAAACATGTCTAAGACCCACATGAGCTGGGAGTGGAAGAGGTGGGAATTGAACCCAGACCTTCTGGCATCAAAGCCCAAGCCTGAGGCAGCCAAGACGGTCTGGAGAATTATGTGATTTCTTTCACAGATTTTCAGGTTTAACTTTCAGATTTTGAGATGTAAACCAAGGCACATCAAGCCAGTCCCTGGGTGGCAGGAACCCAACACATCGGGATCTCCCGGATCAAAATTAGACACAATTGTCTTCTGGGCTAACAGACCCTGCTTCGGTTGGCCTGGCAACACACCCACCCAGGGATGAACATGGCTGGAGTCAGTCAGTCCCCATCCTCCCATTACTCTTTGCTGGTGGAGTGGATGTGTGACCTAGTTCTAGCCAGCGAGTCATACAGGAAGCCTGTGTAGGCTTCCAGGGAAAAGGTTCTCCTCCCTGATCGAAGGGAGATTACCCTGATTACCCAATCGAAGTAATCATGCAGGGGGAGGGCCCCTTTGCCTGTGCACACCCCTGCCCAACTTCTTCCCCAGGGCTGAGTGTCAACCTGTGAGGATGTGATGTTTGGAGCTACAGCAGCCATCTCGAGACCATGAGGAGAGTTACTGCTGACATGTTTAAGATTGGGGGGGGGAGTTGGGGGTGGGGAGTGGAAAAAGAACCTAGTCTTTGATGACTTTTTTGAGCTGTAAAATTAACCAGCTCTGGGGGTGAGGAGGCTACCTCCAGAATTCCTGTTAAGATGATCCATATCCATGTAACTTAAGACACTATAAGTTGGGTCTTCTTTTTTATTCATCCAAGAGCACCCTCAATGATTCACAGACTTTGCATTTTCATGAGAGCCTGGATAAAAGATCAATCTAAGACTATGCAATCCTCAATCTTCACAAAACACAACTTCTCAAAAGCTTGCAGGAAATCTCAGATGCTCCCTGTCACCCCTCAGCAGGTGAAGCAGACATGCCACCTACTGAGGGCAGGGGCCCCGCTATGCCTGCAGGCTGACACGGCACCTGGCACAGAATGAATCTGTGGGTGGGCGGATGTGTGTCCGCCCCCTCCTCACTGGGATGCAGACCCTGCTGGGGGCCCTGCACCCCGTCCCTCCACGCCGGGTCTGGGGCAGAGCTGAGGCTCGTGGGAAGGGCTCCCCCGACTCTCGCCAGCTGCTCCCACAGGTGTCAACCAGGCGAGTCACACGTCACCCTTGCTTCCTGATCTTTAAGTGGAGACAACGCCTCAGCCCCCCTAATACTGGAGGACTTTGGAAGAAAACACACGGAAAGCACTGAGCTCACAGGAAGCGCTCAGCAGAGGTGAGAGAAGGGTGAGAGAAGGTGAGAGAAGGAAACCTCCTCGGCAGGACCAGCAGGCTCCCTGGCAGCCCCTGAGGTTCAGTCCCCCTCCTTCGGCCCCGCTGCACCTTCCACACTGTGCCCCACACCGCGGGCACAGGCCTGGCCGCCTCCGACGGCCCAGCTCTCCTCTTCTTCCTTTGGCTGAACTTAGAGCCGAAACGCCACCTCCTCCGTGAAGCCTTCTCTGGAAGTTCCCAGATCCCTCCCGGTGGGCCACCTTCCCAGCACTCGGCTTCTACCACTAACACCCACCACTATTCCCGGCGAGCTGGTAGATTGATCTCCTCACCAGACCTCACCTGTCAAAGCTAAATCTCACGCCTTCCTACTTAGCGCTTTCCAAAGCCGGGCCTGGTGCACAATAGGGCCTCCTGAGGCCATGGTGGGCTGAGGGGACTCAGGCAGTTAACGGGCCCCGTGGTGCTGATAAAAGACACATCGCTGGATTATCTTACACGTGGCGTATTTCCCATCTTTGCCCATAAAGCCCAGGGGCTCACTGCCCCCGCGGCCCGTCGAGGCCCACATGCTAATGTCTGTGCATCTCTGGACGTCGTCTCAAACCCGCAGGAAAGCAGGCTGTGATGACACCGCTTGCTGTCCAGAGGTAAGGAGGGGTTTGCAGGGCCATTAAAAGAATCCTTTCTTTAAAACTGCCAATTCTTTGGGTTTGGACACTGTGTCAAATTGGTTTGATCTGCCCATCCCTTCCCCAAAATGCTACTTTTCATTTATTCTCAGGAAACTAAATGCAAATACACGAAACCCCGTTGTGCATGACAGAATATGTAGTAACTTGAGCATAGGGAGAAAGGTTAGGCTGGAAGGATGCTCTGAGCAAAGCCTGGCTCAGATAGAGGGATTTCACGTGATTTCTTTTACTTTCTTCTTATCTTTTTGGTATTATCTGAATTTAGTGATATTCATGTCATTTTTCATAATCAGAGAAAAAGCCGTGTTCATTTGGAGTGAACAGTAACGTTCCCAGTCCCGCTCTGGGAGGCTGCAGGGGCGCCCGAGGTTCGCGGCCCAGCTTAGGTCCTGCGCGCCCTGCAGTGCTGAGTTCACGCCACCAGTGACGGCCATTTACCGTGTGGCTACGGGGCCCAAGTGGCCACTTTGCTCCGGCCAGTGGATCACGGACATGGCTACGGCCATCCGAGGACACTGCCCGGGACCTGGACCTCGTCCTCTGACCTTCCCCCTTGGGCAGATGCCCCCGTCACCCCCATAGGGGACACGGGCCACGCTGAAAAGATCACGCTGTTGTATGAAGGTTTGGGATCGGTTTTTTCAGCATCCCAGATCTAACGAGCTTCTGGGGCCCAGCGTGGCAGCTGGGAGGCGGGCTCGGCCACACGGCAGGGCTGCGCCTGGCCCCATCGCGGACACGGGTCGGCGCTCACCTTTGCAGACGAAGCACTGGATGTGGAAGTACTTGCTCTGCACCCGTAGCACCTCCCCCCTGCACACGTTCCCGCAGGTGTTACACAGGATCGCCGTGCTGGTCGGCTTCTCCGGGGCACTGCGGGCAGCCTGGGGCTCCGACACTGTGGGGAAAAGGCGCTGTGTTAGAAAGTGGGACACACCGGGCACCGGTGAGCAAACCAGCGACCGTGCGAGGACTCGGGGCTCAACGCATCTCCCAGCACAACCCACAGGGCTTCGGGGGACCAGCGGAGGTCAGGTAATGTGAGACCCCGACAGCGGTCCTGTCCCCCACCTCCCAAAGGGCAGCCAATCCCCCTGCGGCCTTGACCTGGCACGACCGTGGCCCTCAGGGGTCTGGTGAGCTGGCCAGTCCTTCTGCAGCCAGGGACCCAGGTCCCCTCTCCTGAGAGTGCAATAACCACATCCCCCTGTGAGCTCGCTTTGAATCCCCTCTGTGCCCTGGGGACAGGGACCTGAATATTGTCACTGTCCCCCTTAGAGCCAGCCATGACCTAGGATGGCTGAGGAGGCACTGGAGACCCCCAGAGGGACAGGTCAGGTGGATGGTCAAAGGGCCCGACTGTAGGGCTCCTGGGGTCTGGGCAGGGCCGTCACCCACATCCTGCAAAGGTGCCCGCGGAGGCCGGCGTGCGGGACGCTGGGGCCCACGGCGGGTCTGTGCTCGGGGAGCTCCAGCCCAGGAGTGGCGGCAGCCAGGTGAGTACCAGCTGCAAGCCAAGCGGCAGAGCTGTGGTAGGGGGATGCCTAGGGGCTGGGGACCAGCTCTGTCCCAGCACAAGGAGGCGGTAGAGCCGCAGGCAGAGAGCACAGCCCACGACGGGGCCCCAGCAGCCCGATCCACCCCCCACTCAGGACCAGCCCAAGAAGGCGCAGCCTGCCTCTGGCCAGTCACCTGGGACACCCCTTGTAGCAGCCCCCCAGCCCCCATCAGAGGCCCCTGAGCCCCCTTTTCTCCACTCCTCTGCCTGCCTCTGGGTCTCCGCCAGGCACGTGATGAAGGCTGACCCCCTGCCCAGCCAGCTCAGAGCAAACAGCAAACAGCTTTCACAAGCGCGGGTCTCCGCTTAGATCCACATCGTCCAGTCCCACGCTCCCTTCTTGGTCTGGGGTCACTGACCTGAGGCTGAGGCAAGGGCGGGGTGCAGGTGGTGCACCTAGGGGACCCCAGGTGGCAGGAAGGAGTGGGGGCAGTGATGGCATGCTTTGAGCTGGACACCCCCTTGGAGCCCCTCCAGGGTGTCCCTCAGAAGGAAGGGGGCCGGGGCACGGGTCCTGCTCCCATTGCCCCAGTGAGGGTTGCCCCAAAGCTGGAACGCCTGTCTCCCTTTCCTGGGCTGAATGAGTTCTGAGGTTTCTGCAGAGGCTGAAAGAGCCAGGGAGCCGCGGGCACCTGAGGCAGGGAGTCCGCAGGCCCAGGTGCACCACCCACCTGTACACCGCTGGAGCCACAGGGGGGCCCAGGGGAGGTGATGCGGGCCCAGAAGACACCCGCCACCTGGGATGCCCCAGATACACCACACTTCATTGGAGAGTTAAGCGCATTCATACACACACAATACACACGCAGAGACACACAGATATACACGTACATACACACAGAGACACACATACACACGGAGACACACATACATACATACACATACATAAAGAGACACATACACAAAGAGACACACAGACACACATACACATAGACATACATACACGTACACACACAGACACACACACGTATACACACAGATACACATACATACACACACACAAACACATACATACACAGACACAACTATACATATGCACCCACACAGACAGACATACACACATACACAGACATACAGATACACACACAGACACACAAATACACACAGACACACACAGAGAGACAGACATGCACACACACACATTTACAAAATCGCTGAACACCAGCACTGATTGAGTATCAGCCCCAGAAGGTCTCCTCATTCTTGTAAAAACGGAGGAGGTGGCTGTCAGACAGAGGAGGACGTTTCTCCATCCAGTTTCCAGCCTGCCCCCCAGGCCCACCAGACCCCGTCCCGTCCCGGGAGCCCCGCTTCTGCAGCACAGGGCTCCCTCCTCTGGGTCCCATCCGCGGTGGGGAGTTTGACCGTGGAGGAAGACCTGGGCCACGCTGGGGACATCAGGCCTTCCAGGAGGAGGCTCTGAAGACCCCAAGGGTAGCAGGTGTCAGCTGTCTGGGGACAAAAGCCACACAGCCTGGAGACACAGGTGCCAAAAAGGAGACGATGGGCAAAAAAGAATCATTTGGTGTCGCCCTTAGTACCCCAGGCCCAGGGTCAAGGCCTGCCTGCGTTTCCAAGGGCGTCAGGACCAGACGGCAGACGGGACCGTTCAGAGCCCAGAGAGGGCCCCAGAGCTCTGTCTGCCGTCCTGGGAGCTGTGCTGACATTTCCACTCTGGTTTAAGCGGCAACATACGACGATCACAGAACTGCCTCATCCAGTACTTAGTAAAATGGGTAAAAGGGGGCAGAGAGCAAGGATGTCCCGGGCTGGAATTTAGGACTCCCTGTGCGGAACGAGCCATTGGACTTGAAGTTTGAAACCTCAGGTGGAGCCGGCTCATGGCTGTGCAAGGGCAGCCCCAGGGCTCACATGGGGCTGATGGGGCCCTGAGTCACCCTGTCCACACTGAGGCTAAATCAGGATTTGAGGGCGTGGCCGCAAAGATCTTCAACACTATTATCTTTTCATCCATTACGCATACAAAGGACCATGTGCCTCATGTCTCCATGGATAGCCAGGCAAGGTCTACCCACCACCCGCGTGGTGGTGGTGGGGGATCAGTGTCAGAGCCCTGGGCGCAGACGGCCGGGTGCAGCCCAGCTTCACCTCCTACATGCAGTAACCTGCAACTCCCAACCGTCTGTCCATCTGCCATCCGCCCTCTGCTCACAGCATCTGCCCCAGGGGATGCTAGGACCGTGGAAAGAAATGTTTGTCCAGCAAGCAGCCCAGGGTCCGGCGGACCATAAATGCTCAATACACAATAGCCATTGTCATTTTCAAGGATACACAGCCTGACATCACCAGTTTCCTGGTTACTGGAAATGCTGTTTGATTTGGGGTGAAAGCTGCTTTAAGAGGATCGTTTTTATGGAAGCACCAACTCTGCCCGCCTGGCGCGACCTCCACAACCTGCTGGGGCCTCTGGTGGCAGGGCGACAGAGCAGGGTGCTGCCCCCTGGTGGTGGGAAGTAGACACTGCACAGAGGGGGCCTGTCTGTGCAGGTACCACCCGCGCAGGTGTTCCCTCCAACCCGCATCTGCCCCCTTGGCCCTGGGATCACAGCCTGAGAATCCTGTGTATTTGAGGTGTGGGCCTTATTACCCCTCAGGATGGACTTACTCCTCGAACCTCCTGCAGCTGCCCGATTGGGTGCTTTGCAAAGGGGACTGGTGCTCACAGCAGCCGGCAGAGCCAGTGCTGTGGTCACTGCTGCTGCCGCCCGGCGAGTGGACTGGGGCCAAGGAGCGGCGGCCCAGCTGGTACATGACTGCAACAAGGAGGGATCGGGACCCTCACGTGCCAGGACAGGACAGGAGTGGGCCCCTAGACAGGGCTGCGACAGTTCTGGCCAGACCACATTACATCAAGAACTATCAAGACGTGAGCTATGAAGCCATCGGAAGGCACCTCAGATGCATGCTGCTAAGTGACAGAAGCCAGTCTGAAAAGGCCGCACACTGCGTGACTCCAACCCTATGACGTCATCAAAAAAGGCAAAACCACAGAGACCGTAAAAGATCATTGGTTGTGAGGGGTGGGGAGGGAGGGATAAGTACAGGGATAAGGTGGTACACAGGGGTGAATACACGTCGTTACACGCTGGTCCAAACCCAGAGAACACTCAACACCAAGAGCGACCCCTGACGTAAACCGTACACGCTAGTTAATAATAATATATCAAAACTGGTTCATCCGTTGTAACAAATGGAGCACACACAAACATTACAATACAACAGCAGATGCTAACAGGGGAAACTGGGGATCTGGGGTGGGGTGTATATGGGAACTCCTTACTTTCTGTTCAATTTTTCTATAAACTGAAAACTGCTCTAAGAAATAAAGTCTATTAAAAAGACAAAACTTAAAAAGAGAGAGAGAAACGGAGAGAGACACGAACTACCACACTCCAGACCTAACCCTGAAGGCAGCAGGCTCATTTCTCTACGATTTCTGGATCGGCTGTAACATTTCATTTAACAAGTCTCTGACTGCGATGATAATAATAACGTAAAACATAAAGTCGAGTGGTAAAGGATCAATCACCTGGGGCCGTGACTACTTAATCCCCCCGGGATAGTGAAATCCCAGCCTGGGGAGCCTTGCTGGGAAGAAAAGAACGATTACCGGTAACATGAACACAGAGCTCACGTTCACAGTGGAGGGACGTGGCTTCCTCGGGTCTGCCCTGGCAGTCGCTGTGATCCCGCCTCTATAATTCCTCCGGGTACAGTCCTGATCTGCCCCCAGGTACACGAGGCCTGGAGGAACCAGGACGGGGGCCGGCAGGGCCGGGTTTGGAACCCACCCACCATCCAGGGGCAGCTGTGTGACCTTGAGAGCTGAGCTCTGAGAAGCCTCTGTGTTCACGACTAATTTGGAGCCTGGTCTCAGGAGGCGTCATGTAGAACCCAGTGAAGTGGAGAAAGCTTCTGGTACAATGCCTGACAGGTGTGGGGACCAACAGCTGCTGGCTTCGTCCTTCTGGGTCTCAGAGGCAGACCCGTGACTTGGGGGTGGGGAGGGGCAGAGGCTGTCGGGAGGGGGCCACACCTTTGCTCCCTCAGCAGCCTCCTCGGCAGCTTGTCCTAGGTTTGTCTTTGGCCTCGGTCCGCGGCTGGGTGGATGAGCAGGAAGGGGGGGCAGCCTGCACTGACCCCAGCTGCCCCCCTCCCTGGCTGTCACCCTGGGCAGGCCAACATGACCATACAGAGCCTCAGTCTTCCCTTCTATAAAATGGGGGTATGTATTCCTAAACGTGGGACCCTTGTCTGGGTCAGATGAGAACACACATGAGGCCAGCGACCACCTGGGTGCCTGCTGGGTAAGGCAGGCACAGGAGGGAAGGACTGTGATGGGGTGCAGGTGACACAGCTGCTCCCTCCAGAGAGGGTCTGATGGCGATCTCTGGATCAGTGGGGGCTTCTCGACACTGACCTCTGCTCCCCTGCGCTTGGCCCAGCTGGGGCCAGTCCTGATGTTCCAAATGGGATCCACCCAAATCCAGCACTGGGCCTCGCTGGTGCTTGCCTTGGGAAGCAGGCATGGTGGCTGAGCCCCACAGGCATCACTGCCAAGGTCAAGTTCTCAGCTCCATGTCCATCCTGGTGGGCAGACCCCCAGGACACTGGGCAAGAGCGTCAGGGGGCTTGTAGGTTTCTTTACTTTGATAGATGGGGCCTCAACACCCTCTGCCCAGCGAGCTGGGGGAGCTCGCCTCTGGCCGGGTTACCCACCAAACACTCCATTCTCCCCTCCACTCCATTCGCACAGACCCACCTGGGTGCGGTTTCCCACTTTGTTCATAGTAACTCACCAAGCTGGCATCAGTGAAGACACACAAGCAAATGTGCCATGTGCTCCTGTCATGGGACCTGGGAGCCAGCTGTGATGCCACCTGAACAGGTGTCCACCATCTCTCCTCCACGGGATCCTCGCTTGTGCAGGGAGCATGGCGGGCCCTGCCTTCTCCTGGCAAGGAGCATCTACCCTGACCCTTCACGGTGCCAAGGAGCATCTACCCTGACCCTTCCCGGTGCCCTAACCACGGAAACCGCAGGTCACCTCGACCTCATTCTGACGGCAAAACTGCCGGGTGCTCGGCCAAAGTGCGTTCAACTCCAAACACCAAACAATAAAGCTCTGCTTCTTCTTGTTTGCTGTTCATTCATTCACCCAACAAATGTCTGAGACCTACTATGTGCCCGGATTCCACTGGAACAAAACAGACCCAGCCCTGGCCATCATTTGGTCCATACCACACCCCACAGGAATGGCCTATCACCCCCATTTCACAGATGAGGACACGGTGTCTCAGAGATGCACGGGGATTTTCCCAAAGCCACAGGGCTGGATTAGGGACTCAGCTGGGGTCTCCCCTCTGGTGTCTGATGCCACCATCCCCTCTGCCACCTGCTGGTCTGCAAGTCCCAAACCATGGGCTCACCTGTTCACCAAACAGGAACAGAGGAGCTGGTGGGCATCCTGGGAGGCGGGTATGCAAACTGGCCAGGCACGGGTGTAGGCAGGCGGCAGGAGAGGGGACATACCGGGCCCAGGGAGTGGGCATGGAGGGGGCAGGTGCCCCTCTTCTTCCAGCGATTCATCTCATGTCTCACCTCCCAGACAGCACAGCACACGTCGTTCTGTGGTCCTTGGGGACTTTTTCAACTGTTTATCTCCACTCTCCCTCAAAGGCTCTGCATTTGGTCCTGTCCCTTCTCGAAGGGCCCAGTTAATGCTGGACCCCTGAGCAGGCACTGCTGGGTTGGCCAAAGACCAACAGCCCACGTTCAGCTTGTTTTCCAGGGTTTGCTCTTGAGGCAAATCCACCTTGATATCAGGAGGTAGAGCTCCCTGCATCCTTGGGGATTTAACTGGAACCCACGCTCCATCAGCCGGGGAGCTTTTGTAGAGCTCTCCACCTTGCTCCCTGTATTATGCAAACAGCTGGCTTGGGGTTTCCACATTGTATGACTCTGTTCTACTGTTGAAAGCTTTGGAAGACCATGCATCACACCCTCTCCTGAGAGTCCCATCTGCCTAGAGCGGCTCCCAGGCTCACCGTTCCCGCCTCCCCTCAGGTCTTCCTTTCTAACCGTGACAATGAGCAGAGAACTATGGCGGGAGGCACAGGGCGGTGGGGAGGTGAACCTGTGTGTAGTCAGGGAGGGCTTCCAGGAGGAGGTGACACAAGATGCACAGGTGCCTTCTGGGACAGCAGCAAGCACACATCACTGTGCTCATCTCCACCACAATACTGACCAATTTGGGTGGCCCTTGCCGACTGGCCATCTGCCTCTCTGGCCTGAAGTCCCCCAGGGCCAGGGGCCAGGTCTGAGAAGTGCGGCTCCCTAGGACTGGGTACCAGTGCAGACAGAGCAAGACGCACTCAGCCAGGCCTGGCTGGGAGACGGCTCTCACATACCACGTGGCCACAAGCATCCTTGCAGCTAGCACGCCCTCCAGCACAGGGGTTTCTTTAGACTGGTTTTCTAAACATGGAGTTAATGACACAAAGGCCTTAGGGGTTCTGTCTCCCCTGCCCTCAGGATGTCCTCTATAGGTTCAGGAATAGGCCGGGAGCTCACTTCCCGCCCTCCCAAGCATTATGTGTTGGAAAATCAAGCCAAATCACACGTCATTACTTCCATCTTAGCCTCCTTAAGGGCTGACTGCTAATTATAACCAGGAGCCAGTACGCGGCTCTCTGTTCCCACCTGTTCTCACCAAGGCCATCAGTGGCCTGGACCCAGCCAGCTGGCTGTGAGGGTCTCAGGCTGTCCCTGCACTGCCAGACCTCTCTGACTCTTCAGGCACGTCATTCATCTGTCCTCCATCCAGCGAAGACAGCTCTGAGCTCTCTTTGCACTGGGACAAGTTTATTACCTTCTGGGTCTGGTTCCAGAAACTGGTCCTGCCTGCTCCAAATTCAACCAGAGCTGTCCTAGCCAGTTCCCATGAGGCTATCTCGCTTAAATCCCCCAGGCGCCTGGGGCCCAGCTGCTTAGCCCGGGGAGATGCCAGGTTAGACTGCAGGTCAGCTGTCCTGGCCCCCGGTGACCAAGGGCAGAGCTCAGGTGGAGTCACTGCGGGGAAAACCCCAGATTCCTGCTTCATGCGGGGACCCCCATAGCCAGACATGATAACCCCACAGTGACCAGGAAGAGGAGCCACCGTGGATTTCCCAGGAGGCTTTGAAGGTCCAACCAGTGAGGGCAATGGGAGGCCAGCTGTGGGCCAAGGGCTCTGGGCGGCCATTCACCCCTGGGCCTCGCCTATCATCTGTACAGGGCAGCCACAGCTCTGTGATGGAGTGGGGGTCAGACAGACTCTCTCCCAAAGCTGTCCTCAGGGGTCCCAGCACCAGCCTTGGCTCCCACCATGCCCTCCTGGGGGTGCTGTGTCTGCCCATCGCTGCCTGTGAAAACCCAGCTCAATCTTCAAGGCCCCCATCCAGGGCCTCTTCTGTACTGATCCACTGTGTGCTGAGCGTCTCCCATAGCACAGCGATCCTGTAAGAACATGTACCCATTTTACAGGTGTGAAAACCGAGGCACAGCAGGTGAGGGGACTTGCCCATCGTCCCCCTGGGTCACGGACTGTGCAACCTTGGACAAGTCAGGTCACCTCTCCACAATGGTGAGTAAGCCTCTGACTCGCAGAAGGTAGTCTGGGCTCCCCAGGTGGAGACACCCCTGGAGGCTCCTGTCTGCTTGCCGGGTCCCCCTAAAGACCTATACCGACCCAGTTCCCCTGGACCATCCTGGGCGCTGCTTGCTGTCCCAGCACAATTATTCTATCCAACGTGTCTCAGTTGGGGTAATGAATCCAGGGTCTCCATGCCCACAGTGGCGGTACTGATGCTTGGGTCCTTTTCTGGCAGGTCAGGGTCCCAAGACCCCCCATGACCGAGAGGTGGGGGGACATTCACGAGGTTAAATTCCACTGACCCCGGGAGGCCGAAGAGTCAGAAGGGATTTCTAGCTGAGCGAGAAGAGTTTGGCTTCTAGATTCCAGCCAACTCCGCTCAGACCCCCGGGGGGCCCCGTGAGGTGCGGTAGAGTCCCTGAAGCCGCAGGACTCTGCCTGTCCTGAAGCAGGGGAGCCTTCGGACAAAGTCACTCTCAGCCATATAGTGATGGCCATGGGGTCACAAGCAGCCCCACTGAGCCTGAAATGAGCCTTACTCCGGGCTGGGGCTGGGGGTCGGGCGGTAGAGGAGGGGTGGCAGGAAAAGGAAAACCAGCGAGCCGCCCTGTCTCCCTCACTCTTAGAGTGTGTTAGCTGGAAAACGTTGGGGGAGCTCCTACGAGGCCACAGAAAGGCACTCATCTGTGATGGATTGAACTATGTCCCCCAAACTCACGTGCTGGAGTCCTAGCCCTCAGCACCTCGGAATGTGACCTGATTTGGAGAGAGGTGACTGAGTTAAAGTGAGGCCATTTGGGTGGGTCTGGATGCAATACGACTGTGGCCTTATGAACGGGGAACTAGGGCACAGAGACGCACAGAGGGAAGATGGTGTGAAGCACAGGGGGAAGGACGGCCATCTGCAAGCCAAGGAAGCCACGCTGGGAACACCTTGATCTCGGACTTTTGGCCTCCAGAACTGTCCAAGAATAAAGTCTATTATTTGTTACGGTGGCCCCAGGAAACCAGCCCTGTGGGGAGAAAGAGCTGGAGCAGGGCCTGGGATGTGCCGGCTCCCCGCTTCCAGTCTGAGCCTGTCTTCCTCTGTAGAGTGGGCCAGTGACGCTGCCCCAGGCTGGGCTTCTGGAGGCTGGCACGTGGCAGGGGCTTGGCAGGGGTGGTGTGTGCTGGATTGGGGGGGGGGTCCTTCCAGAGGCAGAAGCTGGGAGAACACGGCAGCGAACAGCCCCCTGGAAGCTCAGGCTGCCCACAGGGGCGCCCAGTCACCTTCAGCTTGAGTTTCTAGCAACGCACAGACTCTTGAAGCTTCTAGCAGCTGGTCCAGGTGCCCTGGCCACCCACGTCCCTGGAGGGTGTTATTTCATCGCCGGAAGAGCAGCCCTTCCTGACCGGAGAGGTGTCTGAGGATCTCACGGGCAGCATTCCGGAAGGTCAGGGCTTAGTGGGCACCTGGGCCCATCCCCTCTCCCCACACACAGGGAGAGCCACAGATGGCAAGTCTGAGGCCAGGCCAGGACCGGGGCTCGGGTCTCTGGGCTCCCAGGCCAGTGCGTGTCCCTGGTGTCACCTTGCCGTGAGCCAGGGCGGCCACCACTGGACCAATAATGTATGCCTCGGGCCCAGCACACAGAAGATGCCCCGTAAAGGTTCCTTAAACCTAATGGGAAACAGGGAATGCATGCGGTGAGTCGGAGCACAGTACAGGGCCCTGCGGGGGTGAAAATTCATAGTCTGAGTGACAATACCTATTGTCTTTCAGCTCTTGTGCCCAGACTAAGGGCCAGGCACTGCGCTGGGCGATTCCCACCCATGATCCGGGTCACAGAGCTGGAAACGGGCACACAGCACAGCTGGGACTTGAACCCAGGCCTGCAGGATCCCAAGCCCCAGCTGTCAACTCCCACCGAGAGGGTCTGTGAGGGCTGAGCTAATCCCGCCAGGGACCATTACTCTCCAGGCTGTGTGCCGTGAGACACCGCAGCGTGGGAGC
The DNA here is from genome assembly GCF_003031525.2 of Neophocaena asiaeorientalis asiaeorientalis. Taxonomy (NCBI): domain Eukaryota; kingdom Metazoa; phylum Chordata; class Mammalia; order Artiodactyla; family Phocoenidae; genus Neophocaena; species Neophocaena asiaeorientalis. Next base: position 17,035,911 of record NW_020173215.1, read on the forward strand.
CCGTATCCTACAGATATATATACATAATAACGCTTTCAAAGGTCCACCCCCGTTGCAGCAGGTGTCAGTGCTTCATTCCTCTTCATGTCCAAGTAACTCTCCACTACGTGAGTCGCTGATTTGGGGGCTGTGTCTGCTCTGGGGCTGTTCCAGGTAAGCCGCTCTGAGCGTCACGCACCGTCGCTTTTGTGTGGACACGTTTCCCTTTCTTGCTGGGTCATTCAGTAACTGTTTAACCACTTGAGGAAGTGCCAGCCTATTTTCCTGAGGGGCTGAACCCTTTCATCTTCCCACCAGCAGCTTCTCCACGCCTTTGCCAGTATCGGTTACCGCTGGTCCTTTTCATCACAGTCACCCTGGTGGGTGTGAAGTCTGTCTCACTGTGCTTTTGGATCCGCACTTCCCAGTGACTAATGATGTTGAACATACTTTCATGTGCTTCTTCACTATTTGAATATCTTCTTTGGAAGAACGTCTGTTCGGATCCTTTGTCTGTCCATTGAATTTGGTTCTTTTCTGACTGAGTCATAAGGGTTGTTTACATATTCTAGATACAAGCCTCCCATCCGACATATGATTGGCAAATATTGTCTCCTATTCTGTGAGTTATGTTTTCATCCTCCTCATAACGTTCTTTGCCGCACAAGGGTGCTTAATTTTGACGAAATCCAATTCATCTATGTTTTCTTTTGTTGTCTGTGTACGTAGTGTCATTTCTAAGAAACCACTGCCCGATCCGAGATCACAAAGGTTTATCCTTACATTTTCTTCTAAAAGTTTTATAGTTTTTTTTTTTTTAAAGAGAATCACATTTCCCTTACTGCTATTTTTATCACAAGATGCCATTTCTTCATCGGTGAATCGGGAACAACAGTGCGTATTTCACCGGGTTTGTGCAATTTTTAATATTATATTGTTTTGCCCTTTGCCCATCATCTGGCGAAAGCACAGCAGGGAGTGAAGGGCATTGCGTTTTCAGCTGAGCGGGGAGACCTGCCCAACCACCGCATGGAAATTCCATTTGAGAAATGAACATCGTCACATGTCTCAGCTCCTGGAATCTGCCGCTATTTTCAGAACAATCCAGTACACTGAGCAGGTTGGGGGATGTTACCTGACCCCAAGCCAACTGGTGCTCTAAGTCCTGGAGTGAGACCTCCACGGGGGGCTGAGCCTGGCCGGGCCAGGGGCCACCCACAGCTACACGCTTTGGGGGGACGAAGATGGAGGGGCTGCGATGCTGGTCCACAGCACCCTGGGAGGGAGGAATGTAATCACCTCCATTTTACAGAGGGGGTCCTTGAGCCCCCCCGGAGCGGGGAAGCACCCTGATCAGGGCCACAGTGAGGTCAGGCCAGAGGCAGGGCTGGAAGCTTCACTGGTCTGGCTTCAAAGCCACTGCTGCTGCCCCACCCCAGAGCTGCTTCCTTCAATAAAAATCTCCTGAGTCTCTCAGCGTGTGGGATGCTGACGGGGACATATGGACGAGGGGTCCCGGATCCTGCCTCTGGACAGACTCCACAGCCAGAAAGGAGGACGCCAGTGAGGCAAGGCTCTGCTGTGGCTGCCCAGAGAGGAGGGGTCCACTGGGCACCGAGCCTCGTGCCCAGACGGAGGCTTGAGGACCAGGGAGCATTTCAGCCTGGAGGCTGGACCCCGGCTGGAGCCCCTGCACACCTTGGGCTCACGGAGGCTCCACCCACCTCTCTGCTTCTGGGGGTCCAAGCTCCTTTCCCTGTCCCTCCCCCTCCCCTCCGCCATCTCACTCTCCCACCCCGACCCTGCCCCAGAGCTTTCTCACCTGTCAACAGGTGGGGTTTGAGTGGATTACAAGTTACTTATTGTTTCCGTCCAACTAGCCTGGTGGGCCCTGTTCTTTGCGTCAGCACCGGAAGGACTGAAGTCTTTTACGATATTCCTTAAGGCCGGTTTCTCAGCCTCGGCCCAACTAACATTTTGGGCTGGACCCCTCTTCTGTGGGGCCGCCCTGTGCACTGCCAGGTGGTGAGCGGCGTCCGTGGCCTCCATCCCCCAAGTGCCTGTGGCACCCCTACCCCCGCCAAGCTGTGACCATCAGAAGTGTCTCCAGATGTTGCCAAAGTCCACCCGGGGAGCAAAGCCACCCTTGGTCGAGAACCAAGAACCACCTTAAAGGAAAGAAAGGGAAGGCGGGAAGGCGCAGAGGCCGAGGGCCCAGGGACTCGGCCAGACTATAGGATCCAACTGCAACACTCACCACGGTGCAACGCTGGACCAGACCCTCCCCTTCCCCCAGTCTCAGCTTGCTCATCTGTAAAACGGGTCACTGCACAGGGCTGTCATCAGGAGTTCACAAGAGAGTCCCCGGGGCCGGGCATACAGTCGGCGTGCGTGAGCGCCGGTCCTCTGTGCCTTTATAAACAGAGGCAGAGCTCACGCTGCCCCCCTTGTGTTGGACCCCGAGCTTATCTGGGGGACTGGAGACTTCTAGTTAGAAAAGAAGCCATCCTCTTGGGCTGATGGTCCCAGTGGACAGGGCAGTGTGGGCCTTACCTGTCCCTCCTCCGGGCATCCCCATGGACTGTGGCCTCCACCCGAACGGCCAGGACCCTGGAGGCTGCCGGTGGCAGCTGGGCGAGGGCTCGAGCCTCTGAGGCCAACATGGCTCCAGAGGGACATGCCAGAGGGTCACGTGGCAGCTGCCCACCCTCATGCCCGAGGAGGGACGGGCCAAGCCCTTCCCAGCACACCGAAATAGACTCCCACCCGGCTCCAGAATGCACCTGTTCCCAGGCGTCCGGGAAAGGGACTTTGCAAAGGCAGTGGGGGAGGGACTGGGGGAGGGCCGGGACCATCTACTGTCCCGTGTGCCAGGTGCAGCCCACAAGCCCTCCCAGCCCCTCCCAGCCAGTACCCGTGTCCTGGGGCTGCCTGACAAAGCGACAAAGCCCCACAAGCTGGGGGCTTCACCAGCAGACATTTATTCTCTCCCAGCCCGGAAGCCTGAAGCCCAGAAGCCCGAAACCAGGGCGTAGGCAGGGCCACGCTCTCTCAAAGGCTCTGGGGGAGGAAGCTGCCCTATATCGGCCAGTTTCTGGGGGCTTGTGTCCACATCACTGCCATCTCCGCCTCTGTCCTCACATGGACGTCTCTCTGTACGTCTCTGTGTGTCCTTTTCTGTCTCTTATAAAGACACCAGTCACTGGATTTAGAGCCCACCCTCTTCCAGGATGACCTCATCTCCATCCTTATGTTAATTCCATCTGCAAAGACTCTAGTCCAAATAAGGTCACAGGTGGACCCTATTCCAGGTGGACATGAGTTTGGGGCCGACCTACTTAACCCACTCCACGGCCCCAGCGTGCCAGAGGGGAAACTGAGGCTTGGGACACTTGGGAGACCAACGGGAGGCCGCTGGGCATGGAAGGCAGCACTGGGGTCCTGCCCGGGTCTGGCTGACAGCCTGGTCCCTTAGGTGACCCCCGTTCTCCTTGGTGCCCCTCTGCTAGAGTCGGCTTTAAGATCTCCTGGGGCAGAAATGCGATGTGACCTGTCAGCTACGTAAGCAGGAAGCACCGCCTTGCCCCCAGCACGCCGCAGTATAGAACCCGCAGGCATTATCCTGGCTAATCATGCACGTGATGGGTGCAAACCGAGCCTAGTGAACCCGGGCCAGGACCCCACAGCTGAGAGGCTCCGGGGCCACGCCCTCAAGCCCGAGTCACATTTCCCACCACTCTGCCTGCACCCGCGTCACCCCTCCACCAGCACCCAGCAGAAAATACCTCATCCCGTCGGCTCTGAAGGGTCGGAGCAGGTGCTGGCAGCCAGCGGGGACTTTCCTGGCCTGATCTGACTTTCATTACTCACACTAGCCTGAAGCTCTCCACCCAGCGGACGGGGCATGGTAACCAGTACCCCTGCAGCAAACCCCAGGGCTGCAGAGCATCACCGCCAGGCCCACGGGTCCCGCAAGTGGGTACAGATGATGTATCCCAGGCAGAGAATGGCAGCCCCTCGTGCTTGTAAGTGAGAAGAGTTTCTCCAATCGTTTATTCTGCAGCTATCTACGCCCTGTGGCCCATGCCCAGCACAGGGCAGAAACGACAACAGTGTCAGTGACAATGACAGCAGTTCCCACTCAGCAAGCCCCATACCCTGCACCACACCTGAGACAGGAACTGTCATGTCCTTACTTTCCCAACCTGAGAGTCAGACGGGGAACGAGGGGCAGCATGGTGGGTGACCAGTGCCCGATCGAGGGTAACACAGAGCGAGCTCCCGGAGGGTCGAGGGGATCCCTTGGAGGAGAGAACCCCGGGAGATTCAGAGGCCAAGGGGCGGCTAGTTGCTCAACAGCTGGAAGGGTGAGCCAGACAGAGGGAACAGCCTGTGCGAGGTTGGAAAGGGGGCGAGGCCAGTCCACATTCCCGGGAGGACGGGCGCCCTCGGCTACACGGAGCTGGGGTGGGAGATGGGCAGGGGCCAGGGCAACGGACAGTCCAACGCAAAGCATGGGTGTCACCCTGAGAACGAGGGAGGCTGAGGGTTTGCCCAGGCGTCTGAAAGAATTGTAGCAGGAGGAGCTGTGGGTACCATCCATCCACTGGGCAGGCGCTGCTTCGGCTCTGGAAACAGCACGGCACTGGACAGTCACAAGGACCCTCGGAAGGACCTGCTCCCCCTCCCACGAGCCCCACCCAAGGACAGCGTGGGCGTGAACCCCAAGCCTGCTGGCTCCCTGGGAGAGCGCCCGGCAGGGGGCCAGCCCTCTGCCTTTGGGCCACACTTCCCCAGGGCCGGCATCCCCCCCACCAGGGTCCCCCACGGGCCTGGTGCTTCCTGTCCACCTTGGCCGGAGGCCAGGACACCTGTGCATGGGACCATCTGCCACAACACTGCAAGAAGAGGCTCCCAGGAGATGGGCACGTTGGCGTAGGGGCTTCTTGGCCCCTGGGACCCTTGGGTAGAAATCAGCCCAGGGCCTGGCTCGTGCCTCTCCAGGCATCTGCCCAACCCTCAGCTGCCTGCTCTCCTCCCCTCACACCAACGCCCCCATGGAGCTCGGCTCCCACCGCACCTTGCTCCCCTATCTGTAGTGGCAGCCGGGCCCCTGGGAGGCCGCCCCTGGCTCGTGGGGACCCCGCCCCTACCCACAGAGGTCCAGGGGTCCAGAGACCCATGGCCTTCTCTCCCATGGCCTCAGGTGGTTCCCAGGGCCGAGGGGTGGAGGGGGCGCCTGAGCCCTGCCCCTTGCCCGTCGGTTCTGGGCGGAGGGGACAGGAGAGGCAGCGTGGCCAGCACCCATGGGGAGGCACGGCCGTGGCGCCCGGCCTCGTGGGAGCTTCCTGCCCCATGACCTCTCCAAGGTCCCCGGTGTGGTCTGAAAGCAGAGGACCAGGACCCTGAGGAACTCACGCTAATTTCGGATCTGCACGTCCCATCCCGGGGCCACGACTGGCTGGGGCTGGGGAAGCAGTTCTCTTCCCTCCTGGGCCCTGCGGGATGAGCCCCTCTTCTCCTCTGAGGATGTGGTGGGAGGGGGTGAGGCGAGATGGTGTTCCAGCCCCACCTGGAACCTTCCGGACTGATTCTCAGGAAGAGTCGCAGAGAGGCAGAACCAGGCCCTGAAAACCCGTGAACGCCAGGGTCAAGGGCACGGGGGATATGCACTTGGAGCCAGGTTCTCTGCCCCCGGCCAGTGGCTCCCAAACTGTTCCAACATCAGCGCCCAGAGAGAGGGGTACACCGGGCAGTGGCCTCCCAGGCCCAGGTGTGCACACCTGTGGGATGAACTGAGTCTGGGCTCCCCCTGTAGCCTCACCCTCGCCAGGGTCTCCTCTTTGTGCTGGCTCACGCGTATGGCTTGGCCATGGCACGCGGGTGGAAGTGACAATGTTCCAGTTCTGAGTCCAGGCTGAAGGCGGCTCCCTCTGCCCTACTGTGCTTCCGCCTCCTGCTGGTCCCAGGAGGAGGGTATGAGATGGGGCAGAGCCACCCCCATGGAGCCGAGCCTGGTGAGCTGAGCCCCGGCCAGCCCGCAGGCCCCCAGCCAGGAAAACTGATTGCCGAGTTCTGCCTCTGTGCTTTGGGGTTGTTTGTTCCAAAGTGTATTCGTTTCTTGTAGCTGCGGTAACAAACCAACACAAACTGGTAAGACAACAGTTCTGGAAGCCGGAAGTCCAGAGTCGGTACCACTGGGCTGAAATCCAGGTGTCTGCAGGGCGAGGCTCCCTCTGGGTTCTGCGGGAGGATCCTTCCTGCCCCGTCCAGATCCTGGTGGCGGCCGGCATCCCTGGCTCACGGCCGCATCACCGCATCTCTGCCCCTCCCCCCACCCCATCCCCTTCTCCTCTGTGTGTCAGTCTGTAACCTCCCTCTGCCTCTCTAAGAGTCACTGTGATGATGGCATTTAGGGCCCACCCAGATAATCCTGGATAATCTCCCCAGCTCAGCATCCGTACCTTAATCCCATCTGCAAAAACCCTGTTTTTCAAATAAAGCAACACTCACAGGTCCCAGGATGAGAACATGATATATTCTGGGGGGCCCGTTTTTCAGCCTACCACAGGCAGCAGTAGTTTATATGATATGTGAATACATAACAGATACTTCTCACCAAACAATACCTAGTAGCCTTATGACTCGGGATGTGCTCTGCTGTTCTTCTATCTTTTCTTTTCTTTTTTTTTTTCCTGGGATGGGTCTGCTATCTTGCTTTCAATTCAACCTCTTACGTAACAAAGTCTTCTGTGACCCACTAAACTGATTTCATGCCCACAAATGGGTCGCCACCTGCAGTGTAGAAAGTTCCATCCTAACTTCTACACCTATACCCCTGCCAGGGTGGGGGACCCAGCAAAAATGATGATGATTTAAAGAAAGGAGAGAAACGCGGCTCTTTCTGCACACAGAGGGTGGGTGGGACTGACTGGTGCCTGGAAGGACCCCTGAACTCGAGGCCATGGTTCAGGCCACCCTGCCCCATGGAGGGTCCTCCACCTGCAGCCCCCAACAGTGGCCTGCATCCTCCGAGCAGGCCGGCTCATCAGGTGACTTGAGAAGGGGCCAGGACCAGAAAGGCAAGGGGGAGCGTGGTCGCAGGTGGCTTCGGTGGCTCCACTTGCTTCCCCAAGCCCCTGACTCCCCCTCCTCCTGGCAGACCCCCTGCTCCACATTCCAGGATAATTCTTCACCCCTGACAGCCCCACACCACGTCCACTCATCACTGTGCCATCACTAGTTACGCCCGCTCACATCTTCATTTCTGAATGCCTCTTAAAAGATGAAAAACAAATGAAATCAAGGACCTGAAAACTTTACGACAGATGGTACAGATTTTCCAGGTGGGTTTAAGGCAAGGAAGACACTGGCGTTTTCTCAGGGGCATAAAAACTTAGGTCTGAAGGGATCTGAGACATCGTCCAGTCCCTGGGCAAGGATTCCTAAGAGTCCAGCCGGGCCTCTCCTGAGCACTCAACCCCCAGAGCCAGCGGCGTGCTGGACGCCTCCACCTGGAAGCCCCCCAGGAACCTCAGAGTCAGAAAAGAGAATGTCTGGCTTGTTGTCATCCTCCCTCCCGCGCCTCTCCCCACCCTCCAACAGGGCCACACATCACACACCAATACCCTCACCCAGCTGGCTCCCCTTGTACAACTCAGGCAGACTTGTGTTTGCAACCGGCTCCATCTCTCACTAGCTGTGTGACCTTGGCCCAGCGGCTCTACCTCTCTGGGCCTCAATTTCCGATGTATATAATGGGGGTGCCTGCCTGCTGGCTGCAGAGAGACCAAACAAAATGATACGTGTGAAGGGGCCAGGCACCTCGCCTGGTACCTGATGGGCACTTGGTAAGTAGCATCTTTCTTTCCCAGTTCCTAACTGTATGAGATTCCCGTGGCTGCTGGGACAAAGGACCAAAAACCAAGTGGCTTAAATAACAGAAATCTATTCTCTCACAGTCTGGAGGCCGGAAGTCCTAAATCAAGGTGTCCACAGGGCCGTGCTCCCTCTGGAACCCGTAAGGGAGAATCCTTCCTCGCTTCGTCCAGCTCCCGACGGTAGCCAGCAATGCTTGGCTTGGAGCTGCAGCCCTTCAACCTCTGCCTCTGTGGTCACGTGGCCTCTCCTCTGTGTCTCTCTTCCTCTTCTTATCAGGACGCCCTACTCCATATGACCTCATATTAACTAGTTACGTCTGCAACAACCCTATTTCCAAATAAGGTCACATTCACAGGGACCAGAGTCAGGACTTCAACATCTCTCTTTGGGGACACAATTCAACCTAGAACATGGACTTTCCCATTGTCACCAAAATCATCTGTCGTCTCGGAGCAGCTAGCACGAAACGTCGGCATTACCGGTAGCGCTTTCTCCCTGTACCTCACGGGGCCTCCCCTTCTCTCTGGCCCCTCCCACCCACCCCTTCTCACCTGATTGAGACTCTGTGCCCCATCACTGGTCCTCCCCGCCTTGCCAGACTGACCTCCGGGTCCCCAGCACCGAGCACCACCTCCGGGGGCTCACGAGGCCTCCCAGATTGAAACCAAACTCCTTGTCGCAGACACCCAGCCTGGCTGGACCGCATCCTTTCAGTCCACTCTTCTTGCCCCTGTCCATGTGGGGGAGCCGTGCTCACGAAGGGCCACACCGTGGGTCCTTACAGCATCTGCAGGACCATCTGTGACGTGTATGCCCCCGAGACAGTAAGTCCAGGGTCCCCTAAGGCAAAGGACAGCAAGGCCCCCCAAGGTATCAGCCAGGAGGTGGCTTCAGCCAGACTGACCCAGATGCCCAAGGGCTGGGCTACTTGGAGGCTGTCCCGTCCAGGTAACAAAGGAATGAGTCGGGCAGGGTGTTCTGCCCGGTGAGGGGGAAGCTGTCAGTCCTAAGCCCCCCGCTGGGAGCTGGCAGACTAGCAGGGCAGCAAACACAGCCAGGGGAACAAATGAACATGCAGACCCAACCTATGATCAGTGTAACAAAGGAGAAAAGCAGGGCCGGCGCCAGCGGCGGCCGCGGAGCAGCGGGGCTCGGGCGGTCAGAGGGCCTCTCGGAGGAAATGAAGCCGAAACGAACTTTGAAGGCTGAGAAAAAGCCAGCAGAGGAGCCCGCAGGTGTGAGGCCCCCGAGGCCAGGAGGAGGCTGCCCAGAGCCGCAAAAAGTGGGCTTGTGTGCCGAGACGCATTCTGATTTCACGGGAGAAGGTCTCAGCAGCCCCCCGAACCTGGTGAGCAGGGAAATCACCCGTGAGGCTGATCGGAGGTGAGCGAGTTTCCGTCTCCCTGTTTGAAGACCCCCTCCTCAGCCAACGCTGCCTTCCCCGCCCGACAACACACCTGGACGCGGCCCCGCGGTGCCCGTGTCCTGCCCACTGCCCCCAACACACACCGCCTCTCAGGCCCCACTGCCCGCGCTCAGATGGAGAGCCATTCCATGTCCCTGCTGGGCGGAGCGCAGGGTACACACCCATCCGCCTTCTGAGTCAATACAGACAGACAAGCAACCCCGCAGAAAATAAGCTGGGGGGGCAACAGCAAATTCACAGAAACACAAACGGCCCGGAAGCTAGAAAAATACCCTCGGGTGCCCGAGAAGGCAGATGAAAGCAGGGAGGTGTCCTTTTCCCATCAGCTGGCAAATATGAAAAGACTGACAGTGCCCCGTGCTGGGCAGGGAGCAGAGAGGGTCAAGGAACTCTGGTGCCCTTTTGGTAAAGGTGTGAACTGGGTCCGCCTCCAGGGAGAGCAGGTCGGCAGACAATATTCCCATTTAACCTTCTGCTTCCGGTAATATCTATAACTTCCACTCACAGGTCTATTTGCACACGGGTGCAAAGTCGTACGTGCGAGGATTCTCATCCCCGCTGGATGCGCTCAGGCTGTGCTAAAAATCGGAAAGCACACGGGACCAACGGGCCCTGTGCACCCCCCGAGCGGGAAGCAGGTCACACAGCAGCCTCTCACCAAAAATGCTCAGCCCGAATCCCATCACTAAGAAACAGACCCAACCAGATGGGGGACGATCCACAAAGTAACAGGTCTGGACTCTTTTAAGTGTCAATGGCATGAAAGAAAACAGGTAGGAAGAACGTTAAAAAATAAAGGAGACTAAAGACAGAGAGACATGCTAACCAATTGTGGCGGGTGACCCTAGACTGACTCCTGAAGAAGGGAAGGTAGACAAACGTCTGTAAAGGAGCCCTGGGGGCAGGGAAACGGGACCGGGGACTTTCTGTGGGTGATATTTGGGTACAGGCCTGTGCTAAAGCCTAGGTGTGATGATGTAACTCACTTTCAAACGGTTCAGAAAAGAGAGAGAGAGATGGAGAGAGAAAGAGAGAGAAAGCAAAATGTAGCAAAATGTTAATAACTGATGCATCTAGATGAAAGTATTACAAGGTGTTCATTGTACTGGCTTTTCCCCCCAACTTTTCTCTATGCTTAAAACTTTTCAGAAGAAAGAGTTGGGGGAGAAACTGATGAAGAAGACAAAGAAATCCCCCAGAAACAGCATAGACCATGACCCGCTAACTTTACCCTCACGGATCCTGGAAAAAACCTGCAGCAACAGAGACAGGCCCAGGGCTCAGAACACCTGGCTCTGTGGCTGAGGAAACCGTCTTCTCTCCTGGCCCTCAGTTTCCCCACCTGTAGCCAGAGTTGGCAAATGCACGGCTTGCACACACCCCCCACTGCCCGTATCCGTGGCAGACATAGATAATCAACTATTCTTTGTGCCCGTGTGATTCGGTCCCCATCCCGTGACCTCCTAAGGGTGGGATGGAGCTGATGCATCTCGCCCGGCCCATCCCAGGGCAAGGAGGAGAGTGGATCCACTCAGTGTCTGATGAACGAGCAAACCGCCGAGAGAATGGATGACTGCACCTAGGAGACTGGGCACTCCATGGGAAAGGTGATGGTGCGGGTTCTGAATGTGGAAAACCCTCCACCCAGTGCCCCGACACCTTGCCTAGAGGCTGGCATGGCAGGAAGTCCTTTCACCTTGCTGGTCTCACTTTACCCATCTACACCGGGGACACAAGGAGTACCCACTTCACTGGATGGTGGGGAAGGACCAGTGAAGTCCCACATGTTAAGGGCTCTGGCCTGGTCTGCTTGTGGCCTGACCACAGGACCACCTGCCACAGAGCTGCCGCTGGGACCGTGAAAACCCAACCTGTGTGTTGGCACACCCATTATTATTCCCAACAGCCGGAGGCGGGAGCAGCCCGAGTGTCCACAGCCCGATGGACGGACAAACAAAATCTGGCCTGTTCATACAACGGAATATTATTCAGCTTAAAGGGGAAGGGAGTTCTGACGCAGGCTTCAGCGCAGATGACCCTTGAGGATGTTATGCTCATTGAAACAGATCAGTCACAAAAGGACAAATATTATATGTTTCCACTTATATGAGGTCCCTAGAGCCGTCAAACTCATAGAGACAGAAAGCAGAAGTGTGGTTGCCAGGGGCTGGGGGAGGGGGGGGATTGGTGTTTAATGGGGACAGAGTTTCAGTTTTGCAAGATGAAAAGAGTTCAGGAAATGATGGTGGCACAGAATGAACGTATTTAATGCCACAGAACTGTATACTTAACGATGCTTATTTAAGACGGCAAATTTTATGTTGTGTTTATTTTACCACAATTTACTTGGCCCCGTGCCCAGGTCAGCGAAACTCCAAAGCAGTAAGGTGTTGGCGGTCGGGGGGCGGGGGAGCTCTGGCTGAGCCTAGGGAGGAGTGGGCTTCACCCACTGACCCCGTCGGGTCTGCTTTATGGGTCAGGGGACCATCACCCACCAGCACCTCTGCATCACCAGACAACGGGGCAGGTTAAGGGGAGTTCCAGCCATACCCCTCTGAGTCACGTCCACAGGCTAAGGGAAGTAGAGGAAGGAAGGTGCAGGACATTTTCTCATCAACGTGGCTGAATTTATCCCTCTCTGCCTGGGGCAGTGTCTTGCACTGTGGCCTTGGGTCCAGCTGCAACTTTCCCCAGCACGGCCGTGTTCCCGCTCAGGCCTCGGGGAACCAAGGCTGCCCTGCTGGACAGAGACGCTTCCCGGGTCCTGGGAGCTGTGGCCCTGGGACCCTCACCCTGACACAGCTCAGGCATTTAGGCCCCCATGGGTCCAGGGCCCCTGCTCTGCACAGGCACTCACGGGCTCAGAGGATTCTGAGCCGGGGGACACAGTGCCCCCTCTGGAGTCCCTATAGAGGGAGGCAGATGGAAAGGGCCCAGACTCACCTGGACAAGTGGACAAGCAGTGGGGATGACAGCAGGAACGGGACAGGGTCAGGGAGCCAGCAGGACATCCACCCACAGGGCAGATGCTGGAGGACTGCGGGGAGGGGCAGGGAAGCAAGGCACCCCAGAAGGGGACCAGCCTGGGCAAAGATGGGGGGCTGGAGAGGGGGTGGCCCACTTGGGGAACCTCCAAGAGCCCAGCCTGGCCGCTGGGCACAGCGAGCACGTGGAATTGCGGGGATGATCTTCAGCCACTCCAAGTCCGGCCAGGGCAAGGTGGGCTCAGAGGCCCACCGGACGAGGCCCCACCCTCAAAGCACCCCTCACCGATGGGCAAGTCCGCCAGGAAAATGGCATCATGGCATCTCAAGAATTGAAGCAGATACCTCTTGACCCAGCAATCCCACCCTGGGACGTGCCCCAAGGAAATGAAAGCAGGGACTCAAAGAGATATTGCTTACCCGTGTTCACAGTGGCGTCACTCCCAACAGTCAAGAGGTGGAAGCAACCCACGTGTCCACGGAAGGACGGATGGATCGACAAAATGTGGTCCATCCCCACAACGGAATATCAGTCAGCCTTGAAAAGGATGGAAGTTCTGACAGCTGCTGCAACATGGACGAACCTTGAGGACACCAGGCTCAGTGAAACGAGCCGGTCACAAAAGCCCAAGCACTGAATGACTGACTGCACTTCTGTGAGGACCCTAGAGTTGCCATGTCCACAGAGGCAGAAAGCAGAACGCTGGGCACCAGGGGGCGGGGGGCGGGAAGGCGGACGAAGAGTTACTTAATGGGGACGGAGCTGGCTGGGGAAGACGGAAACATCTCTCGAGATGGATGGTGGTGAAGGCCTCACAACAATGTGAATTACTTAGTCCCACTAACTGCACACCTAAAAACAGTTAAAGTGGCACAGCTAATATTACGCATATCTGACCACAACAGAAAAAGTCTGTTTAATGCCAAGAATACTCCGCACTTAGTGATGGAAACAGAATGTGGCCAAACCACAGAAAACCCACTCAGCGGGATCACGCCCAGGTGCTCATAAGCGTGCTGTAGGACCGTGCGTCCTGCGTGAGAGAAGCTTGCCGGGTGGGTCCCGAGGTGGGGTCCACGCAGACGGGAGAGCCGGCCACGGGCCTCTCCAGAGTCACGCACTGTGTCCTCTTCAATCGTCCACTCTTGCAAAAACAAACACCTGTCTTGTTTATTGTACAATTAATGATAATAAAGCAGACTCTGAAAAACTCAAGTGAGAGTGACACCCCTAGAAGAGGTCAGGTCCCCCCTTTAAGGTCCCTGGTGGCAGAGGGTGGCACCCAGACACGTGTGGAAAGAAGACAAGAGCCAGCTGTTTCAAAAGAGAGATGCCCCGGGCTTCCTTGGTGGCGCAGTGGTTGAGAGTCCGCCTGCCGATGCGGGGGACATGGGTTCGTGACCCAGTCCGGGAAGATCCCACGTGCCGCAGAGCGGCTGGGCCCGTGAGCCATGGCCGCTGAGCCTGCGCGTCCGGAGCCTGTGCTCCGCAACGGGAGAGGCCGCAGCAGTGAGAGGCCCGTGTACCGCAAAAAAAAAAAAGAGAGAGAGAGATGCCCACGGTCCAGCTTGCCAGTCTGGAGGGTCAGAGCAGTGCAGTGGCAGCTGAGGACTCTGGAGGACCAGTAGACTCTGAATCAATGCCGAGGAGGCCTGGGTGTGTGAGCAGGGTCTTTTTAAGCCTCTTTTCTCATTAAAACCAACAGCAATGCCTGCTTCCCTGTGGACACGCCTTCTGCAAGGTCATGACACCTGACCTCCAGCTCTCGCTGTCTGCACACCCTGTTCTCCTGTGATCCATCGCCGGGTGGTGGGGAGAGCCTGGGACCGACGGACAGCCCTGGGCTCGAATCACAGCTGTGCCCCGTTCCGGCTGTGTGACCTCAGCCGCCCCTTCCCCGCAACCCCTAGAGCCCTAAGCATTTCTGAGGATTCTGGGGAAACTCTAATGAGGTCACAAACATTTGAGCGCTCAGAGAAGTAATGGCCCAAGCACACGTGAGCTATAATCTTATGGATTATAAGACCTAGAAAGGAACTTCCCTGGTGGCGCAGTGGTTAAGAATCCGCCTGCCAGTGCAGGGGTCATGGGTTTGAGCCCTAGTCCGGGAAGATCCCACGTGCCACGGAGCAACTAAGCATGCGTGCCACAACTACTGAGCCCGTGCGCCACAACTACTGAGCCCGTGAGCCACAACTACTGAAGCCCGCACGCCTAGAGCCCGTGCTCCGCAACAAGAGAAGCCACCGCAATGAGAAGCCCGCTTGCCGCAACTAGAGAAAGCCCGCGTGCAGCAACGAAGACCCAAAGCAGACAAAAAAAAAAAAAAGACCTAGAAAGACCCACAAGTCTGGGCCCCAGACGTGGCTGGTAGTTAATTACCAGCCCCTCCCCCTTCTGGGCAGGACCACGGCCACGCGTGGCCTCCTTCAGAGCCTGCTGTGCAGTTCATCTTCCCGCAGCTCGCGGGCACCCAGGGAAATGGCCTTCGCCAAATATTGACAGGATTCGGGTCTATCTGCTCCAGCAGAGGCGAGGAATCGATATCTGAATATTTCTGCTTCCACAGATGAGGGGAGGGTGCATGAGACTGCGTTTAGTGTTCCGAGCAGACCTGTACACGGGTGTGATCACAGCTGATCCACAAGTGAAGGCGATTCAGAGCCCTAAGTAAAAGGAGGATTGTGGCAAGGTGCTGGCTTGCCGGGCAGGGTCCAGGGATCCATCGTGAAATTTCTTCCGTCTGCGTGCTTGGGGCCAAGCCCCTCAAACTTCCCAAGGGATGGCCTCCGTGTCGAGTGGGTCCGTCACACTGTCTGGGCACGAGCTTCTGTTCCCCAGCTTCGAGCAGGAGGCGATAAAACACCCCAAGTCCTGGTGCAGGGGAGGCGCTGCTGGACAAGGCTGTCCTGATGCTGCCCAGGTGGCCGGTGACTGTGCCCCCTGACCTCGAGCCACAGATCCCAGCCACTAGCGCCGTTCCTCTCCAAACTGCTGTGGCCCCGAGCGTCAGGAGGTGCCGTGGGAAATAAAAGGTTCTATTCCTGGTGTAACCCCTTTCCCAGAACTGGGACAGTGGGTCCTGAGCCTCCTCTCTGCGTCTCTGGGTCTCACCAGTCTACACGGCACTGAAGCCCACCGCTGTGACCCACCACTCCCAGGCCCGCCTCCCTGGCCAGACTGTACTTCCAGGGGGCGCTGCCTGGCATCACCCAGCGGGGACCGGGCAGGGACCCCAGCCTCCAGGGTGAGCACGCAGCCGTTCGCGCGGCTCCCATGTCAGATGCGGTGGGCACACATGCCCATCACCCAGCGTCACGGGCCGCCCTCCTCACCCCAGACCTGAAGAACTACCGGGTTTAGTATGATGTGCTAAAGCCTCAGAGGAGGCCACTTGTGCCTCAAGCCGTCTGCTACTCTTGAATGAAATGATGCCCAGGGTTGTGTGTGGGCTGCAGGGCTCGTGGGGTCGGCTGTCAAGCACTGGGTCACGGGTATCCCTGCTGCTGGGCAGGGAGGGGGCCCAGGCTACCTAAACAGGTGCCGCGCCTCCACCTGGACCCCTAGTGCTGTCCCTGCACGGCTGGAGAAAGGTGCCGCTTCCCTCTGCCCTCCCCCTGCCCCTGGAGAACAGGGCCACCATTCCTGATGAAGCTGCCAGGCCCCTAGCCCTCTGAGAGGAAGTGGGCTGGGCACGGCCCTGGATGAGTCCCCGGTCTGGGGGAGGACAAGCAGCCAAGGAAGACAGCTGAGTGGGGCACCCGTGTCCCCTCTGCTGGTCCCATCCCCCCTGCCATCCATAGTGACAAACAGGTGAGGCCTCCCTGCACCCTGGCCACACCTGCACTAGGGCCTTTACTCCCTCCCTTCACAGCTAGACGTGTTGAGAGGGCTTGACACCCCCATCCCCGCCCTGGCTCTGCCCAGAATCATGGGAGGCGGGCAGGGGGGACGCGGTGCAGCTCTAGCAGACGCCCAGGAGCCTGAATCCAGCAGAGACATGGTCCCACGCTCCCTCCCTCTCTCTCTTCTCTGGATGCGGTGACTCCTCAGCCACGTCATCACTGAGGGCTTCCTGCAAGCGAGGTGCCGTGCAAGGTACCTTGAGAGGTGACATAGTGCCTGAGAGGCAGATGGGCCGTGGGCCCCTGCCATGGGCCTGGCACCTTACCCAGGGCGTAGCCTGGAGCAGAGGCGTGAATGAAGCTCCTCAAACACTCCCTCTATTCTCACCTCCGCATGTCCTGCCAGATGCCCTTCTACTGATTTGTCTGGCTAACTCCTACTTAGTGGGATGTCACCTCCTTCAGGAAGCCTGCCAGGATTTCTCTCTCACAGCAGGTTCCTTACCTGCCTCCTCTCTGTCCCCACAGCCTCTCCAGAGAAGTGCTTTCTCATGGTGTGTTTTCCTCACGTGCTATCTGCCTTTCTCATAAGGCTGGGAGCTCCTGGAGGGAAGAACTCCATCAAGGCCACCTCCAGTGCCTGGCCAAGGGATCCATACACTCAAGTGAAACCACCCGCTCTGCCCAACCCCCAGCTCGGGGATGCTGGGTTGACTCGTTGTCTGTCCATGAGACCCAGGGAGGTGGGGAGGGTCTCCTGTGAAAGGGGTGTCCTTCCCGGTGCCAGTCACCCTGGGGAGGGGCAGGCCCTCACAGAGGAAACAGGAACTTTGTTGGGGAGGATTTGGGGAGCTCTCCCTCCCTACAGACTGCTTTCAGGGGGTTCCCAGGAGGTGCCACGGCTAGGAAGCATTCTGAGGCCCAGCTCTCCCACCGTCAGCCCCAAATCCAGAGCAAAGCCCTGTTGAGGTCTCCTGCGGGGCTGCAGGGGTGCCCTGGGAGTGAGGGGAAGGGGGGCGGCAAAGCTCAGAGCGGGGCACCGATGGAGAAGCAGGCCCCGTGCCCGGGGGACGGGGGGCAGGAATGTCCTGAAGGTCCAATTTCCAGCAAGATGTCCTGCCCAAGGTGCCAATCTTGGAGGCTGTGGGTCACACTTTAAGTGAAAAGAGGGAAAGTTTCTCTGTAAGTCCATTTCAGAGGCTGCCCCCCCCCACCGCCCCCTCCCAGGTGACGACATCCCTGTGCCATCACGCCCCAACCCAGAGCAGGAACCCACCCTCTCTGCCACGTGAGGCGTGGAGGCACCTAAAGCCCGGCTCATGCCGAGAGCAAACTGACCTACATTTAACGCAGATTACGAGGGAGGGAAGACACCGCCCAGCAGAAGCCCAGGGTCTGGAGGGGCTGCCTGGGTTCACAGGCCGCTTCTCCCACCGCCAGCTGGGTACTCGGGGCAGGTTTCTCGAGGTCACCTGGCCTCCGTGTCCCCACCTGTAAAATGGGCAGTCACGGAAACCACCCCCGCGGCGTCGGGAGGACTCAATGAGTGATACTGTCCGGGGCCGTTACTATTATTGTTACTGCCATTCTCTTCCACCTGCGAGGCCTGAGCCCTTGGAAAAGCGTAACGATGCTTCTGGTCTCTCAGAAGACCCTGTGGGGAGATGCACGCACGCAGAGGAGGCTGCACTGGCGGTGCTCCCAGAGCGGGTCACCTCCTCCCTTGCCAGCCGTTGACCTTGGGTTGACCTTGGGGGGGGGGTCTTGCCTCCTGTCTTTGTCTGCCTGCCCTCATCTGTAAACTGGGAGCAAGAATCCTCGCCCCACAGGGATTTGTGGCATTCAAGACGGAGCCTGGACGACGTCTCTACCAGGTCTGGCGTTACTAGATGCTCCGTCAACAGCAGACATAGAACTTTATCAGACAAATCAATTACTCCCTTGAGCTCTGCTCCGAGGCCGGCTGGGTGTTGGGGCGTCCGAGGTTGCCAGCACACACCCAGGATATATTTAGCTCTCTGCTGGAGCCCTGCCGGGGCTGGGCATTCCCACAGAGGACGCCGAATTTCAGACCAGCTCCCAGCTCCTCATAGGCCACAGAGAAATTTGCCCCAGAGCACAACTCCCCTTGTTTATAACAGCAGACTAAATTATCCCAAGAGCACACGCACGCACACACACACACACACACACACACACACTAAATTCCTGTATCATGTCAGTGCCACTCAAAGGCCTAGTTCCGCAGTGAAAGTCCACCTCCCAAAATAGAGAACGCCGTCCTGTCCCTGGAGCAGGACTTGGCTGGTGCCAGCAGGTCAGACAGCTGCTCTCCAATCAAGCCTCTTGAGACCCATCCTGTCCCCCTCACACCCTTAACATGAAGAAGCAAAAGGAAATAAAACAGCCAAGCATCAGGGAAAAGGCAGCGTTGCCCGTAGCTCTTGCATTGCGATGTATTTTCTTCTGGTGCATTTTGCCTGCATATTTTGCCGATGACATTGCGTGCCATCTAGATCCCTCATTTATCACCAGTTCCAAGTTTGGTCTAGGGTATTGGATCCCCAGTACCCTAGCAGGGCACCTGCGGGGTCAAAGCCATGTTCATAAGAACACTGAGATGGGGAATTCCCTGGAGGCCCAGTGGTTAGGACTCCGCACTTTCACTGCCAGGGCCCAGGTTCAATCCCTGGTCAGGGAGCTAAGATCCCGCAAGCCTCGAGGCGCAGAGGCAAAAATAAAAAAGATTGAGATGTTATCGTCTTCCAACGCTCCCACTCCCTTCTGAGTGTACAATGGAGTTTTCCGGAAGCCCTGTGACATCACAACTGATAGAAAACAGGCCAGACAGGAGCTCCAGCAGACATCTATTAAGCCAAACGTTAATGAGATTTGCAAAACTGTAAAGCAATGCCACTCTGATCCCTGAAAATACTCCTACATTAACATACAAAGGGCTATTATTCTTATTCAATGAAATAAAATTCTCCATTTTAAGGTCTAATACAGCAAATATCAATAAATACAATGCATTCAACCAAAAACTCTTTGGGGTCCCCAATAAATTTGAGTGAAGGGGTCCTACGCCCTCAAAGTTGGAGAACAGCTGCTACGGACGGACAGACAATGATTAACTGGCCCAGCATCTGTGGCTGGACATTCACCCTGCAGAGTACGTGACCCCTTCAGCGAACGACTTTTTATGCACAAATCATATTAGCCACCTTCTCCTACCAAAGGCCATGAACATATTTAAGCCTCAATGCATCTCGCCTAACCACCCCTTAGAGACTATGCACGCTGACGGTCAGCCGTCCCTGATGGCATCCAGCTCAGGGGATCGGGGGATGTGTACAACTGGCTGACTTAACAGTAACAATTTTTTTTTTTTTTTTTTTTAGCCACCAGGGAAGCCCCAACAGTAACAATTTTTAACTAATGATGGGTCTTTCCTCTAACCTTCAGCTATTCTAGAGACCCACACAGGAAGGAGAAAGGGTTTCAGTCCCAGAGACAGAACGTTTGAGAAGCTGCCTGGGGATGCTGAATAATGCCCCCCCCCCGCCCGGATATACCCACGTCCTAAGCCCTAGGACCTGTGGACGTGACCTTACATGGTTAAAAATCATGCGGTTGGTCTTTGCAGATGTGATACAGTTAAGGACCTTGAGATGGGAGATTATCCTGAATTATCTGGGTGGGCCCTAAATGCAGTCACAAGCATCCTTAGAGAGGCAGAGGGAGATCTGACCACACACACGGATGGGAGGGGAGAGACCTGAAGATGCTTGCATTGAGGTTGGGGATGTGGCCGCAAGCCAAGGAGCGCTGGCAGCTGGGAGAGACGGGGAGCAGATTCCTCCCAGAAGCTCTGGAGGAAGCGCAGCCCTGCCGACACCTTGACTTCAGCCCATTTTGGACCTCGGGCCTCCAGAACTGTGAGAGGATAAGCTTCTGTTGTTTTAAGCCCCGAGGTTTACGGTGCTCCATTCCAGCAGCCCCCCTCCTACTGGACGCCCCAGTGACGGAGGCTGACCCCTCCTTCGCCAGCCCCATTCCCTCACCAACAGCATGGCTGTCAGAAAACCTCACCGTGCGCTGCAGAGTGCCTCCCAAAGGGGCTCACTTCGGGGCTCGGCGTGTGTGCTGCCGCCAGCTATTTTAATTCCTTGTAGCTCCTTCAAAGGCTGCTGGCTGGCTGCTCTGTTGTGCCCCAGTGAGCTGCTCTCAGAGAAGGAATTTGGGGTGTCAGGTCAGGAGATGGGTGCCAATGGAGGAAAGGAAGGGTCAGCCGTGGCAGGAGCAGAAGAAAGCTCTCATGTGGCAGCCCCGGGCCTCGCAGGGCTGCAGAGGGGCCCAGCCTGGCCAGAGGGGAGAGGATGAGCCGGCAGGATGAGAGGGCTGGAAGGGAAGAGCAGTGAAAGCAACACTGAGGTCTGGTGGGGTCGGGAGGGCGGGGAGACCTGCCCAAGGATTCCAGAGGCGGCCCTGGCAGGGCCACCCTTCATCCTCAGCACACAGACCTGCTCTGTACCCCATGCCCGTCCCACGCCCGTCCCAGGCAGCCAGGGAGGCACCTGGCTGGACGCTGGGCTTCTGCACACATATCACGTTTCCTGATTTCCGCGGCACGTCGGAGGTGTGTTCAAGGGAACCGATGCTTGAAACCCTGCACTCCACAATTACTCTCCAAGCGCCTGGCAGACGAGGCCGGTCTCAGAGCCGAAGGACAGCAAGAGCACCAGGAAGGCCAGAGAGAAGTGTGTCACAGAGGCCCCCGGGGGCCCCGAGTCAACGCGGCGCGATCACAGCAGCAGCAGGGATGCTCAGGGCCGCAGGCGTTGGCTGTGTCGAGGCCCCGGGCCCGCCGTTGGGCGCACACCCGCTCACCCACCCGGACGGCCCCTCCCGTGCGGCTGGCTCACTCCAGCCACACTGGACGGTCTGCTGACCCTTCGCCACCTCCCTGCCTACCTGGGTCGCACTCCCGCGCGAACGCAACGGGTCTCGCACAGCCTCACCCCGCCTGGGTCCCCGCACGCCGGGGGTATCAGAGTGCGCCCCGTCCGGGGTGTGGGGGAGACTGGGCCACCTGTGCCGGCAGAGAGTGTGGCCGCAGAACCGGCAGGTGTGGACGATTCAGAGCTCCACGGGTCAGGTGTTCACTCGGGGAACGGGAGTGGGAAGCCGAACGGAGGCCGGGAGGGTTGTTTCATCAGGAGGCCATGCGGGTTTTGAACCAGGCAACTGGCCAGGCTAGAATCCCGGCTGCCAGGTTACCGGACACAGCCCTGCTGTCCAGCCTCGGTTTCCTTTACCAGTAAACTGCAAACGACCAGGAGTAACATTCAGAATATTTACAAGGGTTCCCCACCCCCCACTCAGCAGGGGTGCAGCCACGCGGTGTGCGCCTGGCACGTCCTGAGCCCGGCGGGGGATCCCGCGCCCCGGGTGTAAGGCCGCAGCCTGGATCGGCCAGTTCTGCGTGCTACTGTCTCCTCCTTGGCCCCCCCAGGTGCTCATTAAAGCCCTTGGAGGCAGAGGCAGCCTGAGTAGGAAGAGGCCCGGCTGCGTGGGACACCACAGCCCATCACGTAGCTCCGGAACAACATGCAGTTGGCAAAACGGGGCCGCCCGCCTTCCTCGGCTCGGGGCGCCTTCCCGCGTCTGCAAAGCCAGCAGGGCCGCGTCTTCTCTCCTCTCTGACCTCTGCTTCCGCCACCACAGCCCCTCTTCTCTGACCCTCCTGCCCCCTCCTCCTCGATGGCATGGACCCCACCGCATCACCTGAGCCCCACTGCGAGCTCTCTAACTTAGTCACATCCTCGAGGTCCCTTCTGCCATGTAGGTGACACACCCACCGGGTCCGGGCATGAAGACAGGGACATCTTGGGGGGCCGTTGTTCAGTCTGAGATGAGGCAACTCAGAGAGGGGCAGTGTCTAGCCCCAGGTCACACAGCAGGCAGGACCAGGCACAAGTCCTCGGCAGGAGCCCCTGGCTCCGCCTGCTGCCCACGGTCCTGATGAGGGAGAACCCTAAAGGAGTGGAGGAAAGGGTCCTGGGCGTCTTGGGTTCCGGGGGAAGCGTGGGAGACGGAGGAGGAATTCCAGGACAGTGCTCTGCGCACAGCAGGCACTCAACAAACCGAGTGAGCGAGCTTTCCAGAACAGCTGTGAGCCCTCGAGGCGGCTGATGGCTGGGAACAGAGGTGGCTCCGACCAGACGGAGGCTGGACCGTACCGGGGCCCGTGGGGGCCGCTGTGGGCGCTGCGGCTGCACAGTGCTGCCCGCCTCCATCCCGCCTCTAGGCTCCCCCGGGTGGCGGTGGACAGCTGTACAGTGTGGTGGGGGCGGGGGGGGGGACACGCGATTCCAGGACCAGCCCTCTGCCCAGGACAAAGGCCCCAGTGTCCCCTGGCTCTGAGGAGCGTTCCGCACGGTCCCCTAGCAGGACTGAGCCCCCCTGACCCACAGTGACACCCACCCATCCAGATACCCCCCTGGCTCTGCGTCCCTCCCCGTCCACCCCTCCCACTTGTGCTTCCTGGGACCACCTCCCAGGTAAACCACCTGCACTCACATCCCCGTCTCCCGCAACGTGAATGGAGACGGCCGCAGGGCTGCCAAACTGATATGGCGGCCGTGGGTGGTCCCCGCAATCCTTCCTTCTTAGAACTTCATGCCCAACTGCAGCGCCAACTGGGCCCTTGGAGATGTCATTTTCCAGCAAGATCCTGGGGCCACGGACGTCCGAGCAGAAGCAGAATGTCAGAGCAGAAGGTCGGAGAGAGGCCTGACTGTGGGCCCTCGACCCGGGATGAGGGCAAACAGACGAGAAGGCCGAGCGCGAAGCGGGACCCGGGCTCCGTATGTCACCCCTCCTCCACTCCGTACGTCACCCCTCCTCCACTCCGTACGTCACCCCTCCTCCACTCCATACGTCACCCCTCCTCCACTGGTTGGGTGTTCGTGCAGCACCTGTCACGAGGCAGCCTGTGCGGACACGGGGCGGGGTGGGATCCACACAGCTCGATCCAGCCCAGCCCCGAGGACAGACGCCCAGCGGGGACAGCCCCGCGCGCGTGCCCTGCAGTGACACTGGGCGGTGGCTCCTTGGCGTGCTGGCTGGAACCGGGTTGCCGGCTCGCCTCTCCAACCCCTTGTTCTGCACTAGAGGAAACTCAAGCCCCAGGACAGCCAGCGTGCCCACTACGTGCAGGGGGCCAGGCGGAGTCGCCGTGCGGGTGGTGAGGCTCCGAGGCAACCCAAACACCGCTAAGAACCTGGGAGCGGGCAGCTGTCCGGGGACTGGGCTTCTCCCGGTCCTCGGGGACGGGTCAGGGGGTATGAACAGGACCGGCGGGCTAGGTGGGGGAGGGAGGAGAACCACCAATGGAGGAAGAGCTGTGAGCCAGCTGACGATGTCAGCTGATGCCACGGTGGACCCTGCAGGCTTTGCCCCGAGCCCTGGACAGTGTGTCCAGCTATGATAAAAACCACCCCAGGCCCTTGACACCACAGCCCATGAACAGTCCTGTAAAGCAGGCACTATTATCTCCACCTGACAGGTGGGGAAACCAAGGCAAAGAGCAGTTAGTTACGCAACCTGGTGGCTGGGAACAGAGGTGGCCCCGACCAGACTGAGGCTGGACCACACCGGAGCCGAGGTGTTCTGACCCCAAAGCCACCTAGGCATCGAGACCACCTGCCTGGTTGCTTAGGAATCTTCGGCCAAGGCAACATGGTGCGTGAAACCCCCCAGTCCATCATTTTGCAACAGGACCTGTTTAACGTGGGCCTGGCTCCCCACCAGCCCAGCAGCCTCCCTGAGGGCAGGAGGCACCCGCAGGGCTTGCTGTTGGCTGAGTCAAAGGCAAAGCGAGCATCACAGAACTCAAAGCACACCTTCCACCCACCCCAGGCCTTCCTGCGGACACGCACTCAGATGTTCTCCTGGCTTGGGTATCAGTCAGACATCCACAGATGCTGCTTTCCTGACAGGCTGTGGAGAAACCCCCGTACACTGGGACCCTCGCATAAAGGGCAAAGTGCTTTCTGCTGTGATATTGTCAGATGAGGCCTACGTGACACAGAAGGGTGCTCGGAGATCTCCTGGCTCACATGGCGTGTTTCCCTGAAACGATGGCTGAGCCTCAAAGCCAGACGATCTCTCTGGGGCAGTGGGGGAACAGGGTTGTCAGAAGGGCGCCAGTCTCACCCCTGAGGGTAGCAGTGGTCCCTGTTTTTACAGACAGGTACCCTGAGGCCCAGAGAGGGAAGCCGGCTCACCCGAGGTCACACAGAGGTCCGGCAGGTAGGGCTGAGGGTCCAAGGAACTCAGGCACTGATGGGGCTGGTTGACGCTGGAGCGCTGGAGGGCTGAGCTGGAGCTGGAGAGGCCTGGGACGGCCATGAATGCTGCCTTCCAGCTCCGGAAGGCCACAGGGACCCAGCAGAGGGAAGAACTGGGGCCAGGGGTCAAGGTTACAGGGGGGCATGTGGACTTGACCTGGTGAAACTCTCTCACGGTCCGTGCTGTCCACCCCTGGGTGGATCCCTGGGGCCACGCCATGACCCCAGACAGGAGCCCCGGCTGGAGGCAAAGAGCACACGCTTGGGGGCAGACAGAGCAGGGCTGGGGCTGGCTCTGCCTTCCTGGCTATGCGGGCAGGCGCCACACCTGGAAATGGGAACACGCTTCTGGGCTCGGGGGAGGAGACGGGTTGTAACCACCACTCACACTAGAAAGCGTGGTCGTGATGCCCCCAGTGGGTCAAACCTTACCCATCCTCGGCCACACGTTACAAAGTTACCATTGTAACCAGCTAATACATGCAGGGGCAGAAAAGGGTTCAAATGCAGCTCTGGCATTTGCAAATGTCATGAAGTGAAGCCAGGCACCTGACGGGCCCGCCCAGGCATTTGTTCCCCCATCTGTAGGTGGGGACACTCCAGCGGCCCTGAGAAAGGTCCCAGGAGCATCTGGTCCCGGCATGGGCCCCAAGGGAGCACCCCACAAGCCGAGGCTGCGTGACACTGAAGTAGGGTGCTGCCCGACACCCTAGAGACCTTGGCAATGGAAACATCCCTGAGTAAACAAAGACGCAGCACTCAGGTTGCTGTGCCTCGCGTCCTAGCGGCCCTAGGCCCGCTGCTCGAGCAGCCGGCGGGTTGGGCACACATCTGACCGGTCCCCATGGCAGCTCGCGAGACCACGCGATCCCCTTCAGGAAATACAAGCTGCCGTCTGAACACCACCCGAGTCTTCCTGCTGCAACTATTTTAACTGATTTCCAGGCTCCTCCGCGTGCCATGCACTCAAAACCCTCGGTCGCCACGGAGACCCCAGAAGAGGCAACAGAAGCTCAGGGAGGTTGGACGGTCCTGTGCTGGCAGGTGGCAGAACTGGGATCTGAGGCCAAGGAAGCGCCCGTGTCTGTGTGGAGCCGGGGCTCTGGGGTCAGGCATCGGGCGAGCAGCTCAGCGTCCCGGCAGCTGGCCTGGCCTTGAGGCCCGGCAGCAGGAGAGGCCCGTCCAGAGGCCGGACACCTCCCCGCCCGCTCCCTTCACCACCAGACTTGCTGATTCCCTCTTACCAGCTCACAGCTCTCCCACAATGCAGACGATGCTCTGGATGGTCCGGGTGTCTGACAGGCGACTTCTCCAGAGGGAGGGTCCCACTCCCTTTTCCGGGACAGTAAGACTGGACGGTCCAAGAGTTCACCAAAGTCAGGGCTTGGGTCTCGAGAATATGCCACCTACCCCCAAACTACCACATGGACGGAAACCATAAAGAATCGAAGGGTCTCGGGTGGCGGGTTAGGAAGTGACCCTGGACGTGAGGGACCAACAGTTCGGAGATCAGAATGCCCAGGCTGAGTTAAAGAGCGTCCCGTTGGTTCCTAGGCAACGGCCATCCTTTGCAGATGCCATTTTGGATGAGTTCCTGGGTCAGGATGATTTGTCTTTGGCCACACCTAATTCAGATGGAGTCACACACGGAAAACGGGCACCAGTGTCGTTACCTGTGCTAAGATCCACATGCTGCCATCTGGGAGACCTCCACCCGAGCTAAGGACAGCGGCCCCTGCGGATGGAACCGTCCGACCTCTCACCAAGTCACAGACTCCGGAAGCAGCACGCACCCGCCTTAGACCTGGAAGCAACGCCCTCTTGTCTCAGTTGATTTCTCATTGCAAAAGACAGGCGCACACAGTGAAGAAAACCGGGGAAAGTGACGGGCAGTATAAAGACGCAGGGGGGGAGCAGTGGCTCGTTTGCCACCTCCACCAGGAGGACGCCGTGCACGGCTTGACCTACTTCCCTTAGTCTGCTCTCCTCCACTGTCTTGTAAAGTTGAAGTCATATAAGATATACAATCTTGTCCTCAGCTGCTTTCTAAATTAAGCTCTTCTTAAGCACGTTCTCCTAGCATGAAAAACCCCTGTCATACAGTTAACTAGAATGTTCCCGCCACCCCCAGAGGACAGGTTTCAGGAGGATATAGATGCCGTTTGTTTTCATCCACGGCTGAGCCCCGGGCCCGGAGCGGTGCTGGGCACATAGCAGGTGTTTAGTAAACCTCTGTCGACTGGATGTGCAATCGCATGGCTAGTATCCCATCGCTCCCCTCCACATGTAGCTGGTTTCTAACTTTCTGCTGCTGTTAGGAACGCCGTGGTGAATGTCTGTGGTGACAGCAGAGCCCACACTTGGATTAGAAATGTGTCTCTCTGCTCCAAATGCCGGGGCTGAGCCAACCAGAGCAGGGGACCGGGTCTCAGGCTGTCTGCCACACACCCTCCTGGCCCCCGGATGGCTGCCTTTCCTTCCCCAGCCCTCGGTTTCCCCTCTGTGTGGGTAGGTGGCTTTGGACTGGAGCATCTCCCAGGCCCCTTCCAGCTCCGTGATCCTAACACAGCAGCCACAGGTACAGAAGAGGGCTGAGCCGGCCACCCAGCTCTCCACCTGGCCCTGCACTCCTATTATAAAAAAGAAATAAGGACACAGATACACACAGAGGGAAGACCATGTGAGGACACAGGGAGGAGGCGGCCGTCTACATGGCCAGGAGAGAGGCCTCAGAAGAAACCAATCCTGCCCACACCTCGATGTCAGACTTCCAGCCTCCAGAAGTGTGAGAAGATAAATTTCTGCTGTTTAAGCTGCACGGTCTGTGGTTACTTTGTTATGGCGGTCCTGGAAGACTAACACAATCCCCCACGAACCTCTGACCACCTGGGGAAATCCTACCCACCAGGCCTGCAGCTGCCCCAGGGAGGACATGCAGGCTCCAAGAGAGCACGGACCCGACGGTGGCAGAGCTGGCACCGGAGCCCCTCCCAGCTCAGGTTCTTTCCTCTGCCCCGCCTTGCCCTGCCGTGACCACCTGGGCTGTGATGTCAGGAAGCCATCACGAGACTCACCATCATCTCCTGGGTCCCGCCAAGTGTGGGCCAGCATTGCGCACAGAGCCAAAGGCGTTCCCTGCACACAGTGGGGAAACCGAGGCGGGGGTAACAGTAAATTAAGCACAGCTAGTGTACCTATCTGATGCAGAGCGCCAGCTCCTTCTACCTCACCATGGTGCCACTTAAACAATTTCCCTGACCACTCGAAATGACTGTGCAACAACACATGTAGGCAACTGCATGTGCCCTTGATGCCAACACCAGAGCCATCTCAAAGGCGCCCTGGGTTATCGGACTAAAGGAAGATATGCCTGCGGCCCCGATGGCATAAAGGAAAGGGGAGCCTCCCACCCGGGGTGCTTGTACAGGTCGCCTCAGAGTCTGACCATCGGCTCGCCTGGGCAGCTGGAGACTGGACCACGTGATCCCAGCCACACCTACTGGCGCCAAGCTCTGGGGGTGATGCCAGCCTTCCCTGGTGAGGGCCGTCAGGGGACCTGACCTTGTTGATGATGGAAGCCCCTGACCTGCCAGATGTGCACAGTGGCCAGACGTTAGAGCCCAAGAGCCCTGCACGAGGGACCACCATCTGCTCTCCCCCACCACGGCTGTGGGTGAAAACTACTGCCTTGCAAATCATCAGCTGGGCTGTGAGCGACAGTTCGAGGGGAGAGCATGCCCACTGCCAGTTGCGAAGGGCTCGATTAACTCAGCAAGGCTGAGGTTTACTGACCCTTACAAGCTACTGAGGGAGGACCTGCTGCATGGGGGGTTTCCCACTCCTACCTTATCCCCTCCAGGGAAGCAGCAATAGTGCTTTTACACATCAGGAAGCCAAGCTCCAGAAGGGGCCACGATCTGTCCGAGACTAGCCGGTGGGTGCTGTGATTCAAACCCCAGTCTCCTTGTTCTTTCCGCCCATGATCCCCCAGGGCCCTGGTGCCCAAGCACCCCTTCTCCCAGGACAACCACACGTGAGGAGGGGGAAAGGCCAGTGCTTCTTCCAGGGCTCCCCCTGATTACAGGAGAGACCGGAGGTATCAGTTATGGTCATGGAAAGCCTAAAATTCCCCTGTGTGCACCCTGCCATTACCCCCACCTGCCATTAGATAAATGCGTCTGGAGGTTCTGTGAAGTCTTGGGGTGCCCCGCTCCCCAGCCACCTCCAGAGAACAGGGTGGCCATTTCAGAAATCCTCTTCTAGAGAATTCTGCCTCCTAGGGCCTGCCACTTGCTTCCCGCCGCTTTCCCAATTCCCACCGCCCATGTGGTCCCTCCTTCCTCACTTAGGAGGGGGAGGGAACTGTTTCCCCCTGGGAGGGGTTGGTCCCTGGAAGCACACCCCCCAAGCAGAGAGCACACAGTAAGTGTTCACTAAAGGCACACTCCCTCCCCAGTCCCCCCCAGCCCCCCCGGAAAAACAGCTGTCCCCACTGTTTTCTGCACCATGGCCAGAGGCCATACTGCAGTCTGCGGCCAGACAGGCTCAGGAGAGAGCACAGGAGTCCGAAACCTGGCCCAGCTGCGTGAGCTGAGCAAGTGACTCAAGTCTGGTGAGTCTTGGTCGCACCCTGAAAAATGGGGTGACAGCCCCTCCCTGCCAGGGAATGTAGGGAGAAGCCCTCAGCCCAGTGGCGAGCCCCAGAAGGCTCTCGAAAAGGGGCTCTGGTCACTCCAGACTCTCTCCAGGAGCCAAGGCCCCCGGCTCTAGGCCTCAGTTTCCCCAAGCGCACTAGGCGCGGCTGGCTTGTGGCGACGTGGGATTTTTCAGCGCCACACAGAGGCTGTCAGACCCAGCGAGCGCGTCGCCAGCGCCAGCTGTGGGGATACGCAGGGGTGAGGGCCCGCAGAGAGGACGCGCGCACGTCCGGGCGGGTCGCACACACCTGCGGGCTCCGCGACCCCAAGTTTGACCCGGGCCAGCCCAGGGCGTCGGGCGTCAGGCCTGACGGCCCCCCACCCAGGCGCTGCTGGAGCCGCACAAGGGCGGCGGCCCCTGCCGCAAAGGCCCCATGTCACCACACCTCTCCGTGACAGGGTCTACATTGGTCCCGTGCCCCCTCGCCGGACCCTGGCCGCCTCCTGCAGCCTGTGGCGACCCCGGACGCCAGGGAGAAGCAAAGGAGTGGCGCCTTCCAGACAGCCCAGCGCAGTCACCCCGGCGCCGAGCGGGGAAAGGGTCCCCAGTGCGCGCTGCCAAGCTCACCGCCTGGGGCGCAGGGACAGGGGGCTGCGCGCTGCACCCTCGGGACTGCAAGACCCTGAAGCAGAAGTTGGCTGGAGCAGACCCCCAGTCTGCAGGTGCAGCCACCCCAGCCCTCGCGGCGCCGCGACCCAGCTCGGGGACGCGCGGGTCCCTCGGTCCCCACACTCACCTGCGCTCATCTCAGCGGCAGCTCGGAGTCGGGTCGTCTGGGCTCTGCGCAGCCGATGCTTCTGCCCGCAGTTGCCGCGCCTACCGGCGCGAAGGGCCGCCCGCCCGCTTGCCCACCTGGGAAGTGTAGGCGCCGCGCCCCCGCCGCTCCACCTTCACGCCCCGACCCCCGCAGGGACGGACTACAGTCCCGGTAGGCTGCGCGGCCCGCGCATGCGCAGGCGGGCGACGCCGCTGCGGCCTCCCGCAGTCACTCGTGGGTCTCTGCGGAGTTGTCCACCGGGTCCGGCTGGCGGCCTGGCTGGCGACGGCTCTCAGGATCCCGCGAGTGGCGAGGCGGGCGGCCGAGTGAGAAGCAAGCTTGGTGCAGCTCTTGTTGAGTCGTGCAGCTGCAAAGGGTCAACTTCCTCCTTCCCCAGTCCGCAGAGGGAGACTGAGGCGGGGGGCGCGGGCGGCAGGACTCGCCCACCCGCCCCGGCGAGGCTTGCGCTCCCAACTCTAGGTCTAGGGCTCGGCCAGGAGGGGCCGAGCAGAGGGGCCAGGAGCAGAGAGGCCAGAGGACAGCGGCTCCGGGGGAGACCCGAAGTCCTGCAGAGCCAGCCATGGGCGAGGCCGGTCGGACAAATCCCCACGTACCCTAGAAACCCAGAAGGCCTGGCTGGGTGGCTGTCCTGCAGCTTTCCAGCTCCAATGCCTGTCCCCTGGAGCCTTTTTCCCAGAACACAAGTGGATGTGATGACGGAAGGAGACTAGGAGGAGCAGGTGCCCTGTTCTCTACCCAGCGCTGCTCTCAGCAGTGCAGCCCTGAGCGAGTCCCTTCCCCTCTGCGGGCACCAGGGCCCCTTCCATGAAGTGGCTGAGTGAAGGATCCACCACGGCTGAGAGCATTAAATTCAGATGCTTACTGTTGGTGGGAATGTAAATTGACACAGCCACTATGGAGAACAGTATGGAGGTTCCTTAGAAAACTAAAAACAGAATTACCATATGACCCAGCAAGCCCACTACTGGGCATATACCCAGAGAAAACCATAATTCAAAAAGACACACACACCCCAATGTTCACTGCAGCACTATTTACAATAGCCAGGTCACGGAAGCAACCTAAATGCCCATCGACAGATGAATGGTTAAAGAAGTTGTGGTACATATATACAATGGAATATTACTCAGCCATAGAAAGAAATGAAATTGGGTCATTTGTAGAGACGTGGATGGATCTAGAGACTGTCATACAGAGTGAAGTAAGTCGGAAAGAGAAAAACAAATATCGCATATTAACGTATATATGTGGAACCTAGAAAAATGGTACAGATGAACCGGTTTGCAGGGCAGAAATGGAGACACAGATGTAGAGAACAAATGTATGGTCACCAAGGGGGGAAATGGCGGGGTGGGGGGGGAGGTGACGGTGTGATGAATTGGGAGATTGGGATTGACATATATACACTAATATGTATAAGATGGATAACTAATAACCTGTTGTATAAAAAAATAAATAAAATAAAAAAACAAACAAAGAAATTCAGGTGCTTAGTCCTGGCTAGAGCAGAGGCAGGCCACTAGGGGTGGGGGGCCCGGGCATCTGACCGCCTGGTGGGGAGCCTGGCTTCTCCTCCGTGTGCATCGCTAGAGTGTTAGCAGTCCCTGTCTCTCAGGATACTTCTGAGGATCCCACGAGCTAATGCATGCTGTGCCCCAGCAGGAGTTGAGATCAGTAAATGTCTTTGAAGTTATCAGCCTGTTATTACTCTTCTCACTGCCTTTCATAGGGCCTGGCACGGAGTGGGCACTCCACGGGTACCAGTTGTCTAAAGGAAGAGAAGGATGGAGGGAAGGAGAGAGGGTGCTGACCCCCAGCACCATCACCCTGGACAGCAGTCCATCCAACATGGGAGCACCCCTGCCTCCACTCGCCCTCTTCAGCAAGCTCTCCATCAAGCTCCCCACAGAAAGGTGTGGTCGGGCACTTGCTCCCCAGTCCCCGTCAGTCAGAGGATGGGTCTGGGTGGCCTGGCTCTCAGCTGGTCCCAGAGCTCAGCCTGCCAGGCGGCCACCCAGACCTCCCCATGGAGCCGGCCCCACCTCTCTGCGCAGATACCTCCAAATGGGGCAGGGACTGGGGAGTCACAGCAGTTCTCAACTCCTTGAGGAAGGACCTCGGGGTCCCATGGTTCCATTCTTCACAGGGGCAGAAACTGAAGCCCAGGGAAGTCCTGCCAGAGACGCCCAGCAAGTTGACATGCAGGGACTTGACCTAGGTGCCCTGTAGCCAAGCCTCTGCCCTGGCCCAGCTGGTTCTCCCACAGGGGAACTCCAAGTGGGCCAGGCCCGCTGCAAGGGGCCCGCAGAGACCGATTGGTTTGGGTAGACGGAACCAGGTTTCGGTTGTCATCCGCGGTGCTGTGAACCAGCTGTGACCTCGGGCAACTTGCTTGCCCTCTCTGTGCCTCAGCTTCCTTAGCCTTCAGACCACAGTGCCTGCCTGATAGGGCTGTTGGGAGGGTCACACGAGTAATGTGACTAAAACCCTTCAAAGCTCAAAAAGTCAGGGCTCAATGCAGGGTAGTTATTATTATATCTGTCACTGAAGCAGACCAGAGAGCAGTATGCACCATCACCAACTCTTAAAGACTGCTGTCTTTTCTCACCTGTCTTCCATCCATCCATCCACCCACCCGCCATGTATTCAACACCTTTAGTGAACTGGGCACCGTTCTAATGAAGAAAACAGGCAAGAATCTATATCACGAGTCACATGATTCATTGGAGAAAGTGCCACTACCTGATTTTTTTTTTTTTGGCTGCATTGGGTCTTCGTCGCTGCATGTGGGCTTCCTCTCTAGTTGTGGCGAGCGGGGGCTACTCTTCATTGCAGTGCATGGGCTTCTCATTGCGGTGGCTTCTCTTGTTGCGGAGCACGGGCTCTAGGGCCCGAGGGCTTCAGTAGTTGTGGCTCACGGGCTCTAGAGCGCAGGCTCAGTAGTTGTGGCGCATGGGCTTAGTTGCTCCGCGGCGTATGGGATCTTCCCAGACCAGGGATCGAACCCGTGTCCCCTGCATTGGCAGGTGGATTCTTAACTACTGCACCACCAGGGAAATCCCACCACCTGCTTTCAAGCAGGCCCTGAGGGAAGGGGTGTCAGAGGGGCTCCTTGACACAAGGAGGTCCTGGACAGGCTATCGGTCAAACCGAGACCCTTTCAACGTTTGTCCAGTGCGTTCAGATATTAGAGGAACAGCTGGGCCTTGCTGAGTACAGATGCAGAGGGAGGAACCATGAGGCAGCGGGAGCTTCCCTGGTCTGCCCCCTGCCACCCCTGCCGGGCTCACACCTCCTGCAGACAGAAGGGACACAGAGTAGGGGCTGTGCCTGCTCCTTGGGGCCACTCCCCCTTCAAGCGCTTATCAAACGTTCCCCCTGGGGGAGTTCCCAGCTCATGTCACAGGGGCCCCTTCCAGCCCCTCGCAGGTGGGTGCCCCAGGCAGTGGCCCCCTGGCCCTCTACCGGGTCCTGCAGCCTTTGCCCCATCATTCCTGCCTAAGGACTCACAGGTTTCATTTGCTTTCATCTTCCCCACGACCTTTGAAGGAGGGCCATGGACTTCTACCCTACAGGCTTGGAGAGCGGATGTGACCAGGCCAGGCTTCACTCAGGGGGAGCACAGAAAGAGCTGAGCTTTCCAAGACATCTGTGGACTAGGTGCCCTGGCCAGAGCCTCCAGCGGTAGCGCTGGCCCACGTTCCTCCTGGGATGGATCTCAGGGCACTCAGCCTGCCGCCTCTGGGGCTCTCATGGTCACTTTGGAATGAGGATGCCCTTAGAAGCGGGCACTTCCACTTCTCCCCTGCTCTGTGGCCCGGTGCCCTCCTTGTCTGAACCTGGAGGACAGTGGTATAATTGGAGCTGGGATGTGGGAGCCCTGGGTCATAAAGGGAGCGGGGGGATGTGCCCAGTGCCAGCAGCCAGCACAGGGGGCCAGGAGCAGATGGGAAGAGCCCAGGTAGGACCCTGGAGAAAACACGGGGAGCTCTACCCCACCACCACCTCCTCTAAATTTCCTACCACTTCTTATGGGATGTGGACTGTGCTGGTGATGGAGGCTGTGGAATATGGTGGGGGCAGCCTCAGACCCCCGGCCCCAGCTGGTTCCAAGGTCAAGCCTCCTACACCAAACGCTGCTCTCTTGTGGGCACCAGGCTATAATTTGGAGGTTCCATTCCTGGTAACCCAGAGGTGATCATAAAACACAAAAATGATAAACGCAAGTGTGTTCCTTTCCAAGCATCTGTTAACTATGTAAAACACCTGCTCAGCAAAAAGGCCACAGCCATTCCTGGTGTACCTTTGGGAAATATTTTTCCTGCATGGGCTGTGCCAGGTGATGGTTTTCAAGAAATAAGTCCAGTGACCTGTGGGTAAAGACCTTTTCTTTCTGTGACAAATGCCCACCCCCTACCCCACCACTGCTTTGAGGGCCTGCAAATCGTTTCAAAATTCAGGTATTTGTCCTGCAAATGTTTATTGCCCTTTTGTGGAGCCTGAAGGTCTTGGGAAGTGAAGGATGCTGAGTGGTGGGATGGGACCAGGGCAGGCTGGGGCAGACCCCATTGCTGACCAGCACAGTCTGGGGGGGAGTGGGGATTTATGTTGGGTTTCTTGAGGCTGGACCAGGAGGGGCTGGGAGGGAGAGGGGCCAGGGGCTGCTTAAGTGGGGCAGAAGAGCCTGGGTGGAAGGGTTTTGTCTAATCCCAGTGGGGCCAGCCTCATGCTCGGGTAGAGGGAACCAAGGATAAGTATAAAACTGCAGCTGAGGGAGTTCCCTGGAGGTCCAGTGGTTAGGATTCCAGGCCTTCACTGCTGAGGGCCCGGGTTTGATCTCTGGTTGGGGAAACTAAGATCCTACAATCTGTGCAGTGCGGCCCAAAAAGAAAGAAAGAAGGAAAAAAAAAAAAAAACCTGCCACTGAGGAGGTTGCCCAGGGCCAAGCCAGGTGAGGCAAGAAGTCAGGACTAGGGCTGCGATGCCTGGGGACCACTCTGTGTCAGAGAACCCTCCATCCTCATCCTCACACACATTTAACAGATGGAGAAATCGAGGCTTTAGCTTGCCCAAATGCAAATATTCCCCAGTGGAAGAGCTGGGATGCACGCCCAGGCCCTTCCGAAGAGCGAGCCTGTGGGCTTCGGCACACGCCCCTCCTGGATCTGTCGGGCCTCCAAGGGGCGTTGTGGAGGCCAACTGACAAGGCTGAGGGGCCTGAGCGGAGGGTGAGGTGCTTGGCCCATAGGGACCTGCCCCATTGGACCCAAACCATGACAGGCCCTCTGCCCCCCGCGCTGGAGGATGCCCCATCTTCACCTGACAGCTCAGCTTCCCCCACTGGACTCTACTGGAGATTCCCTCCTTGGAGAAGGCCCCCTGAACCCCCAGCTAAACCAGGGGCCACCTCTGCTCCCCGAGGCCTTGACTGTCCCTGCCAGGTCACTCTATGCTCTTGCCATTTATTTCCTGACTCCCTCACCAGACATCGGACCACCCAAGCAGGGCTATGTCGGGCTCATCAAGGGGTCTTCAGAGCACCTCGGGGTCTCCAGTGCATCCCTGGGTCCCCAGCGTGCAGGAGAGTAGCCACTGAACTCCAGGGTCAGCGTGCACCCTGCTGACATTCCCTTTTCTGCCTCTCACTCAGCACAGCAAAAGGAAAGATGTAAGACTCCCTGAGCCCCTTCCCAACATTCCTGACCTTGCCCTGGATCTGCTGAGGCTTCCCACAAATTGCTTCTCCACAGAGAGAGTACGGTGTGGCTGGGCTCACCTGGGGCCTGGTCTAGAAAGGTGTCACCCTGGGAACCCAGATGTGTAGGCATCCTGCAAGTGGGAGGCCCTCGGCCCACGGAAGAGCCACAGTTAGAGGCCCTGAATAACCCAGGGCACGTCCAGGCCTTTGCTCGCCCAAGCTGTGGGTTTCTCTGTACTTTCCTTCACCTCCAAATACAGCCCAGAAATTGATTCACTTAACAGCCAAATGGAGACACAAATGAAATATGATTTCATTGTGGGATCTTTCCAGCCACTCAATAATTTAAAACCCGGCCACATGAAACCAGGAGTAAAAATAACATGACTCACATCTTGGAGCCTCACTTCCTCAAACACAAGTCCACACACCTGGATTATTCAGCGAATTCAGGTCCAAGCTCAGCATCACACACCTACAGTTCTCCTGAATTCTCCAGGCCGGATGGAAGGAGAAAGGTGCATTGACTCTCCATAATGGCTGAGTCTATTGAAGTGAGGGCTGAGGTCTGGCTCCCAATCCTGCCTTGGGTGGGAACACTGCCCCAGCAGAGAGGGGACCCAGCCCCATGTGCCCTGTGTCCACAGCACTAAAAACAATTGCTGGGAACTGTGCTGTTCTCCACCCCCGACACTCTAGGAGCCTGCTCCCTGTCCCTGGGGTGAGGCAAGCCTGGCTTCACCCACGAACCAGAGCTCATGCAGCATCCATTCCCAGGGCCACTTCCCCGAACCACCCCTTTGTGTCTGTCCCTTGTGTGGCTGGACACAGAGGCCTGGGCACTGACTGTGGATCCAGGGCACAGAAAGCCTGGCACTTTGCAGGTGAGGAGCAAAAGTTTCCTGAAAGGAACTCAGTCGTATTCATGAAGAGGCATATTTTTAACAGAAAGGTAACATGACTTCATGGAGAAAAATATATCATCCACACTTCTCAGGATACTGTTCTCAGAGGAAGATGTATTGTTTCAACAAGGCCAATCAATCTCTTTACTTCACTGCCCCCACGTGGTGGAGTACTCTAATTGCAGGCATGCTACCGCAGAGTGCTAATTCTCCTGCGTTGCCAGCCTTTAGATCCAGCCTAGGATAGGTGTGCAGGCATTGCTCTTGGTAAAGAGCACCCACGCACCTGCCTTCAGCCAACACAAGGGGAGAGAAAGGAAGGTGCAATTTCACGCAAGGTCTTCAGCCATCCTCTCACCCTTTCCTGATATTTGAGGTGTTGGCTGCAGAGGCTGTATGTAGTTTGTAATCATGACCTAATGAAGCATATGAGTGTGGAGAGGTGGGGCAGCTCTCGGGAATTCCTTACTCTCTGTCTCCCGACTGGTGTTTACCTGATGCCCATTTCTCTTGCTCCTTGCTTTCTCACAGAACCCAAATTTCCATTCTTTCTCACCATGCAACCCCAGTAAGAAGTCCCCATGGGCTTCCCAGTAAGCTGGCCCAGTTCAGAAGGTTCTGAGGGGTCTAAGGGCGACTACATTCCTCTGGAGACAAGGATCAGCTACACCACTTAGCACCCAGCTTTCCCTGGACACGGGACTTTCTCCAGGAGTGGCATAGGACCCAGTTCAGGCCAATGGGATGCGAGTGGGGAGACATGCTGGAAAAGATATTTGTCTTCTGTAGGAGAGAGCTCCAGGACACCCTCCTCTCTCCTGGTCTGGATGTTGTGATGGGGGATGTATTGCAATTTTGTCCCCATACGGACAGCCTGAGAATGAAGCCAACATCAGGAGGAAATCAGGGAGAAGTGGGGCCAGAGCCCCTGGATCAAGCCAGTACTGAGACCCACCTATCTCTGGACTTCCAAGTCCATGAGCCAAGAAAGACCTTTGAGCCACGTGGGCTTGAGTCTTTCGTTATTTATTACACCACCCTCAAGTCCCCTAAGGCATTGCTGTTTGTGATGTCATTGAAAGTGTCCTGGGCAGGATCTCCCTCCAGATGGAATGATGCTTGGATTGCGCTTGACGTAAGTGGCAGGACAGTCCAGGAAGCCCTCTCCTTCACCTGCTCCCTGGTCTGGTAGGAGAGATGGGGGAATTCCTGAGAGCCTCTGGCTTGCCTGACCCTCATCAGAGATGGAAAGAAAGGTGGCACCTCCCAACTCTGTTCCAGGCAAGACTCAGCAAGCAAAGAATATCTGCTGTGTGTCAGGGAAATTCTTAGAGGTCAACCTGCCAAGACCTGGAAGGGGAAGTACACTCACCATGGAATACTCCCTGGGTTTCCACTTCTTCACCCAGTGGGGGCTGATAGGAAGTCAGTGTTCAATTTGTGAATGATAATCGGCGATATTGTCCATGTAGGCTCCTTAGGAAGAGGCCTCAGAACAAGAGTACCGTTTTGCAGCAAAGAAGACATGACATTGAGTCCCACACCAAGGGATCTACTTGTCCTGCCCCGGAAGCTGTCAGCTGATAGAATGCCCCCTCCAAGGCTCGGCACAGGGACCTTCCCCTGCAGATGGAGCCCTGTCTTCCAGGATGCAGTACACGCCCGGAACCAGCAGGCGGCGCACAGGACCGAACCAAGAGCAGAAGCGCGCCTGGCCCCTGTCACCATCATCCGCGGGGACCCACTAGTGGGGTGTGTGCTGCTCACCTCTGCGATCTTGGGCTCTGCTGGGTTAGTGGTCCTGGTTCAGCATGGGCGGAGCGGATGGGGATGCTTCCACCAGGGGACGGAGTAAAGATTCCATTGAAGTTGAAACTGTCTGCGAGTGGGGACCTCCGACCAACGGGCCAGAAAGGCAGAGTTACTCTCCCGGGGGTGGGAGTGGCGGGGGACAGTGACGGCCCCTCATCATCCTGAGGAACTAGGGGTGCCCCTACAGTGAGGGCAGGGGGCGTAAGCCCGGAACCCGGAGGACCACGGCGGCATCCCTGGGCTCTTCCGCCCGCGGTGGCAGTAAACAGGCAGGGCAAGGACCGTTGTGTGAAAGGGGCCGGCAGTAAGGGCTGCTGAGGGTCTGGGCCTCCCGCCCCTCAAGTGACCTTGATGGAAGTGCCGGTCAAAGGCAGGGAGGAGAGAGAGGACGAGCGTCCGTGGGAGCCTCTCCTGAAGCCGCAGGGCCAAACCTTGTTTTGCTAAACCTCCTGAGTGAGTCTCTGTAGAGGCCGCGTGGTGGCCGGGCCTTGACGGGGACGTGAGCAGAGCTGAGCCACGCAAGGGCGGGCCTGCGGCGGGCACGTCGGGCGTTGCCCTGCAAGGCTCTTCAATTCTGCCCTGGGCTTCGCTAATGCGTGGTGTGGATGCCTGCGTGACCGGCCCGTCTGCCAACCAAGTGGCGCTAGGCCACCGTCAGCCAAGGCCACCCTTGACCGAGGGGGCTGGAGTCTGGGCACCCACGGCCCCTCTTCAAGGCTCGAGTGGACAATTCCCAGGCACATTCCTCTCAGCTCCTTAGAAGATCTCAGAG
The DNA here is from genome assembly GCF_003031525.2 of Neophocaena asiaeorientalis asiaeorientalis. Lineage (NCBI taxonomy): Eukaryota > Metazoa > Chordata > Mammalia > Artiodactyla > Phocoenidae > Neophocaena > Neophocaena asiaeorientalis. The sequence goes on from NW_020173215.1 coordinate 17,075,044, forward strand.
GGATCAAGGTCCAGGGTGAGTAGCTCGACAGCGTCCATTCATGACTGGCCCCCACCCCGCCTTGCGGCCCTCTCCTCGGACCTCACTCCTGTCCCCGGGGATCACCTTCACAGTCAACTTCCTCTTCAAAGCCCTGTCTCCCTTTCTGGAGTGGGGTTAGGGGAGGAAGACCAGACTTAGACAGGGAGGGCTCGGAGCAGCAGGAGAGGAGGCTGCGAAGGCTGGGGGGTGGGAGCGATGACCGAAGGAGCCTTGGATCCCAGGCTCAGATCCCAGGCGCCGGGGCTCCTGGGAGATTTAGAATCAAAGCGGCCGAGTCTCGTGTCTGAGCTATCTGAGTGACTGTGAGATGGCAGAGACTAGAGACATCAGGCACGTGGGGAGGAGGGGTGGGCAGAGAGGGAGAGAGACACAGAGACAGAGAAAAAATGGAGAAGGAGTTGAGGGTAGGGGAAGGGAAACAGGAGCTGGGAGTGATGGGAAAGGGAAACCGAGCCGCCTTTCTCCGGCCAAGTTCTGAACCCAGGACTCAGTGATTCGCGGGCCTGTTTTCTCTCAGGGATGCTTAGCCGTGGACGTTCTAGCTGCATGGGGGTGGCAGGGGGTTAATTCGTTAGAACGATGGATGCCTGAGGGTATTAGAGCTCCATTTTCTCAAGGAATCCTTGATGAGAACGGTTGAAAGGAAGCAAAGGGCAAGAGATGTTTCATTGGCGTTGGAATCCCGCACCCTGAATGCTGTTCTCGTTTCTCTAAGCACATCCCGGGCCGCTGCGAGGGAGAAGGGGGAGGAGTTAGTAGGATTCTTGCTGATAACAGGTAATCTGACCTATTCTCTGAAAGGCAAACTAACTATCTGTCTTCTTACACTCGGCTAGAGGGAGAGAGAGAGAGAGAGACAGAGGCCGAGAAAAGACGGTAGCGGCCCTGCAGCCTCCAACTTCTAACGAAGGAAAAGCCCGCACGTGGGTTTTCTCAGCAACTATGCCCACATCCTGAACCACCAGCCACAGAGGAAGGATTTGCAGTTGTCATACTGTCATCCTTCTCTGGGCCTCACTCTTCTCATCTTTGAAATGGGAACAATCCTAGGGCCCTCGCAGGCTGGCACAGACAGAATAATGAGGTGATGTGAGCCGGTGCTCAGCGACCCGTCCCCCCTGCCGCAGGTGAACGGGGGGCGTGAGAGCCCCTCAGTGCCCCTGGCTCTAGCAGCTTCAGTCCTTCTGGCCTCCGTGGACCTCCCGCCACCGAAGTCCCGACTGTGAGCAGAGCACCCACCACCGCTCGGTGAAGCGCCCTCCCTGGGCCTGGGGGGCGGGGGTCAAGGAGGCTGCCCGCCCCCAAGCTGTGTGAGCTTTAGGTTCTGACCATAAAGAGAATCCTGGGGGGTGCACGTCGGAGAAAACCCAGAGCTGGATGTCAGTTAGAGCAGTGAAAATGGATTTTATTCTGGACTATTGCAATAGGTGGAACTGGGCTCAGTCCTGAATACAGGGTGGACAGGTGGGGTTTATGGCCCAGGAGCAGGTGGGGTCGCTGGATGGAAGATTACTAAGAGGGAACATCGGGGTGAAAGAGGTTCCGGCTAAACCCCTGACAGCATCCTTGCTGAAGGCTGGGAATCGGACATCCACTAGGGGGCACTGGGGTTGAGGCGTTGGACCGGCTTAGCTGGGTTCTGTCTCTTTAGGACCAAGTTAGAATGAACGCTGAATCTACAGAATCTAAAAAAAGGGTACAAATGAACTTATCTACAAAACAGAAATAGAGTCACAGACGTAGAAAACAAACTTATGGTTACCAGGGCATGGGGGGGGGCGATAAATTGGGAGATTGGGATTGACATATCCACACTACTATATATAAAATAGGTCACTAATAAGGACCTTGTCTAGCACAGGGAACTCCACTCAGTACTCTATAATGGCCTATATGGGAAAAGAATCTAAACAAGAGGGGTATATGTGTATGTACAACAGATTCACTTTGCTGGACAGCAGAAACTAACACAACATTTTGAATCAACTATACTCCGATAAAATTTTTTTTAAAAAGAAAAAAGCAAAAGGGCTCATGGGGGCCCGACTAAGTCTGGGTCAGGGTCTTAGTCATGCACGCGAGGGTCAGATCCATATAGCCCTGCAAAGGCTTCAGAAGCCGAACTGGCCTTGGAACTGCCGTCCACACAGACCGGACGGGGGACGCGGGGCCCAGCCCACCAACTTGACCGCCTCCAGGTAAAAGCATTGCGTTCATAGTTCAGAGCGTGTCTGGAGAGGGGACAGAATCATTTTGTATTGTCGTGGGGCGATTATATGTGTTGAAACTCAACACTGGACACCAGAGCAAAATTAATTTTACTGTATGTAAAATTTGTAAAAATAATGAAAACAGCAAGAAGTAAGTGCTCTCCCTGTGCTGGGCACACAGCATTCCTATACTTTACCTACAGCCCTTCACCAACTCTGTGTCACGATCACCTCACACAGGTGAGGAAACAGGCTGACGAAGGGAGGGGTCTCCCCAGGTCATGTCACTGGGGGCCAGGGCACCGGGACCGGAGACCCAGGTCCACCCTGTGTTCTGTAGGGTCTGGTGCACGGTAGGCGTACAGGGCTGGGCTGAGGTCTGGAATGGCAGCCGAAGCCCGTCCAGCCATCCGGCCCGTCCGCTGTGTGAACAGAACACGCCTGCTGGCTTGGGCTCATTCCTTCCCTGTGGCTGGCTAACCAGGATCCCCTACAGCAGCGCTTACCTGACCGTAACTGGAGCTGCCCACGGCTGCCCAGTGCCAAGGTGGCCCCAAGGAGGCCGGGCCAGAACGATGGAGACCAGCCAACACCCCGGGAGGGTCCTCTCTTCCCACCTCTCTCGGGTCTCCTGGCCCCCGCCTCACCTGTGGCCTTGCTCCTGCTGGGTTTCCCGGGTCCCTAGAAGAGGTGGCTCCCGGGAGAGCCAGAGACCCAGGCTCCAGCCCCTCTGGGCCACTGCTGAGCCGTGTGACCCGGGCAAGTTTCCTGATCTCGTAGAGCCTCAGTTTCCTCATCCATAAGTGTGGATGATAACGTTGACCTCACAGGGAGGTCGAGGCGTGGATACGGTTGAAGAAGGACAAGCTGCAGGCAGCTGTACAGTAAGACCGGGTCTGCCCATGAGAGCAGGACCTGGAGATTTTAGATTGACTGATTCAATAAAATCTGGACTCAGATGAGAAGGCAGACTAGGGGACCCAGGGACTCCCAGACAGACTCCTGGGGCAGGCAGGCTGGGGGGAGAACAGGCAGAGCTACAATATGTCCGTGTGTCATCTGGTCCACGCGTGACCCACCTCACAGCTGGGCACACCGAGACTCAGAGAGGGTGAGCACCCTGCCTGCAGTCACACAGCCAGCCATCAGCAGAGCCAGGAACACCCCCAAGATCAAGCGCTTTCTAATCCTAGGCGCTTTTTTCGTGAACTGTGGCGACCAAGGGGGTCTGCCAGAGCATTTTGGCAGATCACTCTCAGCCCCGTCCTTCCAGAAAATCAGGTCCTGTTTGTCATTTGCTCTCCCAAGGTGCAGTCAAAACAGACCTGCGGCCTTCCTGTGTTTCCTTCTCCAAACAAGGAGATGACATTCCAGGGCGATGGGGGAAGGGAGTAGACACTGATGAAGCAATGACCACTTGCCAAAGACTCGGCCCCAGAGCGACGGGCGCTCCTGTTAGTGAAGGCATTGCTTTTGCTTTACCAGAGTTACCCTATCTGTCCTCCTGGCAGCCCCCGATATTGCTGGCTCCATTTCACAGATGAGGAAACTGAGGTCCTCCCGAAGCTAGCAAACGGCAGAGCGGAGAAGTGCACAGACCGCAAATGTGATTGATGCCCCTGTCCATGTTCCTGTCCTGTGGGTGAGTCCTGTGATTTTTAGTGGCTCACAGACACTGACGTTTCTCATCACACAGTTTCTGTAGCTCAAGGGCTCTTGGGAGGTTGCAGTCAGACCATCGGCTGGGCTGTGGTCTCATCCAAAGCTTTGCTGGGTGGGGAGGATCACTTCTGAGCTCATTTTGAAGATGAATAACCTGAAGCTTGGGGACGTTAAGTGTCTGACTCAAGGAAATACGGCCGGAAGTGTCAGAACCAGGTGAGTTTCTCTCTTTCCACCCCACCCTGACTCCTCTGAAAGGTGGGTGCCACGAGGGGCAGCCAGGAGGGAACGGTGCTTGCAGTTTCCGAGGGAAGGGCACCTGCTCCGTCCTCGTCGGCAGTTCCCACCGCTGGGGGCTCACGCGTGCTCCATGCACATTGCCGCACTGAGTCCTTGCTCGGTCAGCTCTTTCTGCATCCCTGCCGTGACCCCACAGATGTTACTTAGGCTGGGGGGGAGGCATCTGCCCAGGTGTCTTGCTGGGTGGCTGGTGGAAGTGGGACTCAGACTAGGTCTTCCTTGATTGCCCTCAGTCAGCTCCCTGTCTGGAGCAACAGAGATGGCTGAGAGCTCGTGCAGGGCCCTCACCTTGACTCGGTCAGCCGATGACCCCATCACCCCGAACACGGCGCCCCAGGCACCAGCCACTTTGTGGCTGGCCACAAGTCCTGCCAGTGGGGTCAGAGCCCCTGGCCATATTGATGCTCACTCCTGTCACCAGCTGTTGACCTCGGGCTCACTCTGTCTCCTCTGAGCTCCTTTCTAAGGAGGCGAGGCCAGAACACCCACTTCCTAGGACAGCTTTGGTGATCAGGTGAGGACCCAAGTGACCATGTGGCTGGGGACAGTATCGTCACTGCAAGCTCTTAATATGCGTTATCTGTCACTAAATTCTCCATACTATTATATGATGAAAACCCAGGGCTTTAACAAGTAGAGAGAACCAGGTGAAGACAGCTCAGCACTTCCTGGGCAAGCCCCGGCCCTCTCACCTGTTGGGGAGTGGGTGGTGATTATAGGAACACAGCCTTCGGGTGCACCTCCTGAGGGCACCACAGGGATCTTAACCCTGCGGGCCCCAGAGGGGTGACCCATGCGGCGTTTTTTGTGCTCAGTCTTCCACTAGAGGGCAGTGGTGGGCAGGGGCCACCACCACTCCCCCGTCCCCCCAACCCCCGGCTTTGGCCTGAGCGTGAAGGTGGGACTTGCCCAAAGCCACTCAGGGAGAGAATTACACCCCCTCCTCTGGGCTCCCTGGGGCTCATCCATGTGCCTGTTCACAGTGGGGGTCTGGAGGGAGACACACCATGAGCAAGTGACAACACCTTAAAGGATGAAAAACGGTGGGGAGGGGGGCCGGAGGTCCCGAGCCCGGGGCCTCCCGAGGAAAGTGGCACCAGGAGCCCAAGCTCTGAGGGCCGCTGCCAGCGTGCTCATCCTGGGCCCAGAAACTTGCTCAGGAACTCCTGCACGTATAAATGTGTATCCCAAAGATAGTTTTCATTACCCACCAGTTGCATTTTTTCTGAGTACAAAGTAATCATCTGATTTTTTTTTGCGATACGCGGGCCTCTCACTGCCGTGGCCTCTCCCGTTGCGGAGCGCAGGCTGCGGACGCGCAGGCTCAGCGGCCATGGCTCACGGGCCCAGCCGCTCCGCGGCATGTGGGATCTTCCCGGACCGGGGCACGAACCCGCGTCCCCTGCATCGGCAGGCGGACTCTCAACCACTGCGCCACCAGGGAAGCCCTCATCTTCTGATTTTAAAGTGAGACACCCTGAAAATACAGAAAGAGTGTAATGAACATTTAATGGCCCCGACCTTATCACCCTGATGACCACAGAGAACATTTTCATATTCTTCTGTCCAGTTTTCTTCCTCTAAAGAGCATTTTCAAAACCACAAATGGGGGCTTCCCTGGTGGCGCAGTGGTTGAGAGTCCGCCTGCTGATGCAGGGGACACGGGTTCGTGCCCCGGTCCAGGAAGATCCCACATGCCGTGGAGCGGCTGGGCCCGTGAGCCATGGTGGCTGAGCCTGCGCGTCCGGAGCCTGTGCTCCGCAACGGGAGAAGCCACAACAGTGAGAGGCCCGCGTATCGCAAAAAAAAAAAAACCACAAATGGGCTCCGATCATCCATGATGTTTTGAAATCCCCTCCTTCAGCCTGGCCTCACAGGATACCTTGAGAATATCTTTGTGTAGTCAGTGTTTATCCTGCCATAACATCTACAGTAATTGTCTGGCAACTTCCCGCTGTCTGTGGGCTGGGATGGACCCTAGTCCTGGAGGGAGCCCCAGGCGACCTCATGGGAGTGCGCTGAGATAGCCCCCATGACCCTGTCCCAAGAACCAAGTCCAAGTCCACGTGGCCTTGGGGTGTTGCCCCAACCTCCTATTCACATATAAAGCTGCTTTGTGCCCATGGGGTCATGCCTGTCCCCACCGGGCATGCAGGTCTCAGCCTTGTCTTTGCCCCTGTTTGTATGTCACTCTGGCCGCAGGGAGCTCTGCTTATCCCAGAAGGGCTCAGACCAAGTACCGTCCATTTAATTCATAGCTTTTGCTTCCCGGCTGTGGGTATCTCGCCCTGTCAACACACCTTCTAGGGTCTTCTAGCTTCTCGTGGAGTGGTCACGCCTCCCCCTCAGGCCACCTTCTGCCCTTCACTGCATGGCTCACCCCGGACCCTCCACGTTGGGGAGACTCACCCGGAAGACAGCCCCAGTCCACCGTGCTCCCTCTTGGGGATCACGGCTGGTACATTTGGCTGTCATTATTTTAAAGCAAGATTTCCAAAATGGTCTTTAAAAGGTTAAGACAAGAAATTTAGGATGTAGGTGATTTGTTTGTTTATAAGTGAATTCTGGGCTCCACAGCGCCAATCCCCAAGGCAAGATGGTTTGTACATCTCATGCACATCAGGGAAGCCCTCATGTTCCTTGTACCAATCCTGAGCCCATCAAAATTAGGTTCAAGGAGGCGGATGTGAGGCTGCTGTGTGGTTGAGGAGAGGCGTCAGGGCATCCCACACAGGCTCACAATGGCCTCGGGCCCCTCAGCCAGCACCGCTGAGAGGAGCAGTGATGCCTGCGGTCTGGTAGTTGGGAAGAAGGTGTCTGCTCCAGAGCCGTGGTCCCCAGGCCATCCACTTCCCACTTGCAAATGGGGAAACTGAGGCCCAGAGAGAGCTGTGTATTGTCCGAAGTGACCCTGGGATTGAAAATCCAGGGCTCCCTGGGAACTCCCTGGCGGTCCAGAGGTTAGGGCTCTGCGCTTCCCCTGCAGGGGGCGCAGGTTTGATCCCCGCTCAGGGAGCTAAGATCCCCCAAGCCATGCAGCGCAGTGCAAAAAGGATTTTAAAGGAAAAGAAAATACAGGGCTCCTGACACAGCTCAGCCCTGTGAGAGGACCCACGGGGCTACGGAAGGGTAGAGGATGGGTCTCTAGCACAAAAGGGCTTCCAGACTCGAGAACTGAGCGGGGGAAATCCCGCAGTGGGACCCTGGCTAGGGGACTTCCAGGGGGAGAGTCTGTCCAAGCTGCCGGGCCCCTCGGGGCCTTGGTCTCCATCCCTGGAAATGGGCAGTGGCTGGGGGATGGGAGCCCTCGGGATCTAAGCCTGAGCCAGGTGCCTGGCACCCTGCCAGCCCTCGACCTGGGGGAGGGCCCCCTGAGGAGGGTGGTCAGGACCTAACTACCTCTAAGCCCCCGGCCTGGCCTCCCCCGGGGTTGGGACCAGCACCCTCCCCTGGCCCCCGGGTGGGGTCCTGCAGGTCAGCCTAGGTCTGCAGCGTTAGAGAGCTTGGTGGGAGTGACTAGGAATTTCAGGGCCCCGGGCAGGTTCCTGGGAACCAAGCCGCCAGGGGTTGGCCCAGGGAAGCGGGGTCACAGCTTAGTGCCCGCAGGGTGCCAACTCGGGAGCCAGGGGAGCCCCCGGTGGCCGTGGCCATGGGAGAGCTCACCCTCCATGCAGGGGCAGCAGGCCCTTGGTGAGCGGCGGGGGAAGGCTGCTCCATGTGTCCAGGCTTCTCGACTTTCCAGAGCAGCCAGATATCTTAGTGTGAAATCTCTACTTTCCACGGTTGAAAACGAATCAGCGGTCTTTACGCCCTTCGCCTGTGGCCTGACGGTTGCTGACACCCGCAGGAATGTGAGCCCTGAGGCCAGAGCCCCGGTCCCGGGACAGGCCAGACAGGGTGAGCCCAGGTGAGCCCAAGGGGTCACAGGAAGCGAGCCCAGGTTTCTGGACTGAAGGGAGAGTGTCAGGGACCACGGTGACCAGTATTATCAGGTGTCAGCCAGCGGGGCGCTGTGGGAACCAACTCCGCGCTCTTGTAAGTAAAAGCAAAGAAAATGTCAGACACTTTGTACCTCATTCATTCACTCATTCATTCGTCCATCCACATGGGTGACGGGCACTGAGCGGCCAGCTCTTGTCCAGCCCCAAGGCCAGCGCAGGCCCAGCACCTCCTACCTCCTGCCCAAGCCAGCTCTTCCCCCAAGATAGCACAAATCATCTCGTGTGGCTGAGTCAGAGCCAGCAGGATGCCTGATAAAAATGCACAGCTGGGGTGTGCGTGTGCGTGTGCGTGTGCGTATGTGTGTGTGTGTGTGTGTGTGTGTGTGTGTGTGTGTGTGTGTGTACATGTGTATGTAGGGCATTGTTTTGAGCCCTTAACACTTACTAACTCTTTTATTTCTCACGAACACTGATGGGGGGGCCGAGTATCTAGCATTCTTCCATTTCAAAGACAGGGAGAGAGATGCACAGGACTTCCCTGGCGGCCCAGTGGTTAGGGCTCCACATTTCCACTGTAGGGGGCCCGGGTTCAATCCCCAGATCCCTGGTTGGGGAACTAAGATCCTGCATGCCTCATGGCTTGGCCAGAAGAAAAAAAAAAAGGGAGGCACAGAGAGGTTAAGAAACTTGCCTCAAGTCACATGGCTAGTCCTGGGAGCAGGGGCCCCGCCCCTCGTGGTTCAGGGATCTGTGGAGGGGCACGGGAGGCTTGCCTGTCACAGGTGACTCTGCCCACCTATTTGAATGTCTGAGCATAGACGTGTCTTTGGGACGGGGTGCTCAGACTTGCCTGATGACAGGGGCCCCTTGGGAACTTGTTAAAAATCTAGATTTCTGGGTCCTGCCCTGGAAGGTGCTGACGCGGTGGGTCTGGAGTCGAGGATCTGTAACTTTAAGGACATCGCCGGTGACCCATGAGAAGCTACTTTGGGAAATGATCTCTCTGGATGCCCTGAGATCTGCTGTTGCCTCGCACAGGGCCCAGCACACAGCAGTTGCTCAATGGATGTTTGCTGAGCTCCCAGCTACCGAAACCGGCCCCAGCAAGAGGGGCGAACTCTTCTTGGACAGCCTAGCCGTGCTCAAGGGCCCATCCTCCTGCCTCTCTGAGGTACAGGGGCCAGGGGGGTGCCTCACCTGCCCGCCCAGCTCAGGAATGCTGACCCGGGATTGCTGACTTCCATGGGCCAGTAAGGAGGAGGAAGGTCGTGGAGGAGACCCGGCCCCTTCCTGGCAGGGCGGGCTGACCGCGGGCACAGCCAATGACCCGGGCTGACAGCTCAGGTCGCCTGATCGGAGCCTGGAGGGCCAGCTTGCTGCAAATGTGCGCCTTCCTGCCCACGACAGGCATCGCACAGCCAGGGACCGTCCTGGGGGGCCCCGGGAGCCTCCCTCCCTCCTTTCCTTGGCAGGGTGAGTTCCAGACCACCGGGCAGGACTGCTCTAGGAGGAGCCGCCCCTACGCTGCAGCCCCCAGCCCACGCTGAGGGTCACCTGCCGGGGCAGGTGAGGCCAGGGGAGGGTGTGCGTGTGTCCCCAAAACAGTCCTGGCCGGGGAGCGGCAGGGCAGTTCTCAGCTGGCCCTGCGCCTGAGAAAGGGGCCAAGGGCTGGTGGTGAAGCTGGACGTTGTCAGGGTGGCAGTTGTGAGGCAGGGAGGTGTCTCCCCAGGGGTGGGTCTCATAGCGGGGAGCGGGGAGGGCTCTTGAGGGCCCAGGAGGCAGCAGCCCCGGGGATTCTGATCTTGGCTGAGCCCCTGGCCTGCGAGTAAGTGACTCCCCCTCTGAGCCTCAGTTTGCCATCTGCGAGAGGCGAGCGTCCGTGCTGGGGCTCAGGACGGTGTGCCCAGGGAGTACGGCGCCCATGGCCCTGGAGAGGAACAGAAGCCCTGGGCTGGGGGCCAGGTCCTGGCTTCCCCTTTCCTCTAAGGCTGCCCCACCCGCCCTGGGCATCAGCACCCGGGGTCTCTGCTCTTCCTCTTTCCCCCAGCCCCCACCCCACCCCCCAGGGGCCAAAGTCCCTGCGACACTGGGCAGTGGGCCCAAGAGTGGTTTTTGAATGGGTACTGGTGGAGGTGGAAGGGGTGGGGAACGTCCCTGCCTCGCGGCCCTGGGGTGCACTGCAGACCTCGCGTAGACTGATGGTGGGGAGGGGGTGGGGTGAGGGGCAGCCCTGTGGCCCAGGCGAGAGTGTGCCCCTCTGATCCTCAGGCACTGAGAGCCTGGTGACCCTCCCTCTCTCCCTCCCCACCTCGGGGCTGTGGGTCAGGCCCCAGGCTGAGTTCTGTTTACACAAAACAGAGCCTACAATTCTCAGGTGACCTGTGGAGGGGCCCGGCCCTAGGCTCGAGGGGGTGTAACTTGCCCGAGATCACCAGCAGGTCATGGTGGCTGGAACCGGGGCCTCCGCTGAAGGCCTGCCTGGGCTCTCCCAGTGCCTCGGACCGCAAGGAGAGCACAAGGAGAGCCAGGCTCGGACCCCCTCGGCCTCCTTGTGCAGCCTGGGCGGCTCCAAGGCTGGCCCAAGGCCACAAGGCAAGTAGGCCTGGGACATGCCCTCCGGTGTCTTTGGGCTTTCATCCTTCTCTCTCCACACTTGCAGGTTGTTCCACCTTACTGGGCCTCTTTAAAAAAAAAAGATGTGATTTTTTTTTTTAAATACATGGACTCCTGTATTTTTTTATTTTTTATTTATTTATTTTTGGCTGTGTTGGGTCTTCATTGCGGTGCGCGGCCTTCTCGTTGCGGTGGCTTCTCTCGTTGCGAGCACGGGCTCTAGGCGCGTGGGCTTCAGTAGTTGTGGCATGCGGGCTCAGTAGTTGTGGCGCACGGGCTTAGCTGCTCCGCAGCATGTGGGATCTTCCCAGACCAGGGCTCGAACCAGTGTCCCCTGCATTGGCAGGCAGATTCTCAACCACTGCACCACCAGGGAAGCCCCAAAAGACGTGGGTTTTTAAGAACAGTTTGATTTTTAAAATTTTTATTTTATTATTTATTTATTTATTGGCTGTGTTGGGTCTTCATTGCGGTGCGCGGCCTTCTCGTTGCGGTGGCTTCTCTCGTTGCGAGCACGGGCTCTAGGCGCGTGGGCTTCAGTAGTTGTGGCATGCGGGCTCAGTAGTTGTGGCGCACGGGCTTAGCTGCTCCGCAGCATGTGGGATCTTCCCGGACCAGGGCTCGAACCCGTGTCCGCTGCCTTGGCAGGTGGATTCTTAACCACTGCGCCACCAGGGAAGTCCAAGAACAGTTTTAGATTTACAAAACAATTGCAAATATAGCACAGAGAGCTTTTGTAAGCCCTACCCAGTCTCCCCTATTACTAACATCTTACATCGGTTCCATACATCTGTCACAGCTAATGAAGCAATATTGATTCATTATTACTAAGTGAAGCCCATACTTCATTCGGCTTTCCTTTGTTTCTACCTAATGTCCCTGTTCTGTCCCAGGGCCCCAGAATCCCATCAAGGACCCCATGTGACATTTAGTAGGTGCATCTCCTAGGGCTTCTGGACTGTGACAATCTCCCAGACTTTCCTTCTTCTTCTTTTTTTTTCTTTTCTTTTTTGAAGTAGAGTTGATTTACAATGCTGTGTTAATTTCTGCTGTACAGCAAAGTGACTCAGTTATACGTATAAATATTCTTTTTCATATTCTTTTCCAGTATGGTTTATCACAGGATGTTGAATATAGCTCCCTGGGCTCTACAGTAGGACCTTGTTGTTGACCCATTCTCTATACAATAGTTTGCACCTGCTAATCCCAAACTCCCACTCTATCCCTCCCACACCCCCCTCCCCCTCGGCAACCACAGGACTGTTCTCTATGTCTGTGAGTCTGTTTCTGTTTCGTAGATAAGTTCATTTGTGTCATAGTTTAGATTCCACGTATCAGTGATATCATATGGTATTTGTCTTTCTCTGTCTGACTTACTTCACTTAATATGATAATCTCTAGCTGCATCCATGTTGCTAAAAATGGCATTATTTCGTTCTTTTTCATGGCTGAGTAATATTCCATTGTATACACGTACCACATCTTTATCCATTCACCTGTCAATGGACATTTAGGTTGTTTCCATGTCCTGGCTATTGTGAATAGTGCTGCTGTGAACACAGGGGTGCGTGCATCTTTTCGAATTATAGTTTTGTCTGGATATACGCCCAGGAGTGGGATTGCTGGATCATATGGCAACTCTAGTTTTAGTTTTTTGAGGAACCTCCATCCTGTTTTCCATAGTGGCTGCACCAGTTTACATTCCCAACCGACAGTGTAGAGGGTTCCCTTTTCTCTACACCCTCTCCAGCATTTACTGTTTGTAGACATTTTGATGATGTCTGACTGGTGTGAGGTGATACCTCATTGCGGTTTTGATTTGCATTTCTCTAATAATTAGTGATGTTGAGCATCTTTTCACGTGCCTGTTGGCCATCTGTATAGCCTTTCTTATTTTAATTCTTTTGTTTTTGAGGAGTTTTGGTTTCGTGCTTTGTAAAATGCCCCTCAATTAGGAATTTTCCGATTAGACAGGGATTATGTGTTATAATCTAATGCTAATTAGTTTCTTTTTACTCAGGTTTTTCGAGCTTTGGCCACTGAGGGCTCTTTCAGCTGGCCCTGCATCCCTCTGACACGTCTCATCATGGTGGGATTTCGTTCATTTGTTGCTTCAGTCATGTCCTTCCTTACCTTTCTGCCACTACAAGCCAGGCTTATCGTGTCTCTATCCTGGCCCAGTCCTAGAAGCAGCCATTTCTCCAAGAGTCCTGATTCCTTTTGTGGGAGAAAAGTCTTAGGAACCAAGATTTACCTGCACTCTGTGTGTGCTTGTTGCTACCTGGGTGTCTTTTAGGACCTCTCAGCAGATGTGTATGTGTATACGAGCCCATGTATAAACACACATGTATGTGTGCACTTATATGTACACATATCCATGTAAATATACATACCTATACGTTAGCCTGTATATGTGTGCACTAGCCCGTGCATACACACGTATCTGTAAGTGTCTACTCATGTATCCATATATAAACACATATCTATGTTAGTGTGTACGTATGTGTGTACTAACCCATCTATATACACAGATCTGTAAGTTAGCAGGTATGTATACTAACTCACGTATACACACGTATCTAATAAGTGTATCTATATGTAACCTGTGTATCTCTATCAAGTGAAACACGAACTCACAGCGATGCCTCTAAGCCGTCACCCATGGATCACTCCAGCCTCCTCTCCTTGGTTTTCTGTAGCTCCCACTCCAACAGTGAGAAACCCGGCTGTCACCACCCACCACCCATTTACTTAATTATTCACATTCTGACTACTGGACACACGTATAGAAGTGTAAGATTTTGTAACCCAGGCCCCCGTGGGGAACAACACGACCAGCTTGAGCCCAGGGCACATGTGTGAGGTCTTTTGCCTTCAACCTTCAGCCTCCACTCGTTGCCAACCTGATGTGCAGGCACCTCTCCCCTCTCTTCGGTGACGCTGGTTCGTACATTTGTAACACTGTTCACTGTTTTGTCGTACTCTGCATCCAACCCGGGACTCCCCTGTCCTCCTAAATTTGTTTTATTTGCGTACGTTCAGGTTCACTTTGTGCTATAAAGTTTAAAGTCGCTTGACAAATGCACGGTGTCAGGTATCCACTGTCACAGGATCACACAGAGTTTCGCAACCTGAAAAAAATCCCCCAGGCTTCCCTGCTCAACCCTCTGCGGCCGCTGATTTATTGGTCCTTCCAGTTTCTTTTCACAAATGCAAGGAAATATGAAGATATTCTAACCTCCCGTTTAGAACACAAAATGGCGTACAAATCACTCTGCATCTTGCTTTTCTCCCACTTCATGGGGCTCAGAGAGCCTCCCTGGCTGGCACATTGAGACCAGCCTCGTGCTACTATTCGGTGCGAGTCTGCACCATGATTTATTGGACACCTGGGTCATTTCCGAGAAGTCACTGTTATAAAGAGTCCCCGCCCCCTCGGAGCCCTGCCGTCTCAGAGGCAGGCAGTCATCTGCAGAGTGATGACAGAGGCTGCCAGGCAAAGGGTGAACGCTGCGGTTTTATAGGAGTTGGCTGGTAACCCAGCCTCAGGTTGGCCTGGCCCCGGGCTCGCCGCAGCCCTGCTGAGGGTGTCCTGACAGATGCCGGTGGCTGTGGAGCTGGGAGGTGACAAAGGGTCTCTTGGGACCACTTTGCACTTCCAAGCATCATTTCATGCATTTCAAGGACACGGACCCGTGTCCAGTCCCCAAGGTTTTCTGTAGAGTCATTGGTCTCTTCCTCCAGCATGGAATATGGAGGTCAGCATCTCGGATGCAGTTTAATTAAAAACACCTGCTGGGAGAGGGCCGGGTCCAGCCTGACTGGGAACCAAAACCCGCAGCAGATTTTGTTTGTTGAAAATGAACAGTAAAGGGACTGAGAAAAACAGCAGACAAATCCCGGCTGAAGTCCAATCTGCAAAAGTACCCGGCCAGTCCTCAAAACTGTCAAAAGTCATGAAAAACATGGAAAATCTGAGAAACCACCACAGCTCAGAGGAGCCTAAAGAGACATGATACCTAAGTGTGAGGTGGTGTCCCCAGCGGGCTCTGGGGACAGAAAAGGACACTAGGGAAAAGCCAAGGAAACCGAATGAAGTATGAACTTCAGTTAATGGTGATGTATCAATCAATATTCCTCCATCGGTTGTGACAAACGTACCGTAACAACATGAGATGAAGTTGCGCAAACAGGGCGTGGGCACGTGGGGATCTCTGCACTGTCATCGCAACTTTTCTGTAAATCTAAAACTATTTTAAATTAAAAAGTTTAGTTTAAAAAAAATACAAAGAAGAAGAGCCACTGAAACAAAACAAAATGAGACCAAAAAAGAGCCCCTTGAACAAGTAAAGGGACTAGAGGCTGTGCTCTGCAATTGCCTGCGCTCAGACCCTGACCCACCGAGTCTGAGGGTCTGCTTGCTTGGTCCATGTGCCGCCCCAGAAACTCTCTTTAACGAGTCATGTCCACCCTCGACCGCGTCTGGAACCTCAGCATCCCACAGGACAGGACTGTGGTCCCATTTCTTGGACAGAGTGATGGAGGCTGAGAGAGGTAAAATACCTTACCCAAGCCACCCTGTTAGCAAGAGGCCAATCTGGATTTAGGGTAAGAGAATGAGAGCCAGGTTAGAGCCTGCAAGTGGCTGGCTCTGATGAAGGGACCAGAAAGAAGGGGAGACTTGTAGCAGATGCACAGGGAGGGGTGTGCAGTGAGATGGTCAGTGCCCTCGTGAGGCAGGGGCAAAGGAAGAGCAGTTTGTTCCCCTCTTCCGCTAACTCCTCCCAGAGCTGGGAGCAATCTGGGAGGCCTCCCAGAGGAGGTGATGATTGAGCAGGATTTGGTAGGATGTGTAAGGGTTTGCCAGGCAGCCAAGGGAGAAGAGAAGGCGTTCTGGGCACTGAGCCGAGTCCTCCCCACGAGAAATGGCCAAGTGTGGTGATGTGCAGACTTCTCTCTTCTTCCTGCTGCCTGACAGGGTGTGTGGGGTGGGTCATGATGGGAGACCCAGGGGCAGAGGGCTCCCGGGCCTCTCCCGGCCACCCTGTGCCCCTGTCTTTCTCGCAGGAATGTGTGTTTCTTGTGTCTAGAAACCCCTGGCCTCGTCTGCCTGTCCCTTGGGTTCATGATTAGAGTCAAAAACCCAGACAGGAACTGGGGTGGGGGGTCCACTTTGACAGGACCCCAATCAGCCTCCTGTGAGCCTACCACCCATGGTCCTGGCCCCTGAGCTTCAGTCACCAGGGCCCCCAGCCTTGAGAGCCTTTGTTCTCTTTTGGTCACTGTTGCCTAGATGCAGATGCCGTGATGAGGTCTGTCACCCCATCCCGTCACTTGGCCCCCACGTGGGCCACTTTCCTTCCCCTTCCTGGTAAGGGACTGCAGGGGCTGGCTGTGCGGGTCCCTCTCACCGTTGCTGCCACCCACCCTCCCTGCTCACTCCCCATCCAGCTGTGCCCTCTGGCCATGCTGGGACTTCTACCTGAACCTCCCTTGCCTGCTCTGACCTATCTTCCAAGGCCCTGCCCAAATGTCATCACCTCCAGGAAGACTTCCCTGACTACCAAGCTGAGTTAATCTCCTCACTCCTCACTCCTGCCACCCTACCCCACCCCTGTACATGCTCAATTTGGGTTTGTCTGATGTTTTTCTCATGGTGACACTGGGGTTATGGATTTGGGAGAGGAAGGTCACAGAGGTAAAGTGCCCTTCTCATCCCGTCCCAGCAAGGGCACCTGCTGTTGACATGACCTATAACTGCCGAGGTCGGCCTGTGTGCCCAGGCTAAGGTGGTGATTGTCAGGTTTCCACCCATGAAATTACCCTTCCCCTCTATTTCCATGAAGCGCTCCGGAGAAGGAAGTCACCTGCCCAGCCACGCCTGAGGGCTGGGGAGGGTGGAGCAGCTACATAAACAGCTTGGAATTCTGCTGCACGAGGGATTTGCTTCTTTCTCCTCCATTTACTACTTAGTTATGCAATCTTTTGCTTATATCAGTATGGATTTAGGAATATTCATTTTATACCTGGGGTTATAATCCAATACAACTTTATTTTGTTCCTTAAATTGTCCCAGCTTCTGCCATCAAGACCTCTTCTGTCATCCCCTGCGTCTCTTGGACATAGTCCCATCATTGTGGGGATCCATGGATCTATCAGCTATCCATCGATCTGTTGTCTGTCTATCTGTCTGTCTGTCTATCCTCTCTATCCCATTTCCTACTCTCTGGCCTTACAACATGTCCCAGGCTTGCTGTGTACATTTCCTGCCAGGGAATGTGGTTCATGTGCCAAGGCCAGGCTCGGAGCCCCCTCCTCCAGGCAGCCCTCCCCCCCGGCTATCTCCAGTTGGCATGGGGGCTGTTTGGTGGCCCCGGCCTCTCTGCTCGCCCTCTGTCACAGTCACTCTGACCGTTTCCTTGGCTGTCTTTACCACTAGGCCGAGAGCCCTGGAGGGAAGGGTCGCCTGATTCATCCATTCACCCAGGTCCCCAGTGTCCACACTGAGCTAGGCACAGGGTGGCGCTGGGCAATGCTGTCGGCGGCCGGACCCTGCCCCCACTGGCCTTAATGATAATAATCGCTCTCCTCTGTGGGCCCCCCTTCCCCACGCCGGCGGGGGCTGGGCCTGGGCAGACGACCAGGGCAAGAGTGAAGTACTCACCAGGGTTCACACCTGGGCAGAATCGGAGCTCTTTGCCACCTTAGCGTGTACTGTGCGGGGTCAGCATGGCATTAACCGGACTGGCACGTGAGGTGCTGGGACGGAAAATCTGACCATTGTGAAGCCAGGAGGGCTCTGTGTGGGGAGAGAGGTGGAGGCTGTGCCCACCTGCATGGTGAGGGGAGACCCCGGGCTCACACCTGGATTGGCACCAGACCGGTGGGTGCTCCAGCCAGGCCCCCCACGCCGCGGCCTGTGAAACCTGCCGCTGGGTGGCCGGGCGTGTGAAGGGCTCAGGTGTGGATGTCCACCTGCAGCGGGGCTGCTGCTCGGAGCCTGCGGTGGCCCGTGGATGAGACCTGAGTCCCTCCCACCCAGCTGCCACCCTGGAGAGCCAGGAAGAAAGGGGGGAACTAGAAATCGGCTAGGAGGAGACGGGTGAGCGTCCTGTACGGCTTTGCCCTATCCGAGGCGGTAACTCAGGGGCCTACACTTTCTGCGAGTCTGGGGCAGGCAGGTCCTATGCACAGGGGCTCCTGTTCAGGTGCCTGTTTGTTAGTCATTTAACAAACGCTCGCAGACTTCCCCGGCAGTGCCCTTGAGGATCCTCGAGTGTTAGCCTAGAAAGAAACCCCAATTACAGCACAGATGTGCCCAGGGCCCTCAGGGCTGGGGAAGGGGTGGCTTGTCTACGTTAGTGAGGCCTCAGATGGAGGCAATGCAGGAAGGGGACAGACAGGAGTTGAGGTCACAGCCTGGAGGAGAAGGTGACCAGGAAAAGGATGTGCAAATGCAGAGGAAGTGGTGGGGGGCACAGGGGATCAGGGAGCCCAAGGACCCCAACCATCGGGGGAACGGGGTGGCATGAGTGTGACAGGTCAGTGGAAAGTGAAGGACCAGGTGCTAAGTGGCCGGTGGTGCTGTTTTCTGAGATTCGGGGGATGGAGGGCTGGGTGGTGGGCAATGGGGGCAGTGGTCCAGTCCCACCGAGAGGAAGGCCTGGCATCGCCCTCAGGTGTGAGGTGGCACCTGGGCTGTCAGTGTGGGCAGAGGGCTCTGAAGTCCCCGACCTTCACGCTCACACCTAAGAACGAGTGTAGACAGAGCAGTGTGGCAGGTAGGCAGAGGGTGGCCGCCGAGGGGCCAGTGAGATGAAGACGGGGGCGAAACCATCGGATTTAGCAATGCGGAAGGTGCTGGCGGCCTGGGCAAGGGCAGTTTTGGGGAGTGGGTGAGGAGAGGCTCAGGAGGGGTACAGAACTGGCCGGGGTAGAAGGCTCTAGAGGTTTCGCCAGAGGGAGCAGACATGAGAAGTAGCCAAATGAATGAAACGGGGGCTGAAACGGGGGCTACGCCCCCAGCCAGTATCACCCGTGTGTAGTCCTGGCACAGCAGGGAGCGACATCGGGGGGCCTGCAGAAATTCCCCCCGAGCCCTCCTGCCCTGTCCCACCTGCAGTGGGGGGCTTGGCTGGGAGGCCTCTGGGAAGTGTGTGCTGGGGCCTGGATTAATGTTTGCACAGCCAAGTTCAAGATCCATCCCCTGGTGCCTGGGCTGGGATAACGCCCAGAATTCCAGTGGTTGCCACACCCCGCTTCGGGAATGCTGGTACTCTGGAGGGTGAGGGCCCACGGGATCGGGGTGTCCCTGGGGTCTCATTTATAAGCCGGGTGACTTCCCCAGGCTCCCAGGGAAAACGGCAGCTGTGAAGGCCACACCGTGCACCCCAGTCTGGAGCCCCCTACTCCCATCTCCTCCAGGCAGCCACCTCCTGGTCACCCACGACTCAGGGGATGGATGGTCCAGGGCAGTGGGGCGAGCCTGTCCTATGATGGGAGGAACCTCTAAGACACGGCCACTGCCAGCTGTGTGGCCGGTTAGAACCCCATCCCTTAATTCTTTTTTATATATTTTATTTATGTATTTATTTGTTTGTTTGGTTGGTTGGTTGCATCAGGTCTTAGTTGCAGCTCGAGGGCTCCTTTGTTGCGGCTCACTGGCTCCTCAGTTGTGGCACGCGAACTCTTAGTTGTGGCATGTGGGATCTAGTTCCCCAACCAGGGATTGAACCTGGGCCCTCTGCATTGGGAGCGTTGGAATCTTAACCACTGGATCACCAGGGGAGTTCCCACCCCGTCCCTTAGTTTTTAAAGGAGGGGGCTACTTTGAACTGGTGGGTACCACAGGGCCCCCCTAAGGATGTGACAAGGAGGACATGCCAGTCTGGACCTTGATCCCTTATAGGCTGTGAAAACAACCTTTGTCCTTTCTTACCAACTTGCTCCGAGTGCCCTGTCACATTATTTGGGGTGTTGACGAGGGAGCACCACTCTTCTGAATGCGGAAGATTCCCAGGCACAAATACACCCAGGCACCTGGCCAGCTCGTGGGCCGAGGAGGGGAGACAGGGCAGCAGAGTCAGCGATTCCTGGACAGAGGGCGACGCCTGCCCGGACAGAGCCGGACGGGCTGGGGCCACGGCCACTGCGGGTGGCGTCTCCGGTCCACAGGAACTGCTGACCGCTTCCTGCAGGCCTTCGACCTGGCCCGGGTGGCCATCAGTCATCTGGAAAGGCTGTTTGTTCCTGATATCCTTGTTTTGCAAAAAGCAGTTCCTGAAATCACGGGGCCTAGAGCTCTGCTCATCTTTGATTGGGCCTGGTTTCAGCTGCTAAGGCCAGAAACAACAAACACAGACCGAGCTCTGCTGAGCACACGCATGGTTCTAGCCCTTTCGGCAGGTCCAGCGGCAGCCGGGTGCCTGGTTCCAGACTAGCAGCTTCTCTCTCTGTTCGGGGCTCTGACCTCAGACTTGGTTGTGCAAAGGAAGGACATCTCAGGCAGATTGCTCCTTAGACCCGGGTGGGGCTCAGGAATGCACTGGCCTTGGAAGGAGTGTCTTTCTGGGAGATTCCTTTAGTCGGGTCACATCTGCATCTGACAGATGTGGAGCCAGAGACCAGGAAAGGTGACAGGGCGTTGCTTGGCGTGGACCAGTGGGAGTACTGGGTTCACCCCCTCCTGTGACCTTGGGTGAGGGGCTTTCTCTTCCCGAGTCTCAGTTCCCCCGAAGCCTGAAGGACGGACTTTGCTACCTCGCAGCCCAATCACCTGTCTTTATTGGGAACATTCTTAAGTGCCGGTTCTCGGTAACCCTCGATAATTTAGCAGCTGCAGTCCTAACCAGCGGGAGGAGGGAGGAAGGGTGCAGCTTCCTGTATTGTGTTCTGAGCCGGCATGAAGCACAGGACGGTCTTCAGCTCTCTGGTCATCACTGGTCTTCCAGGCTGCCTGGTGCTGGTGCCGGCTCCACCATTCTCTACTGAGATGCTCTCCTAATGTTACCGGATCCAAGCTCGGTCTGCTCACTGCACTACAGGCCAATAAATCGGGACGAGGTGTTGAGGCAAGGAATAGCGTCTTCATTTGGAAAGCCGGGTGTCTGAGAAGATGGCGGACTAATGTCCTAGAGTACCATCTTTTTTTTTAATACATTTATTTATTTAATTTTTGGCTGCGTTGGGTCTTCGTTGCTGCGCATGGGCTTTCTCTAGTTGCGGCGAGCGGGGGCTGCTCTTCGTTGCGGTGTGTGGGCTTCTTATTGCGGTGGCTTCTCTTGTTGCGGAGCACGGGCTCTAGGCATGCAGGTTTCAGTAGCTGTGGTGCGCCGGCTCAGTAGTTGTGGCACACAGGCTCAGTAGGTGTGACTCGCGGGCTCTAGAGCGCAGCCTCAGTAATTGGGGTGCACAGGATTAGTTGCTCCGCGGCATGTGGGAACTTCCTGGAGGGCTTGAACCCACGTCCCCTGCGTTGGCAGGTGGATTCTTAACCACTGCACCAGCAGGGAAGTCCCCTAGAGTACCAGGGAAGTCCCCTAGAGTACCATCTTATCTGGGTCTCATGCCAGTTTTTTTTATAGAACAGAGACAGGGAGGAAGTAAAGCAAAAAGGCTTTTTTTTTTTTTTTTTTTTTTTTTTTTTTTTTTTACAGCCATTCACAGGTGGGCAGGGTCAGAATGTCTTCCTGTGAGGTGAACGAAGGCACTTTCGTTTAACATTCAGGCAGAGGGGCAGGGTTCCCCGAGGCAGGCCATTATGTATGCTTGCAGCTATAGGCAGTATCCTTTTAGTGATTATAGTAACAAAAGCAACAAAAAGCAACGATTAAAGTAAAAGAAACAGATCCAACATGGAGTCAGATTCTGTTCTTCCCTGTTTCACTAATGGTGAATCTTTCCACATCCCAATTCCAGGATGGCAAGGGATGTTTTGTAGTGACTCCTTCCTGCATCAGTGGCAGGGTGATCCTGAGGGGCTTTTCCATGAATTCCCCATCCCGCCCCATTCTCTAGAGCAGGGCCCATACCCAGGGCCAAATCCCACCCCTGTTCTGCAAGTAAGGATTTCTTGGCACCGGGCCAGGCCCACTCACTTCCTATCACCTAAGCCTGCTTTCAGGCTGTAACCGAAGGGTTGTGGTGGAGCCCACATTATGACCTGAAAAGCCAAACCTATTTATTCTCTGTCCCTTTATGGAAAGGATTTGCTGCCCCTCTTCTAGAATCACCTGTACGTCTTGCTTCCACTGTCTGGGCTGTTGCAGAGACCCAGCAGGGAGTAGTCCTGTCCCCCAACCCTAACCCACCCCCTCCCCAGGGCCTCTGCATTCCTGGGATTCACCATTTATGTTTATGGCCTGTTGTAGTTTAACCCTCAGGGCAAGAGGGTGACCTGCCCCCAGGATCTGCAGCCACCAGAAGTGGCTGTGGGATGCTTCAGCAAGCTGCCTACCTGGAGCAGGCCAGGCTCACGTGCTCTTCTGGCTGCCCCTGTCCCCAGGCAGACCTTTACACCTTCTCTCTGCCTAGTCCCTCTTCCTCCAAGAGTCAGCTGAGGAGCTTCCACCTCCAGGAAGCCTTCCTAGATTTCGCCTCCCTCTTCTTCCCCTTCCTTTGGCACTGCACAGATCGTGGTACATCATCCCAGTCTGTTTCCACGTCTGTAACCCCAACTTGTCTGAGCCCCGTTGTGGGTGGGGACTTGAAGTCAGAACTTCAGGCAGGGTAGCTCTGAACCCCAAAGTGTAGAGCAGTCACAAGGCGGAGTGGGGGACCCCCCAAAAGGCTGGACCATGTGCCATGGAGGCTGTCCAGAGGATCCCAGCTGGGCCTGGGAGTTGGGCTAGGTCACCTTTCCTGGCCCAAGACTGTGCTGATACAGCCCCTCACAGCCCCAGAGGACTGGAAATGCTCTAAGATGGCATGACAAAATTAGAAATTGCTTTTTGTCTTTGTAGGACCACAGTTGTTGCTATTTGCTCCATGAGTTAAAACATAAGCAGAGGATGGAAGGCAGGGCACCCCACAGCCCCTGTCCCCCAGCTCTGGCTGGCAGCCCAGGGCCAGCGTCTATGGTCTAGGAATCAGGCGGGAGCCGTCCTGGGAGCTCATTGGGAACCTCCGTCCACAATGGTAGAGCAGAGTCCAGGCGGGCTGAAGGTGGGAGGGGGCCACCTCAGACCCACAGGGATGGTTAAAGAGAAGCTACTGCTGGGTTGCTGGTGGGTGGCCATAGGATTTCCCACAGGAAGTTCCTGAGAGCTCTTCCTCTGGCTGTGTGTCTCATGCCTTAGAGTGTCAGGGGTCCACTTTGGCCCTGGGCAGCCCTGGTGTCAGCCTGGGGACTGTGTGACCCGACCCGGGGCAGGTCCTGCCTCTCCTAAGCCCGTTTGCTACTCAGTCCAGTGGGATGGTGGTAATACACTGGAATGGCTACAATCCATGGATCCAGCATCTTTTTGGCAAGTGATAATTGGAATTTATTACAACCCTGCAGGGATCAGAGCTGCTGACCTGGGAGGGCACTTAGAGATCTCTAAGCCCAAGTTGACCATTTAAAAGGGAGGAAGCGAGGCCCAGGGGGTGACAGGCTCTCTCAGGGGCACCCGAAGCCTGGGCTGGGCTGGCGTCGAAACCAGCCTCTTGCACGCAGGGCTGTACAGGGCTGACCTGTGGTGCAACTTCCAGGAGGGACCCCTTATTTGGAAAGCCCCTCCCCACCTGAAAGGCTCACATTCTTCCTCTGGAAGGCCATTAGGGTACACTTGTAGAGTTGGGGTACACGCTGTGAAGTTGGGGTACAGTATGCAGAGTTGAGGTGCTCTGTGCAGAGCTGAAGGATGCTGGGCACAGTGGGGGAGGCTCTTGGAAACCCCCTCGGCCTTGGGCCAAGAATGCAGCTACAGAGACAAACAGGATACGGGGTCTCGGGCTGCAGCGGGGCACAATGGCCAGGAGAGGAAACGCGTCCAGACCCTTTTATGGATGTGGAGCCCGTCTGGGGCCTCTTTCAACACAGTTTCCAGAAAAACAAAGGGAGCAGAAGCGAGCAGCTCATGTTCTGCACAATGTGGGTTTCTGGAGAGGCGGCTGGAGAACTAGGGGGCCCCAATCCACAGACAGAGGCCAGGTTTGGGGAGGCCACACCTCCCTGGGGCAGGGAGGGAGAGCTGCTGGTGGGAGCGGCTGCCTGGCCCCCTGGGACCCAGGGGGTGGTGTGAAATCCTCCCCCGTTACTTGGCCTGTGGTCTTGGGGGACTGTGAACATGGCCACCCGGAGCCTCTGGCTCCTGCCTTGTGGTCCCCGAGCATGTTGGTGGCATGTGGGGTATGGCCCAGCTGGGCTGGGGGTGTGGGCAGCCTGAGCTCCGGGCCTGGCCTTTCTGGGGCCCCCAGAGGGAGTGGCTTGCCTGCCCTGGACCTCAGTGGCCAGAGCTGCTCCGAGAGGGGCTTGAGCCCCATGCTGGCCCTCAGTGGGGACTTTGCTGGTATGAGCTGGCCACGCGCCCACACGTCTCCAGCTGCCCTCTCACGCCTGGGCTCTGGCCCACTGGGGAGGGGAGGAAATTTGTGACATTGGGGTGACTGCATTAATGCTGGGAGTTGATCTGAGAAAGGACGGACGCGGGGGGAGGGGGTCATCCAGAAATATCTCGGCCCTGAGTGGTTCTCACTCTGGGTAACATTGCCCCCAGGAGACAAGTGTCTAGAGATGTGAATGGTTGTCACAGCTGGGGTCGGCTTCAGCTGGTAGAGGCCATGGATGCTGCTAAAATCCCAGTGTACATGGCAACCCCCTCCCCGTGACAAAGCGCAATCGCCCCGGCAGTGCCGCGGTAGAGACCGAGCCCGGGGGCTTTGGTGTCGGTCAGACCTGGTTCCGGGCTCACCTTCTAGTTATCACCGGCCTTGGGCATGCCACATCCTGTCCCAGGCCTCAGTTTCCCTGTCTGTAAAATGGGCACATTACCACTGAACTCAGAGGTGTTCCTGGTCATGAAGCCAGGCCGTGAGTGAAAGTCCAGCCTTTCTCAAGCACAGGACGGAGAAGGTGGCCCTCTGTTCTTGATTCCTGGGTCTGGGCTGGGGCCAGCAACCAGAGCCACACCCCTGCCGCCGTGAGGGCCTGAGAGCACATGGGAGGCTAGGGCCGGGGGCCGACCCGTGTTCAGTTCCTGCTTCTTGTCTGAGACCCAGGAGACCCAGTTCTGGCTTCCCAGGCAGGGCTGAGATCCCCTGCTGTCAAGCCCAGGTCGGGCCTGGAGCCCAGCGGAAAGACAAAGAGGGAAGGACAGCAGGCGCCCAGCTGTCCCCTGTGCGCGTTCCCATTGACTGGACCAACAGGCCGGGGCAGCACCGGGGCAGAGGGAAGGAGCTGCACGTATGTGTATGCACGCACACACGTGTGCGCATGTATGTCTTGTGTGCGCGCGTGTGTGCGGTAAGTGGAAGAGGAAGAGAGAGCAGAGCTGAGGTTGGCGGGGCAGCTGTCAGACTTCCCCAATCCTGGCAGCTGAGGCGGTGTGGGCTCCACATCTGAGCCTGGGTGCCGGGGCAGGGGGGGCAGGGCCTGGAGCTGGTCCAGGACGGAGCTAATGATTAACCGGCCCTTGGGGGCGGTGCAGCAGCAGCGTGGGGCCTGCCTCTCTCCGGAGGCACGGGTGCAGGGAGGAAGTAGGGCAGGAAGAGGGGGCAGTGGCGGCCACTGTGCAGTCAGCTGGGCTGCGGGCGGCGGAGACGGCCTGCAGGGCGAGCCAGCGAGGAGCTGGGAGCGGCCGCCTGGCACCGCGGTCCTGCAGAGCAGGGCGCAGGTACGGGGCGCTGGACGGGCGGGCGAGGACGGCCGAGCAGGCGTCGTCCACAGAGCTGGGTCTTGCCACGGTCGGATCTGAGCCGTCTTGCCTTTCACTTTCTTGGAGACTTTTCTGACCTTTTAGGATCGGGAGGGAGGAGTGGAGTCTGGGAAGGCCCGAAGGCTGTGGGCACTGGTTAGCGGACTCCCGGGCCGAGCTCTGGGAGCACACCGTGCTGGCCGGCAGCCATGGCCCCAGTGATGATGTCAGGTTTGACAAAGCACAGTCGCTCCCATGATCTCGCTTGTCCCCCACTTCACGCAGGCAGCCAGCCAGCGCGTCCCGAAGGTCTGGCCAGGACGCAGGAACATCGCCAGCAAGCAGGGTTCCGGGTCTAGGGGGCCTCAAGTGGACCTCCACCCTGGGTTGACGCCACCTCTGGGAGACACCACATGTGTCCCGGCCCGGGTGGCGCTGTAGCTGTGACCTGGCCACTCTGAGGTCCCTGCCCCTGGGCCTCTTCTCCATCAACAAATGGGACGAGTGACTTGACCAGGGGCCCCAACCGGAAGGTTCTAGGGGAAACCCAGACCCAAGGCTTAAGAGCACCAGGTCCTGCCCTGGGTGTGCGGTCCCAGCACATCACTGAGACCCTCCCCCGGCCTGCGGTGACCCCCGGCCCCCTCTGTGGGAGTTTCCTAGAGATGACAGATGGCAAAGCCACACTGGCGGGAGTTAGTGTTGCGGGTCCCTTGGGGCGTAGCCTCCCACGGGGCGGGGGGCTGGGTACGGGGGGCCGTGCTGTGGCTGAGCTTGTGGATAGAGGCATAGCCGTCGAGGGTGTGCTCAGGTTCAGGGTGGGTGTCGAGGGCTGGACTCAGACCCTCCTGGGTTTAGATCCCACCAGAGCCGCGCCGGCCGGGCTGAGTCAGCACAGCTGCTCACGGAGCCTTCACGGCTCCTCTGTGAAATGGGCCCAGCGCTTGCTCCTGCAGCCGTCCTGAGGACTAAGCGGGGACGCTTAGCGCTGGGGGGCGGTGGCTCCCGACAACGACAAGGCTTCCTGTATCCGGTGCTCAGCCGCCGTCTGATGCCGGAGGCCACTTAATCCTCCTCCCAGAACGCCAACTTGATGGCAGAGAAGTTCAAGGCGCGGGGGACCCAGGGCGACTGCTGTCCTGCGGCTGCCGTAACAGAGGGCCACAAACTGGGGGCTTCTAACCACAGAAGTTAATTCTCCGCCAGTGCCGGAGGCTGGAAGTCTGAAGCCCAGGTGTGGGGAGGGTGCCCCCCTCCCGGGGGGGTGGGCTCTGAGGGAGGGTCCTTCAGCTCTTGGCCGCTGCAGGCGACCCTGGGCTCGTGGGGCGCATCGCCCTGGCCTCCGGCTCCATCTTCACACAGCATCCCAAGTGTGTCTGTGTCCCTCCTCTTCTTATAAGGACCCCAGGCATGCAGGGACACCTCGGTCCTGTGTGACCTCATCCTAACCTCACCTGCGAAGACCCTGTTTCCAAATAAGGTCACCTGGGCTTCCCTGGTGGCGCAGTGGTTGAGAGTCCGCCTGCCGATGCAGGGGACACGGGTTCGTGCCCCGGTCTGGGAAGATCCCACATGCCGCGGAGCGGCTGGGCCTGTGAGCCATGGCCGCTGAGCCTGCGCGTCCGGAGCCTGTGCTCCGCAACGGGAGAGGCCGCAACAGTGAGAGGTCCGCGTACCGCAAGTAAGGTCACCTTCTGAGGTTAGCGGTGGACATGACTTTGGGGGTGCACTGGTCACCCCAGTACAGGGGGTGACCAGACAACCCTCAAGAGGTGCTTCTTGGTGAGGTGGACGAGGTCTGCATAGCCCTCGAGGCATTTGTTCAGTACGGGTCCAGAGAAAGCTCTGGCCAGACCTCCCCAAACCATCTCTTCCCTTCGTCCAGCTCACATTTATTAAACGCAGCTGTAACCCAGGAGCACCAGCCTTTAATCCATTGACCTCCTTGTAGGTGGTGTTTTCATTCTCATTCTCTGGTGGGTAAACTGAGGCATGGGGTGGTGTTCTGGTGCCAAACTCCCGTCCCCTGGGTTTGGGTGCTGGCTGGGACCTGGGGCCTGTTGCTGACGCATCGGGTGGCCCAACAGTGAACAGAGCAAAGGGGCCAGAGGCCACAGGGAAGGACAGTCCCTGAGTCTCCGCACGGCCGCCCGTGGGGGCTCTGGACACCCGCCAGGCTGCGGGCTGGGCGGCCCCTCCTGCAGTCGGGAGCCGGCAGCCTGTTAGGCTGAGCAAGGCCATTTTAGGACCCAGCAGGGAGGGACCCTCCCAGGGAGACAGAGCCCACTTCCTCATGCGGGCTGGGACCAGGAACCCCACGCTCACGGCTGTCACCGGCAGCCCTGCCTGATGGGCAGGTCCCTCATCAAGCAAGTGGGAAGTCCCCTGAGCCCCGGAGCCTTCTGTTTTCTCAGGAAACCGGCCCTGAGCTGCTGGGGGCAGGCCTGTGGGGCAGGGACGCAGGCGTTGATGGGCTGGTCCTGACTCCTGGGCGGAGGCGGGGACAGGAGTCAGACGCCCTGGGTGTGGGTTGTGCAAGATGCCTGGCTGTAGAGAGGGGGGACGAGGACCCCGGCTGGGGCTTATAGAGACCCCACAAACAGGACCTGTGCGGGACAACGGGTCCAAGTGCCCTACTGAGATGCTTCAGAAGAGCAGAGCAGCGGGGATAGCAGCCTGACCTCCAAGCCACGTAGCTGCGTGCTTCCCGGTCCCAGCACCCACCTGTGACCAGGCCACGGTGCCCTCGATGACAGGTGTGGGGCTCGCTGTTTTCAGAGTAAAGAGAGGAAGGAAACAGACGATGGCTTGGCTGGGGGCTGAGGAGGGCCAGACAGATGGAGCGGCACCCTGAAAAATGCCAGGAGGTCTTCGTGCGTGACAAGGGCGGGGACGGCCCCCAGGGACCAGGGCACGGGGAGTACAAGGCACCAGGGCTTGAAATGACATTGGACATTTAACAAAGGTTGCTGGAGAATTCTGCAGCAGTGCTGTGTTCCTGGAACCTGCCAGTCCATGCTGCTTCTTCCTCTGGCAAGGGAGCACCCTCCGGCCTCCTCCCTCCTCCCTGGGGGCGAGGGGCTGCCTAGAAGGGTAGCAGGGTGGGCATGGACAGAGGTGTGGGGGGGGGGATGTGAGTGTGTGAGAGTGTTAATGTGAGAGTATATATATATATGTGTGTGTGTGCAAGTGTGTGTGTGTAGGGGGTTGAGTTGCCCACCCCTCGGAGCCCAGCCCAGTTTTTCCATCTGTAGAACGGGGTGATGTCCTTTCCCCGCCGGCTGCAGTGAACCTGGCTGAGGCACCTGGTGCATGCAGGTGTTGACAAATACTTATGTCTGAGGCCCTCTGGGAGCCTGTGGAGACTTGCCACCGCTCTGGGACAGCCTTGGGTCCGTAGCTCTGAAGAAAATACTCCTTGCTGGGTCTGACGGAGGTCCAGCTTCCCTGATCCTGGTGAAAATTTGAGGCAGGGAGGTGAACCCAAGGCCCCCCACCGCAGGTCCCACCTCCACTCTCTCCTCCTCTGTCCTTTCTGCACAAATACAGGAACGAAACTTCCAAGGGATAGAACGCAGCCCTTCTCAGGGTTTAAGATGCTCTGGCGGCTCCTCTGTGCGTTCACGGGGTGCTCAGTGCTGTGCCCCCCGCAACCCTGCGTGCCCCGTGTCCTCTGCCTCAGCCCCCAGCCCCCAGCCCTGAGGTGACGCGACAGCTGCCGCCATCCGCCCCCGCATCTCCTGCCCATTCTCTGCTGCAGGAAGCGAGTGGAGCTGGGAGGCCAGCCAGGGGCTCTCGGGGTTGTGCAGGCCCAGTGGGTTCTGAGCCCCACGCTCCTCACCAGCGTCCTCTGGTCTCTGCTGGGCCCCCTGTTCCCCAGCACCCACTGCAGGACGGGGTGTGGGTCTGGAGGAGGCCACACCTCTCCAGTTTGCAGTTTTGTCCCCAGGAAAGGGGCTCAGAGGTGTGCTCTCCTGTCTCCCTGTGCGTTCCGCTCTGTGCAGAGGGAATTCTTGCCGGCCTGGTCAGGGTTTGGGGTTGAACCCTCCCAGCTCTTCATCAGAGAACAGAGACCTGACAAGAGGACCTTCCCTTGCACTTGCTTCCCGGCCTTGCTGTTGCCCACCTCCGTGTGAGTGAGCAGGGCCATTCCTGTCCCCTCTGTCCCTGAGGTGGAAACAGAGGGGGGCGTAGTTGACTCCCGTCCTTGTGGATGGGGGCAGGGGCTCTGCCTCTGTGCCTCAGCCCCCGGCCCAGGCTGCACACCCGCCCTCCCTGTCACCTGTGCCTGGAAGGGGCTCCGTGTCCTGCTGTGTCCTCTAATTGGTGACCAAACCCCAGACCCTGGGAGCGCCGTCTGTCGGGTCGGAAAGGCCCCAGGAAAGAGTGATGCATAATGACTGGCTCTCGGGGGGAGGCCCAAGGGCACCCCGGGAGTGGGGAGCGGTCTCTGGTTCCTCCCCGGCCACTTCCTCCTTTCCCTCCCTCTGCCACCTGCTTCTTCCCCTCACGGGGCAGCGTGGGAGCTGGCCCATTTCCTGCAAAACTGGACGGGGTGCAGGCCTCTTCTGGTGAGAGAGACGGGGCCCACTGAAGCCCCCAGGACGCGGGCTTAGTTATAAGGAGCAGCAGGACCCCCTGGGAATCCGAGGCTGGAGTCACAGCCCAGCTGAGCCCCATAGGAAATGGAGCTGCGTATTCTTCTCTCAGGAGATGCTCTGTCTTTGGGGGAGTCTGTCCCTCCCAGCCCTCGCTGGGAGGGAGGTGCCGTGGGCTTATCTCTAAACCACGGTCCCGGGATGTCCCGAGAGGACACCTGCTCTGTTCCCTGTTCCCACACGGCCTTTATTGCTTCCATGTCGCGCTCGTTGCGGTGCCCAGGCTTCTCTTGCTGCAGAGCACGGGCTCTAGGCACACGGGGTTCAGTAGTTGTGGCACATGGGCTTTAGCAGTTGTGGCACACGGGCTCAGTAGCTGTAGCTCGCGGGCTCTAGAGCGCAGGCTCAGTAGTTGTGGCACGCGGGCTCAGTAGTTGTGGCTCGCGGGCTCTAGAGCGCAGGTTCAGTAGTTGTGGCGCACGGGCTTAGCTGCTCCGCGGCATGTGGGATCTTCCCGGACCAGGGCTCGAACCCGTGTCCGCTGCATTGGCAGGCGGCTTCTTAACCCCTGCGCCACCAGGTGAGCCCCGGTGGGAACGTTTTGAGCAGCCTGCAGGTGCCAGGATCTGAGCTACTTCCTCGGGGTCTGTTGATGAGCGAGAATGGCCCCTACCGCCCACAGGGACTCTTCCAGCTGGAAGCGGACGTAGGCACGTGTCTCCAACAGAGTCTTCCAGGCGGACTGTGCTGTTTGGAGGGGAAGTGGCCGGTGAGCAGAGCTCTGGAAGGACGCTCAAGGGTCCACCAGGCAAAGAGGAGGCGTTCTCTCCTCTTGACCCCAACTCTGGCGGCAGCATCCGTGCTGGTGCCGGCCGCCTGTCTTCTTAGAGAGGTCCCCACTGCTGACCCCTGCACTCTCTTCTCTCCACAGACACCAGCCCGGCATGCCGGGCCCTTGGCGCTGAGTCCACTGCGTCATGGAGGGCCCGACGGGGAGGGGGCCCGTGGGGCCCCCGGGAGGCAGCGGTGGCCGCGAGGTCCAGGGAGCGGGAGCGAGTGCGTCAGCCGTCTGGGGGCGAGCAGGGCCTGAGGAGGCCAAGGCTACCGTGGGAAGCGGTGAGTGCAGCGTGCGTGCGTCCACCCTGCCGTCCACCACACCCAGGATGCCGCTGGACGCCAGCACTGTCAGTGCTTGTGCTGAAGGGGGGTGCGCCCAGTGAGCGTTTAGACAGATGGGGGCCCACCTGGTGCTCCTCCAGGGCGCGGCGGGAGGGGCAGGGGTTGGAACCTCTAGAAATGCAGCTTTGGGTGCCCACAGTTCTGCTTTGTCCTTGGAGGTGAGTCCCGGGGATTCCTCAGGACGGGGCATCTCTCATTCTTCCAGGAGGGCAAACCAAGGCCCAGGGAGGGGAAGGAAGCAGGGCCTGGGCCAGGCCCCGGGCAGGATTACTTCCTGAACAGCGGAGGATGAGGGGTGTGACAAGGGCAGAGCCGTGTCCCACCCGACCTGCCCATGTGCACGTGAGAGGGGCTGTGCCGGGAGCAGGACTGGGCCACGTGACGTGGAAACCCGAGGGGTGGCCTAGGAGATCTCCAGGACCCCTCTCCCTAACTTCTTGGGTCCTGGAGGCAAGAAGGGAAGGGCGGAAGAAGACTGAGGTGAACCCAGGCCCCTCCCCGAGCCCGGGACAGCCTGTCCTCCTGTCCCTCCCTGGGCTTCCCTTCGTCACATCGTCACCTTCAGCCTGGTCACCTGCTTAGTTGCCTCCAGGGCTCAGCACATAGCAGGTGCCCAATAAATATTGGAATGACGAATGATCGATGCTTTGGGAGAATGGAGCCAAAACCTCATACTCGGTGCCTGGCCCAGAGCTTGATGCCGTGCATGCTTGGCGATTAGAGGTATTTTTACACCTCTTTTCTTGGTCCTTCCGGGCGTAAGCGGAGACGGGAAAGGTTGGGGTGGCCTCGTGGGTGCTGACACCTGCCTGGACTGGGGATCCCACTGGGTCGGGCGCCCTCCAGAGCTCGCCAGCACGCCACAGAGGAGCTGGGTTCCGCCGGATGCATGGTGGCCGGACCAGCCTCCCGCACGGCAGCCCAGCCCAGGAGGGGCGTGAGTCCTAGAGCACGGGGATTCCTGCCGTCGGTGCCGCGGCCGAGCCAGAAGCATTCTGACCGTGTTGCCAAGTGTTTCCTGCCCCACAGCACAGCTGGCATTGGCTGGCATTGGGGTGGACCTGTGAGCCCAGGCAGCGGGGTCTGGGAACCCCTCCTGTCTTCTTGGGCTCTCTGGCCCCAAGTAGCCAAGTGGCCAGTGGACTCTCACCCCATCCACCCAGAGCTCCTTCCTGTTTCAGCTTCTTTTGCAAATTGACAACAAAAGTCACAAGAAATATAAATAATTCCCATGTACCCCACCCAGGTTCCTCAAATGTTGACATTTTACTACGCTTGCCTTCTCTCTTTCTGCATTTACTGATCTATTTATATTTCAGGACAGTTTAAGAGTAAACTGCAGACATGATGCCCCTTTATCCCCCAGTGCTTTGGCGTGTGTGTTTCCTCAAACCAGGACCTGCTCGTACAGAATCATTGTGCAGTTTTTTCAAACTTCCAACTCTCCTGGTTTAAACAACACCATTATCTAATCTACAGACGGACCTCACTCCCATCCTGCCATCTGTCCCCGTAATGTCCTTTCCACCAAAGAAAACCCGGGTCAGGCTCTGCATTCTGTGGCCATGTGCCTGTGGAGCTTTCTAACCTGGAGGTTGATACTTTGAAGATTCTGGGCCAGGTATATTCTGTGGAACGTTTGGGTACAGCTCAGTTCAAGCGCGCCTGTTTTTTCAGGATTGCAGGCAGACACTCTGGGCAGAAATACCGCAGAAGTGTTCGGTTCCTCTCCGTGCGGCCGACCAGGAGACCTCGATGTCCATTTGTCTGGTCCCTGGTGACGTTCACGGCTCACGTCCATCACTTGATTAAGGAGATGTTTGACAGCGTAAATATCACTGTCAAAGTCACCCTTCTTCCCTTTGTCATGAGTAAGGAGCCCGTGGGAAGATACTTGGGGACTTTGTGACTAGCCGGTTCCTCTGGTCCGAATCAAGCACTAGTTTTATCATCCGTGCAAGGTTCTTGACTGAAATCATAACATTACGATGGTTGCTAAGTGGTGACTCTCTAATGCTGCGTTCTTTTGACATTTGTTAATGGACCTTCCACTGAAAAGAAGAGCTGTCCCCTCTCCCCAGGTATTCATTGATTTATTTTAGCGTGGGTGGGCTCAGAGGTCTTTATTTCATTCTCTGGACTCTATCAGTTGCTGTCATTATTTATTTTGTTGTCCATATTGCCCCCGATTTGGTCTTGCGATGCATCTCCAGCATCCTGTGAGCACGTCCTACTTTCTGGGACAAAAAGAGGCTCACGTCTCATCTCTGCTCTCCCTGTCGCAGCCCTGGAATCGACCGTTCCTCAAGGAGCCCTGGCTTCTCGGGGGGAGGACAGTCCTCAAAGCCAAGATCTGGGTGCCGTGCCCTTGTTCGGATTTGACAGGCATTTCTGAGCCCCCACTCTGGGGATGCAGAACAAGGAAGGGCTGGACACGGGCTCTGACCACACAGGCTTAGGGCTGGTATAACGTAGGTGGGGAGAGAGCAGAAATGAGCCTATCGCTTTGCACGGTCCAAGGCCAACGTGGCAGCATCGTGCCCACGGCTGAGCGGTTACTTCCCCGGGGTGAAGAGGCTGCAGTGAGGTTCAGCACCGTCTCCTGGAACCACAGGTGTTTCCAGATCAGATCCCCTTTGATCTGAAGGCCCTGATTGCTCATCCCATTGTACAGATGAGAACCCAGCAGGGCAGAGACGGGTGTGTGCGTGGAGGGGCCTGGCCAGGATGCAGACTGGGAGCTGGCTTCCCGGCTGGGGGCTGGGGGTAGGGACAACCAGCAGAGGACCGGCCTCACAGGCCAGTCAAAATCAGGATGCAGCCCCATCTGCCACAGACCCCGAGTTCCCCCTGGGCTGTCACCTCTCCTCTGTGGTCAACAGAGTAAAGGCCCCCAAAGAAGTCCACATTCTAGTCCCCAGAACCTGTGCGCACGCGCACACACACACACACGTTACCTCCGCGGCCAAAGAGACTTTGCAAAGGGGATTAAGGATCGTGAGACGGGAAGATTATCCTGGGGTCAGAGTCACAGAGAGGTTGGAGATGCTGTGCTTTGGGGATGGAGGAGGGGCCTCGAGCCAAGGAATGCGGACCCCTCTGGAAGCTGGAGAAGCAAGGACACAGATTCTCTCCTGGAGCCTCCAGAAGAAAGGAACCAGCCCTGCCCACACCTTGTTTTGTCCCAGCAAGACCCTTCTCAAACCCCAGAACAGCAAGATAACACTGTGTGGTTTCCAGAAGCCTCTAGGGTAGGGTAATTAGTAACGACCTTGTTGGGCTTTGTGACCCTGGAGGAAGGGTGTGAACGGTGGTTTATATGGGTGTGGACATACCTTTCTTCTGGAAATACCTGGGGGTTGGCGCCCGTAGCTGAGAGTTGCCTGTTCTCACCTTAATCACAGGATCCTGTTCTGATGCAGACGCTGCTGCCCCTGGCGTTTCTCCACCGGCTGCTAGGCCCTCTCCTGGCCAGATGGGCTCCTACCCCACAGGTAGACGTCCTGGGCGCTACACCACGTGTCAGTGTTAAGTCTGGGCTGGGGACGTGAATGTGGGATCCCTGGGCGTCCCCCTTTCCCTTCGGCCTCACCCATCCCGTGGGCTTCTGGTTCAGGAGCGTCTAACCCAGGCTTCTCTAATGTGGACACCCTGCTTTAAGGTCACCCTGAATGTGGAGGAGAGGCTTGTTAAGCACAGATGCCTGGGTCCTGCCGGGTTCTGATGCAGGGAGTGAGGGGTAGGGCCCAGGACTCTGCATTTTTCACTTGGGGACAGGGTTCGCCTGCACGTGCAAAGGGCTTCGCTCAACTCTGTGTTTGCATCTGCCCACACAAGAGGGGGGCACGGCCCTGGAGGCTGCATGCAGGGGAAGTGAAACCCCAGGAGGGACACCCTGGGGGGGCAGGGGGATGGCAAGGGCCCTCGGGAGAGGCATCGGGGAACTGCTTCCGGGGAGGGGCTCCGAGGACTGAACGGCGGGACTTCCGCAGGGTGCTGATGGGCGGAGGGGGGCAGCAAGAAGCCTCTAACGCTGGAGACCCGACTCCCCCCGAGCCCCAGCTGTGGGGGGCACGGAGACCCCAGCGTTGTCGGCCGTCCACCTTCGCCATGACAGCCGCCCGTCCTCCGGCTTTTCCTTCGGGTGGGCAGCGCTGCCTGTGGTCACTCGGGATGACCTGGACTGTTGAGCAACGAGGGAGATTATTATGGGATTGACAATTCAACCCCACCCTCTTACGGGAGTAGGAGGGGTCACTTCTTAGAACCGGTTGGGAAATGCTGGGCTGGCTTCCTGCTGGGGGAGGGGCCTGATTCCAGATCCCAGATGTGCTCCTTTGCTCTGGCCCTGCCCCCCAGGAGGGGATGGGGATGTCTGCTCGAGGGTCCCCTAGCTGGAAAATTCCAAGGCAGGTGCAAGGCTTATTCAGAGGGTGTGAGGAACCTCCCTCCCCGTCTCCGGGTCCTGTCCCTCTTCCTCTCTCCCTCTCTCCCTCTCTCTTCTCCCCTCCCCCTTCCCATCCTCTCCCCTTCATCTCCCCTCTCCAGTTTTGGAACAGCCCATGATCTGAGGATCTCTGCGGCCAGGAGGCCTCTCAGGGGGACGGGGTGTGGGTGGGCAGGGGACATTTGAGCTGAGATCCAATCATAGGGCACCAGCCAGGCCAGGAATTGGTCTGGGAGAGGGTGCTTCAGGTGGAGGACAGGGTGAGTGCAAAGGCCCTGGGGTGGGTTGGGGGGAGCTGGATGTTTCAGGACTGTGCCTGGAAAGGATCCGCATTTTATTCTTCCTGAGATGCAAAACCACCGGGGCTGTGCTGTCTAATACAGTAGCTACATGTGGCTGTTTATGTTTAAATTTAACTTAAATAAAATTAAAAATCCAGTTCCTCAATTACACTGTCCACATTTCAAGAGCTCAGGGCCCTATGTGGCTGGTGCCCTCTGTGCAGGACAGTGCAGAGAGCAAACATGTCCATTGCTGCAGAAATTTCTGGGGAACAGCAATGCCCGGAGGGCTGAGAGCCAAGGCGTTCCATAAGCCAGAGCTGGTTGTGAGGGGAGCCTCTGGCCCTCTGTGGACCAGAGAACCATCTGGAGGGAAGGCCAGGGCTCAGACACTGCTCAGGAGGACCTATGGGGCGGGGCCATGGTGAGGGGTGAGCGTGGTGCGTTCAGCCTGGTTTTGCAGGTGGGTCAGTAGGCTTCGCTTGTGGACCAGCCAGTGGTGTGTGAGGGAAGGAGGTGTCATTGGTCTGAGCAGGATTGGGGAGGCGGTCCTTCTGGAGATGGTAAAGAAAGGAGGACTAGCCAGTTTTGGGTGCGGGGGACGATGAAGAGTTCTAGGATGCCCGTGGGGTGTCTGCTGGAGTTTGGATGCCCCGTTGGAGCCCAGCCGTGGAAGCAGTCGGGGCTGGAGGTCACGGTGACTTGGGACCATTTGCTGAATGCCTGCCCTGTGCCGGCCTGTCCTGGGGCTGTGACACAGTCCACTTCCTCTCATCTCTGTAAGATGTGGGTAGCACGTAACTCATTTACCACCAAAGAAACTGGGCCTCAGGGGAGAAAAGCACCTGTGCAGTGCACGTGGGCTGTGAATCCGGGTCCCCGTGTTTGTGGGCGGGGGCCCTCGGGAGGGGAGAGCACCCCACAGAACTGGCCTGGGCCAGGGAAACTGCCCACCTTCATCTTCCCCTTCCAGACCTGACTTTGCAGCTGCTGGCTGTGCAGAGGCAAAGCGGATTGCCCGACCCCAGCCTGCAGCAGGTCCTGCGGGGCCGGCTCCGTCTTCTGGAGAATGACAGCTGGGAGGTGGCCCGTGCTCTCGGGGTGAGTCTGGCTCCTCGGGGGGCCTGGGTGGGCAAAGGTGCAGGGGATCCACGCTTGTGAATGGGGTCGAGGAGGAGAGGGCAGTGGACCTAGGAGGAGGTCTGTTCATGATGTCCAGACCTTACCTGATGGTGCCACCACCAGGGTGACTTGTCCCCCATCTGCTCTCCTGGCTGTCTGGCTCCAGGAACAAGGGTCACAGACACACGTGGGCCACCACTTTCTGAATGTCCCAGTCCCTTTCTGCATGGACACCCCACCCTGCTAGGAGTTTGAGTCTCTCCATAGGGAGCAGAAAGGACTGCTGTGAGCTGATTTTATTCTCTACTTGATTTGTTGGTGACGGGCCTCGCACAGATGGACGGTCTGTCAGGAGGTTGGTGGGGAAGGAGGCTGAGCTGGGTGACCTCCCCATGGCTTAGGGTTGAGAGGCCACAACCTGACCTTGCGCTCAGCCTGGCCTGACCTTGGCCGAGGTCCCTTAGCCTCTGTGAACGCAGCTTCCTCAGCCACATACGGGGGATGCTTAGCTTTATTATGCCACGGAGCTGCCGTGAGGACCTGCGGACAGCAGGCATGGTGCACCCAGCACGGTGCTCTGCAGTGGGGCTGCCCCTGTGATGCCCGTCCTGGGTGCGTGCTGGCTCTGAACTGAATCCCAGCTGTCCCAGGGTCAGACCTCAGAAAGGAACCGGGACCTTATTTCTTAATCCAGATGGAGATGATAATAGTACCTTCTCCCGCTTGGTCAGCGTCAGCTGGTGTCACTTTTAATGCCCCAGCACCACCAGGAGTGTCCATGGGATGGGTGTCAGGAGAGGGGATGCTGGACCTCTGCCACAGAGGGTGCAGGTCCAGGGCATGGAGGCTGTGAGCTCAGGGAAGGAGTGGGGCTTGGTACAGCCCTGGGGAGCCACAGCTGGCTTGAGAAGCAGGAGAGGAGCAGCTTGGTTGTAAAGGAATCAGCTCTGTGCTTGCAGTCCATATCTGGGTCACTTAAAAAAAAATTAACTAATTAATCTGTGCTGGGTCTTAGTTGTGCCGTGTGAGATCTTCGTTGCAGCTTGTGGGATCTTTAGTTGCAGCATGCAGACTCTTAGTTACGGCATGTGGGATCTAGTTCCCTGACCAGGGATCGAACCCATGCTCCCTGCATTGGGAACGTGGAGTCTTACCCACTGGCCCCCACCAGGGAAGTCCCGCCAGGGTCACTTCCGCAAAATGTTTCTACTGCGTGGCTCCGTCCTCCTGATGGGCAGACGCCCCAAAGCCACTGGGACTGTTTCTCATTTCTGTTTATTCCCCGTAAGGAGCTATCGGCCAGGCTGCTGTCCATCCACAGTGACCAGGATCGGATTGTGGTGACGTTTAAGACTTTTGAAGAAATCTGGAAGTTTTCCACCTACCACGCTCTCGGTAAGGCGGTGACCCTCGCAGACCCCGTTATGGGGACGCTTGTCACACACCAAGCATTTTATGTTACCAGTCGGGGCTTTAGACTAAGTTAGTTCATGACGGCCTCTGCGGACGTCATCTGTTCTCAGTGAGGTTGTGATGGACGGAGTCACAGATGCACACGGGTCTGAGGGTCTGAGCGTGACTCACCCCCAGGGCAGCTGAGCTCTCACTGGCCGAGCACAGACCAGGAAACCCTGTTTCAACCTCAACCCAAGTGCTTTCTTTCTGAAACATTCCCTGTTCTAAGGGAGACTTTGGCCGTCTAAGTGCCTCTCCTGGGGAAACTTGCTGCCCCACTCCAGCACTCCCTCAGGAGCTTGAGGGCTGAGGAAGTGAGAAATGAGACTCACAGTGACAGTTTCTTGTGCCCCTGGAGCAGGGCTGTGCCCATGCCTGCAGTGCACGTGATCTCCTTGATCTCCCGTCCCATCTCATAGAAGAGGAGACCGAGGGTCCTAGAAGAAGTAACTAGACCCCTCCCGAACTTCCCAGGGCACAGGGAGGCAGATGAGTTGTCCACCATCACGGCTGGTCCTCTCGCAGCCCAGATGGTCTGACCTGTGGCCTGCCCAGGTAGTGGACGGTACCACGAGTCCCCAAGGACCGGGTGGTCCATCTCCCTGGGCTTGGTCGGCGCAGGGCTCGGCCAACACCCAGCCATCAGGGCTTCCCTGCCGCTGGCCTGGAGCCCACTGGTAACCAGGACTGTCTGCTCCAGGCTTCACTCATCACTGCCTGGAAAACCTGCTTGTGGACCAGACCTTCTGGCTGCTCGAGCCTGATGAAGACCAGGAGACGGTCATCCAAGTCCACGTGGATGAGGAGGCCTTGAAGCTGACGCACGAGAGCCTCCTTTTCCAGGAAGGTGAGTGCTGTGCAGGCGATGGTGACCTTGGGTAGCTCCTCGCGGGCTGGGACGCCCCGGGGCCACAGGCAGCAGAAGGGCTCTGGAGGTGGCGGAGACTGAGGGCGCTTGGGGCAAGGAAAAGCCCCCCCCAAGAAATAACAGAAAAGGAGTTTGGCCAGCGCTCCCCTAAGCCCGAGTTCCTGACCAAGCTATTGCTCCAAGTACCTCGGTGGCCTCACAGTTGGGCTCCGAGGCCGCAGCAAACAGGGCATTAGCTTCCTGCCCTTCCCCAGCCACAGAGCGGACAAGAGGAGGCCGCTGCGGTCCAAGCAGGAAGGGCCCTTGGGATCACATGTCGAGCCCCTCATAGCCCAGATAGGGAAACTGAGGCCCAGAGAGCCTGAGGCTGAACCAGGCTCCCGGGCAAGTCCCGGCGGAGTGCGGACTCCAGCCCAGGTCCAGCCTCCAGGTCTGGGCCCCTGGGGCCTTCAGTGTCTTTCTGTGAATGCAGAAACTGGGGTGGGGGAACTCCTGCAGGTATCCCTGGTGGAGAACAGGTAGTCCCGCCTGCAAACTACAGCTGCACCTGTGTCCAGCCGCCTGAATGACCACCCTCTGCCGCTTTGAAGGGCCTTTCTTTGTGCTGTGTCCTGACCACCATGTGAAAGTGATGAATGGCCTCCAGCCCCTCAGGCAGGCTTCGGGGTTTCCCCGGGCAGAGGCGGCCCTGGCAGTGGACTCTTTGGCCCCCAGCCACAACACATCCTCAGAGGAGCGGACAGCCGTGGAGCCTTTGATTCCGTTCCATCAGTAGGTACCGACCTTTGTTTCTCTGCTTCCTATGGGTCCAGCGTGTTGTCCGGCCTCCCGGAGACTCCCCCAGGCCTGGGTCCAACAGTAGGCCAAGGCTGGTAGACGGGGGCCGGTGTGAGCCCGAGGCAGACCTGGCCACGTCCCCTTCTGCTACTTTCAGTGTGTGGCTTCAGCAAGCCAGTCCAGCTGTCTGGGCCTCGTGGCTGCCACCTGCACAACAGGATAGTGACACCTCCCGGCAGGGCTGTCCTGGGATGAGCTGGCCTGGGAGTGTACAGCATGGGGCTCTGACTTCCTGTTCTAGCTTGTTCTGGAAAGCTTTTGTGGGAGCTACATAGCCTGTGCTCATAGTAAGGGAGCACACAGGGATGTGTGCAGATAAGAGCCAAGGCAGGGACAGCCTGGGGAAGGCAGGGACAGGTAACACGCAAGCTCGTGTTCATGTGCTGAACGTGGGGCGTAAACTTGGCTTGAGCTTCCTGGCGGCCAAAGCAAAGAGAGAAACTGCATCTCCTCATGTTCAGTGTCTATGAAGTGACAGTCTGTGGCTGAGTTTCTCTCCCGGGGTGATGGAGGGAGGTCCCCGAGGATGCCAGCGTGAGGAACGGCAGGAGACACCTGGGCTGGGGGCCATGGGGCATGGCTGGAGCTGAAGGCCACACACCTGGGCGTATGTGTGTGTGCGCACACGTGAAGTGGGGGCAGGTGGTGGATTTCGCTCGGGTCCCTGGGGGCCGTTGACCTGTCCAGCCTACACACAGTTTCAATCTGCCCTAAACCTAAAATCCTCTCTCATCCCACTCCAGGTGGGCTCTTAGGGTCCCCTGGGACCCCATCAATGACTCCATGGGTGGACCTGTGACACCGGACATCCAGCCGATGGGTAAGTATTTCCACTGGCCCTCCTGCCCTGGGGATGAGGTGGGTGAGGAAGGGCAGGCAACAGATTCCCGAAGCTTCTGCGCCCACCCTGAATCCTCCCCAAGGCAGAAGAGGTAGCTAGAATCCCCTCCAGTTCCCAAGGTAATAACAGAGGCTCAGAGAGGTCCACTGGCTGGTCCAAACTCACACAGCACGCGGGGAGGCCAGGCTGGGGTCCCTGGTCACCCTGCCTCTAGAGAGTAACTTCCACACCCTATTTGACCAGCACTTCTGCAACTTCTGCTCTCTTTCTGGCACTGGGTCAGACACCTCGGAGGGCCCTCAGACGGTGGAGGTGGGGTGGGCAGGGTCCCGGCTGAATTCGCCACGTTCGCAAATGGAGGAGCGAGAGGCAGAGGTCTTGTTTAGAAAAGACGGCCTGGGTCCCTGGTCCAGTGGACTGGCTCTGCCCCAGGCTGCTTGGTGTCTGGGTGGCCTGTGGACCTGTTAAGTGGACGTAAGGCCCCATGGGAGGACACGTACAGCTGGATTTGCCCTGAGTGGGCCCTGGCCTTGGAGGTCGACAGCCCTGGGCCAAGTTAATCGACATCCCCAGGCCTCAGTTTCTTATCCTCAGCGTGGGGATAAAGAGGCCCCCGCTTCAGGTACCGCATGGATGTCCAGCCCCTCGTGTGCGGCAGCCCCGCACCCCGGCCAGGTGCTAACCCAGTTCCTCAGCAGGACGGCATGTTCCCTGGCCGGGGACACCACCCCTGCGGCCGAGGGCCGCCCGTCCCTATCCTCCCCAGCACTGACCGTGTGGCCTCCTTCCTGCAGCTGTGGGCCTGGCCTCGGCCGTGGCGGACTGCCAGGGCTCAGGGCCCGAAGAGATGACCTTCCGAAGCGGGGACCATATCGAGATCCTGGGCGCCCAGGTGCCTGGCCTGCCCTGGTGCCTGGGCCGGCACGTGGCCTCCGGCCAGGTCGCCTTTGTGCAGACAAGCCTCATTAGTGCGCAGGGCCAAGTGTCTGAGTGAGTGGCTGAGGCCTCACCCCCTTCTGACTCCACCCCCCGCCGCCGTGGGAAGCCTACCCCGTCCACCTGCTTCCCAGGTGACAGATCCGCAGTGTCCCGGACGGCACCTCCTGCCCCTCCCTAGCCCCTCTTCCTGGTCGTCACTCCCACCTCCGTCCCCAGGGCTGGGCCTAGCCCAGGGCCACCCCACTGTCCCCAGGGCATGGCTTCGGCTTCCTGTCTGGACCCCTCCTGCCCTTCCTCCAAGTGCTTCCAGGGTTGGTCCCTGAAATACAAAGGTGTCCACGTGCACGGGTGTCCCGGGGCTGCGGGGACAGCACCACAGACTGGGGGCTTAAAACAACAGACTGGAGGCCAGACGTCCAAATCACGGTGTGGCCAGGGCCGAACTCCCTCTGGGGGCTCCACGGGAGGGGACTTCCCGCCTCTTCCAGCTCCTGTGGCTTCAGGCGGTCCTTGTGGCCTCATCACCCCAACCTCTGCCTCTGTCTTCACGTGGCTTCCTCCCTGCCTGTGTCCTCTTGTCTGTCTCTTGTAAGGACACCAGTCATTGGATTTAGGGACCATCGGGATAACCCAGGATCATCTCCTCATACCAGGATCCTTGACTTGGTCACATTTGAGAAGATCCTATTATTTCCAAATAAGGTTACCTTCTGAAGGTCCAGGGGAACATGGGTTTTGGGGGGGACATTATTCAAGCCAGTACACCCTGTCATTCCCCTTCATAAAGCCCTTCGAAGCTTTGGGCCTGTCTTTCAAGGACTCTTGCAGCCCAGGCCCTGGTCACCCCCAGTTTCAAAGGCCACCACTCACCATTGTGTCACCCTGAGGCCAGCGTGCGGGTTGGCTCACCCCTTCTAGAACGATTCTGGGTTATGCGCCTCCCTCTACGTGAGATGTCCCCTCCACCCCGACCATCCCGTTTTCCTGGGGGCTCTCGATGGCCCCCAGTCTCACCTCCAATGGCTCATCCCTGGGCGCACCCTTCCTGGCTGTGCTCTACTCCCCGTGTGACCTCCCCACCCCCATCCAGGGAATTCTGAGCCAGGACTGTCTGGTCACCTCCAAGTCCCCACTGCCTGGCCCTGGGCAGCAGCAGGGGGGTCTTGAGAGAGTGGTCAGCTGTGCTCGTGACCTTTTGTTGTTAAGACCTCAGCCCAGGAGTCAGTGTAGAGAAAGGACCCTTCGCTGGGTCAGCATCTGCCCCTCGGACGCATTGTGAGATGCTCCTCCTCGGCGCCCCGCTAGCCCTGACGTACATACCGTCTCATTCTTGTCTGGCACCTCAGACAGACCGACGCCTCCCAAACCAAGTCTCAGAGGCCACTCTGGCTTCATGACATGTCCCACCAGTCACTCTGTTTCCTAATTCAAGTGTCTGTCTGCTCCATGGCCTCCTGTTCGTCAGAAACTCTTTGAAGCTGGGCTGGGCTCGGATGTCCAGAGCAGCAGCTAGACCCAAGTTTCCCAAAGTGTGTTCCCCCCAGGGCTCCATCTCAAACTTTATCAGT
This sequence comes from Neophocaena asiaeorientalis asiaeorientalis, assembly GCF_003031525.2. Classification (NCBI taxonomy): domain Eukaryota; kingdom Metazoa; phylum Chordata; class Mammalia; order Artiodactyla; family Phocoenidae; genus Neophocaena; species Neophocaena asiaeorientalis. Next base: position 17,118,781 of record NW_020173215.1, read on the forward strand.
GACGGTGTGCTTTCCACACGCCCTGGCTGGTGGTCCACGGGGATTCCCAGCACAAAGAAGGCACCCAGAGTCTGAAACTTTTCTTTCTCCTGTTGAAATGCGTTGTTCACACTTGACCTCCAGACAACACTACTTTTTTTTTTTTTTTTTTTTTTTTTGGTGGGGGGG